>NC_083714.1:160690152-160990152 GCF_033118175.1 Dama dama | reverse complement strand
GACAGGGACATAGTCCCATTTTCCTTGGTCTGTGAGCCCAGCTCTACTGGGAAAATATTTGCAGAGAACCCGCTATGAGAAAAAGATCTTCCTACCCTCTTGAGCCTTCGAGGCTATGCAAAGGACAAGATAACCTCGGAAAAGAAAACCAAACAGACAGACTATGGCAAATAGTGACAATTCCTCTGGGGAGGATAGGGAGCAGTGCCAGGATTCCTCAACCATGGGGCAACTGCTTTAGAGTGTGTAAATCACGGGGGGGCTTCCCTGAGGAGGTGGCCCCTCAGCCGACTCCTGTGGATGAGTAGGAGTTGAGCAGAGCATGAAAAAAAAAAAAAGGCAAGAGGCAGGAGGAGGCTACCCCAAGGGAATTTTGCAATGTCTGGGGGATGCATTCGAAGAATTGATGCTTTTGAACTGTGGTGTTGGAGAAGACTCTTGAGAGTCCCTTGGACTGCAAGGAGATCCAACCAGTCCATCCTAAAGGAAATCAGTCCTGAATGTTCATTGAAAGGACTGATGCTGAACCTGAAACTCCAATCCTTTAGCCACCCGATGCAAAGAGCTGACTCATTGGAAAAGACCCTGATGCTGGGAGAGATTGAGGGCAGGAGGAGAAGGGGATGACAGAGGATGAGATGGTTGGATGGCATCCCCGCCTCGATGGACATGACTTTGGGTAAACTCCAGGAGTTGGTGATGGACAGGGAGGCCTGGCGTGCTGCAGTCCATGGGGTTGCAAAGAGTCAGAGACGACTGAGCGACCGAACTGAACTGAACTGGGGGTGTTTTGGGTTTCATAAGTGTGGAGGGGCTCGGCTCCTGACGTCAGTGTGGTGGAAGCGGAAATGCTGGTCACCCTTCTGGAAATGCACAGACAGCCCACAGTCACTTGTTCCCCCAGCCTCCCATGTCAGGACCGCCAAGTGGAGAAACCTCGATCCATGCAACAGGAGACTAAATCTTCTTTCTTCCTAAAATAGTCACTGGTATTTTACTTTGAGGGATTAGAGTTAGAATCCAAATTAAAGAGTAGAAAAAGACAATGACCTTTTAGGAACTTTTTTTTTTTTTTTTTGTATTAAATTTAAACCCCCGAAGCAGAGGTTTTCTGGTCATAGGGGAAACATCCGCAGAGGCTTCGAGTCTGGGCTTGTGTTCCTTCTTAACGCTGAGCGGCTTAACAGATTCATTTTCTATTGTTATTTCTGTGATTTGTTCTTTAAAAGGATCTTGGGTTCCTTTCCCCTTTGAGAAACCAACTTTTGGAGGATTTTTTTTAAAGGATACTTTATTTTCTCAGCGTGTTGTTAATGTGGGAGCTGGCTTTGATTTCCAACCCAGCTTCCAAAGCCTTAGGCACCTGCTAGGTAAGAGTTTTATTTTCATTCCTCTGGAAAACAGCGGTGCATTTTGCAAGGAAATGCTTTGAGATTTTTTTTTTTTTTCATTATTGTTTTAGTCTAGAAGGAGATTGACATTCTTTGGACGCAGCTAGCAGAGCTTGGGAAAAAAAATTTCACAGAGTTGGTAGCTAATTAAAAATGTGCAGCTGAAAAAGACTCATAATTAATTCATGATAAACTAATATGACAATACATTATCCTGTTTTGAATGTTCTGATGCAAAGTGAGAATCTTTCACTGGGGATTAAAACACCTCTTCCTAAATACCTAATAACAATATCCATTCTATCTTACCAACATAAAGGCATCCTTGAGGGGTATTTGGCCACGCCGCAGGGTATGTGGGAGCTTAGTTCCTCGGCCAGAGATGGAACCCGCGTGCCCTGCAAGGGAAGCACAGAGTCTTAAAAATTGGACCCCCACCCCTACCCCGAAGGGAAGTCCCCTCACTGGGTATTTCAGTGTACTTCAAAATCCAGTGTTTGGGGTTCTTCTATATAAAAACGTCCCTCTCCTTTAAGTGGATGAAGACTTTGATAATCCAGGAAATGCTTTGATCTTGTCTCTCCTCTAATTTATTTTCCATCCAAAAAAAAAAAAAGATTTATTAGAGACATTAAAGTTTTCTTATGAGCTAAAAAAAAAAGGAGAAAAAAAAATCTTCTTTTAATGCGATGTCATTTTATTTGACCAGACCTGCCAGCAGTCTGTTGCTTATTCTGCCTAACTATCTGGTGGGATAGTCAAATCGTTTTTTTCCTTTTTCTCTTTAATCCTTTGATGATGATGAAAAGGTTCCTCAAGTGGACTGTAAATCCTTAATAAGGATATTTGATGGCAGCAAATATCCATGATCTTAAGCACATTTGGGTGTCAAGATAATCCCAGCAACAACAACAAAAAATTACAGTGACTGTATTCTGTGTCTCAGAAAAAAAGTGATGGAGCAGGTCCATGAAGAGGGACAGTGGAACATAAAATAGAGCAATCTGGAGGCTGCACTCCTAACCAAGAGACCCCCAAGAGTGGGACACCTTGTTATCGCAGCCCTCTTGATGTCAATTGAGAAGAATGGCCCTGAGCAACTGGTGTAGGTTTTCCCTGGCGGCTCAGTGGTAAAGAATCTACATGCCCGTTCAGGAGACATGGGTTGGATCCCTGGTCCGAGAAGATCCCACATGCCTCGGAGCAATAAAGCCCTGTGCTCCACAACGACTGGGTCTCTCTGCTCTGGAGCCCACGTGCCGAGACTACTGAAGCCAGGATGTCCTAGAGCCCGAGGTCCATAACATGAGGAGCCGCTGCAATGGAAATGCTGTGCCGGGCTGTGGTCAGTCGTGTCCGACTCTCTGCGACCCAGTGGACTGTAGCCCGCTAGGCTTCTCTGTCCTTGGGGATTCTGCAGGCAAGAATACTGGAGTGGGTTGCCATGCCCTCCTCCAGGAGATCTTCCCGACCCAGGGATCGAACCCAGATCTCCCTCATTGCAGACGGATACTTCACCAACTGAGCCACCAGGGAAACCCAATAATAAGCCCACACCCCGCAACTAGAGAGTAGCCCCCGCTCGCCGCCAGTAGAGAAAACCCTTGCGGGACGAAGACCCGGCACGGCCAAAAATGAATAAATAAATTTTAAAAATATGTGTTAGTTTTTAAAAAAAATGGTGTAATGTCTCTGCCAAAAAGGTTCAACCTGAGTCTGCTCAGAGAACTAAGCAGACTAACCCAGAACCTACTGCGTCGTCTAAGACAAGTGACGTGAATTCTTCCCCCGAAAGTCAAATGTCACAAAAAAAAAAAAAAAAAAAAACAACCAAGAAAAGTTGGGGGTGGGGGGACTGTTCCAGATCTCAAAAGGACCCAGAAGCATAATGATACCTGAATCTTGAACGATTCCAGGATTGGGAAAGAAAAGAGCCAAGTGGTACAAGTATTTGGGGACGGTGTAGATTTGCTGATGGAATCAGTGCTCCTCTTAACGGTTTTCATTGTATTGTGGTGGGGGAGAAGCTATCCTTAGTTTAATAAGACAACGGTCTCCAGCCTTTTTGGCATCAGGAACTGGTTTCGTGGGAAGATAGCTTTTTCCACGGACACAGGGTAAGGGATGTTTTGGGGACGATTCAAGGGCATTACATTTATTGTACACTTTATTTCCATTATTATTACATCATGATACATAATGCAATAACGATCCAACTCAGCATAATGGAGACTCTGTGGGAACCCTGAGCCTGTTTTCCTGCAGCTAAGCGGTCCCGTCTGGGGGTGATGGAAGACGGTCACACCCAAAGCGTGTTGTGCTCCGTTAAGAATCTAAGCTCACCGGTGATCTGTCCTGAGGCGGAACGCTGGCGTTAACGTGAACAGTGTGGGAGTGGCTGTGAGTACAGATGAAGCTTGGGGCACTCACCTGCCATTCACCCTCTGCTCTGAGGCCTGCTTCCTCACTCATCACGGAGCGCAGTAGCTCCATGGCCTGGGGTTGGGGACCCCTGCCCTAGGAGACCCAGACCAAAATACTTAGGGGGCGAAGTTCCACTGTGTATGCAGCTCACTCTGAAACATCATGGCACACAAATACGAGTGCACGCCTTGAAAGTGAAAATCGTTCAGTTGTGTCTGACTCTCTGCGACCCCATGGACTATGGAATTCTCCAGGCCAGAATACTGGAGTGGGTAGCTTTTCCCTTCTCCAGGGGATTTTCCCAAACCAGGGATGGAACCCAGGTCTCCCGCATTGTGGGTGGATTCTTTACCAGCTGAGCCACAAGGGAAGCCGAAGAGTACTGGAGGGGGTAGCCTTTGCCTTCTCCAGGGGATCTTCCCAACCCAGGGATTGAACCGGGGTCTCCTGCATTGCAGGCAGATTCTTCACCAGCTGAGCCACAAGGGAAATCCTATCCTTTTAATGTCTTGTGATGCAGAAAAAATATATGATGTATGCATGTGGTCAGTCACTCAGTCATATCTGACTCTGCAACCCCACGGACTGTAGCCTGCCAGACTCCTCTGTCCATGGGGTTTTCCAGGCAAGAATGCTGGAGTGGGTTGCCATTTCCTCCTCTGTATGATGAATGCAAAGTTGCATCTGTATGTATACATGCATGTGTACACATGGACATGGAAAGCAAGCAACCAAATGTGGTAACACTTAAACTTAACCATCCTAAGTGAAGGACTCTACCTGTGTTTGAAGGACTAAACTGTATAGTACATGGGGTAGCAAACTATTTCAACTATTTTGTAGAGTTGGAAAAAAATGTGTTAAAGATTTTTTGGGGGGGGAATGCATATGAAGCTTTATTTTGTTGCTCCTGTTTGAACACGTGGTTTTGTTGCACTGATTTTTTGGTTTATAAAATTTTACCGAGGACCAATCATAACAGGTGTATGTTGTGCGTCCTCCTTTCTCTGGCTCTGGGGAGCCTGTGCTGGCCATGGTGTTCTGGTCCTCTTTCAGGCCATCACATCTGCAGTGTGGTGCTGGGTGGTCCTTGGCGAAACCAGATCCCTGTGGCTCTAAAGATGATGAAGACAATAAAACAAAAACAGCGGCTCCTGATTTTTCCACCTATTTGTCGTTTACGACTGGTGCCTGCTCAGTTATTTACATAGAGACAGGCGAACTCTGTGGCCTCCCCTGTGTCCTAGCCGAGATTTCTTTAGTGGCATGACTGTCAAGCCACAGGGATCATCTCGGAAAAAATTGCGTTTAGACACAAAGCTCTCTGATGTCGGCTGTTTGCATCAGGGGGCCCAAGAATTGGAGCCTCCTCTCCAGCATCGCTCCTTCCAACAGTCGACTCATTGAAAGAGACCCTGATGCTGGGAAAGATTGAAGGCGGGAGGAGAAGGGGACGACAGAGGATGGGATGGTTGGATGGCATCACCGACTCGAGGGACATGAGTTTGAGCAGGCTCCGGGAGTTGGTGATGGACAGGGAGGCCTGGCGTGCTGCGGTCCACGGGGTCGCAAAGAGCCGGACACGGCTTGGTGGTTGAACAGCAAGAGCAACAACCCTCTAATGTTAAAAAAAGCAAACTCCCACAGCCCCTGGGTCATCTTCCTAGCTGCCCCTTGTCTCTCCCTCTGGACCGGTCACGCCTGCGGCTGAGCCGGCTTCATCTCCCGGGTGTGGCACCCATGCCTCCAGTGACCTGTCTCCATCCATCACCACCTTTCCCAGCACCCTGGCGGGGGGACGTTCTCAGGGCCCAGCTCTGATCCTACCCCGGCCCTGTTCGTTGTTCGGTCGCTCAGTCGTGTCCGACTCTTTGTGACCCTGTGGACTGCAGCACGCCAGGCCTCCCTGTCCTTAACTGGCCCTGTTAGAGCGCTCCAAATGCCCTTCCCTTGGAAGGCAGGTGGAATTCCAGAACCATGGCTGGAACGGTCTCTATGATCCGGCTCCCTACACCCTCCATGTTCCTCAGGCCCCGTTTTTCCCCCCATATATTTTTTTAATGTTTATTTTAATTAATGAATAATTGCTTTGCAGTATTGGTTTGACTTCTGCCATACATCAACATGAATTAGCCACAAGTGTACATATGTCATGGCATTCCTGATAGCTCAGTTGGTAAAGAATCTGCCTGCAAGGCAGGAGACCCCTATTTGATTCCTGGGTCGGGAAGACCCCCTGGAGAAGGGATAGGCTACCCACTCCAGCATTCTTGGGCTTCCCTGGTGGCTCAGCTGGTCAAGAATCCGCTTGCAATGCAAGAGAGCTGGGTTCGATCCCTGGGTTGGGAAGATCCCCTGGAGAAGGAAATGGCTACTGACTCCAGTATTGTGGCCTGGAGAATTCCATGGACTGTGTAGCCTCTGAGGTCACAAAGAGTCAGACATGACTAAGCGGCGACTAAACCACCACCATAAGCAGAGGAAACATACAAGGCTCACTTACGGTGCTCCGGCAATGCAGAGTGCCTTGTAGACGTTTAGTAAATAATTATTGAATTCTTGTTGAAACCATTGCTCTGAGTCCCAGCTTCAAGACCTTGCCCTGGGACTTCCCTGGTGATCTGGTGACTAAGACTCCATGCTTCCAATGCAGGGGTCTCGGGTTCGATCCCCAGTCAAGGAACTAAGACCCTACATGCCACAAGTAAAGATAACGCATGCTGCAATGAAGATCTGGTGCAGTCAAAGACATAAAGTTTTTTTTTTTTTTTTAAATACATGAATAAAAAAAAAAATGGTTCCTCTGCTATATCAAGTGAAAGACAGTGAAGTCGCTCAGGTGTGTCCAACTCTTTGTGACCCCATGGACTGTAGCCTACCAGGCTCCTCAGTCCATGGAATTTTCCAGTCAAGAATACTGGAGTCTCTTGCCATTTCCTTCTCCACTCTATCAACCCTCCCATTGGATTTTAATCCACTCAGAAGGTTTCATTGTTAAAAAAAAAAAAAAGTTTCCTTCCTGATTGATCTGGCCTCTAACTCACACACTGTAAGCAATGATCTTTACCTGTGATCTGGGATTTCTCAATCTTCCTGTTGGCCAGATATGATGAAATGCCACACCTGTTAAACATTACCTCCCACTCGGCTACCTGGGATTCCGGAAGAGAAACATAGCCACCTGGCACAAGCAAGTGCCTTTTATTTTTATTTTTTCCTGTAAAGAATGAAGCACAATTTTAAACTAAGTTCCTGGAATTTTGTGCCATTTTCCACTGCATCTATTTTTTTAGGTGTTTCAGTGACAGACATTGGACAGCTGTTGCAGCTCCAATATTTATACTGCATGTCAGATGTTCTGCTTATTTTGATTTTTTTTCCCCATATGAAGCACATGTTAAAGTCTGCATTTTAGAGGTGAATCATATGGTAAGATAGTCTATGATACTGTTTCAGGTATAAAATGTCCTATTTGAAGCCAGAAAATAATGTATACAACAGCCTGTAATTCTTTCCTTTTCTCTATAAAAGGTTGGAAGGCCTTGATAGCAATAAAATGTCTGTTTATTATTATAATTTTAGGAGTGCAGTGTTCAGGTTTTAGAATTATGTAATCTATTGCCAATGAGCAGTTGGTATAATGCTATTTTAAGCTCCACCATGGTATTACTATGTATCAGCTTTAATGGCATCTCTATATTGCTTTTCGCTACATTGCTTTGTTTCTCTATTTTTATTAAAATCCCCTCTGGATTTGAAAGCATAATGGACATTTACCAGTTCATTTTATGTTTTCCTAATCCCCTGCTTTCATAACTTAAAACATGTGTTGTTCCTTAGAATTTGAAATTTTTATTAACTGTACATTATTCTCCAGCTCTTTGATTATTATTATTATTATTTTTTTTTTTTTTTGGCAGTTTGTTTTCAGAGCCTGACGGCTTTTGCTGACTGCATTTAACTGTATAATATTTCATATCAGATGGATGGGGAGCCTGTTGCTTTTAGTCATCTTTCAAGTTTGTTCATCGCTGCAGTCTGATAGTCAGGATCGGGGGCTGATCAAATGCATAAGCTAACGTACGTTTACAATCACGAGTAGATGCTGTCTCCTGAGTTAGTTGTGGGTTTTGCTTTTTAAAACAGACATCAGAACTGAGAAAGAGAAAAGCAAACATTTTTGTATTAACACACGCGTGTAGAGTCTAAAACAGTGCTACAGATGAACCCGTTTGCAGGGCAAGAATAGAGATGTGGATGTCGAATGGACTTGTGGACACCGGGAAAGGAGAGGGTGGGACGAACTTGAGAGACATTGACATACAGATGACCGTGGGGAAGCCTCTGTGAGGCACCGGGAGCTCAGCTCAGCGGTCTGTGATGACCTGGAGGGGTGGATGGGGGGAAGGGAGGGGGTCAAGAGGGAAGGGACGTATGTATACATACACTTCGTTATAGACAGAAACTAACAGCATTCTAAATAAAATGTGGCGAGGCTGGACTTTCTCGTGGCCTTCAAACTTGCTCCCCAGTTTACCGTTTATGGAATAGCTTCTCTTTAAAGATCCCTCTTTGGGTTTTATACCTGTGACTTCATGTTGGTCTAGAATACCAGGTACTTACCTATCATGAGGATGAGATGGTTGGATGGTATTGCAGACTTGATGGACATGAGTTTAGGTAAACTCCAGGAGATGGTGATGGACAGGGAGGCCTGGAGTGCTGCAGTTCATGGGGTCACAGAGAGTCGGACACGACTGAGCAAATGGAGGAGAATGACAAGTGTGGGATCTTGTCCTGGCTAGGAATCAGAGCCGTGGTCCCCTGCATTGGCAGGCAGATGCTTAACCACTGGACCACCAGGGAAGTCCCTATTTCACGTACTGTTAATGGTGTTTCAACGTTCCCCCAACCTCAGTATGACATCTGCATCCAGTTGTTCTCCTCCGGGGAGGATCTCATTCATGAGAAAGCAACAACTGCAAGTGTGGTCAGCTGGTGCAAGACCGCTCTCTCCCCACCCTGGGTAGCAGCTTTCTTGAAAGCAGAGAGCATCCTCTTGAATTGCAAACCATTGGCCCGCAATGAGTATATGGGCCCTGTTCATGGACCCATGCAGCTCTGGCCCCCGTAACTTGGCTTGTTTAAAAGTCTGGTTCGGAAATCACTTTGCTTCTGGATTTTGCAGCTGTTGCTTGTCTTCTGCTGTTTGATGTGATTACTCAAAGATCAAAGCCAGGGACTTCCCCTGGCGGTCCAGAGGTTGAGATTTAGTCTTCCAGAGCAGAGGATGTGGGTTTGATCTGTGGTTGGGGTGTAAGATCCCACATGCCTCCTGGCCAAAAAACCAAAACATAAAACAGAAGCAACACTGTAGCAAATTCAATGAAGACTTTAAAAATATTAAAGAAAAAGACCAAAGCCAATCTGGGTCTTACTTTTATTTAGATGAAACTCATTTATCCTTGGGAACAGTGAAAGACTTTATTTTCTTGGGCTCCAAAATCACTGCAGATGGTGACTGCAGCCATGAAATTAAAAGATGCTTGCTCCTTGGAAGAAAAGCTATGACCAACCTAGACAGCATATTAAAAAGCAGAAACATTGCTTTGCTGACAAAGTTCCGTCTAGTCAAAGCTCTGGTTTTTCATAGCTTTCAAAGTAGTCATGTATGGATGTTAGAGCTGGACCATAAAAAAAGCTGAGCACTGAAGAATTTATGCTTTTGAACTGTGGTGTTGGAGAAGGCTCTTGAGAGTCCTTTGGACTGCAAGGAGAAAAGTCCTGTAGTCCCAAGGACTGCAGTCCTGAATACTAATTGGAAGGACTGATGCCGAAGCTGAAACTCCAATCCTTTGGCCACCTGATATGAAGAACTGACTCATTGGAAAAGACTCTGATGCTGGGAATGATTGAAGGCAGGAGGAGAAGGGGATGACAGAGGATGAGATGGTTGGGTGGTAACACCGACTCAATGGACATAAGTTGGGTAAACTCTGGGAGATGGTGAAGGACAGGGAGGCCTGGCGTGCTGTGGTCCATGGGGTCGCAGAGAGTCGGACACGACTGAGCGACTGAACTGAACTGACTTTGATTGTGGTTGCATTGAGTCTTCACTGCTGTGGGTGGGCTTTCTCTAGTTTTGGCGAGCAGGGTCTACTCTTATTTGTGTTGCCTGGGCTTCCCATTGTCGTGGCGTCTCCTGTGGCCGAGCATCGGCTCTAGGCCGTGTGGGCTTCAGTAGTTTTGGCACACGGGCCTTGTTGCTCTGAGGCATGTGGGATCCTCCCAGGCCAGGGGTTGAGCCCCTGTCTCCTGCCTTGTCAGGCAGACTCGTTACCGCGAGCCACCCAAGAAGCCCCTGGGAGGCAGATTCTTCACTGCTGGAGCACCAAGGAAGTCCTGGTCCATTATTTTAATAAAAATGGCTATTGCAAATATTTCATCCTAATGCGGTGATTAAAGCATCTTGTCCCATTTATCAGTCATTCAAGCTTTTCTTTTCCACTGCAAGTAAACACAGAACTATAGAATCCAAGAGCACTAGAGAAAAGGCAAGGGTGTCCCTCTGTTGAGTAGAATATAAATTCTAGGTTGAAGAACTAACCAGAGTTAGGCTGAAAAATGTTGTGAATGTACTTATTATCTGATCTACGATGCAGACATATTGAGTTATCAGAGAGGATAATTCATCAGGGTGGGTTTGGCAAGCGAATTCATATTCTTTTCCTGTAATCCATTTTCATAGCTTAACATTTTTATTAAAAATGACACCTGTTCCCACACGAAAAGGAAGCACATTTTTAAGACCTCCTGATTGATTTTTCTGCATTATTCAGGAGTTGTGTTTTTAATTCAGAAAAATAACAGCTACCACACTGCACTCAAATCACCTCTGCAGACAAATGTGGTTTCTCTTGGTGGGGTCCTCAAACATTTCCACGACATGAGCAAACGCAGGCAGCACGGGCAAGCGGAGGACTGGAGAAGACTATCTGAGTGCTTGCCAAGTCAATGCAGTCGTGTCCGCCTGTGCAACCCCATGGACTGTAGCCCGCCAGGCTCCTGTGTCCATGGGATTCTCCAGGCAAGAACACTGGAGTGGTTGCCATTTCCTCCTCCAGTGGATCTTCCCGACCCTGTGAGTGAACCCAGATCGCCCACATGGCAGGTAGACTCTTTACCTTCTGAGCCAGGGAAGGCTGTGCACACATCCGGACACACAGGATTGTTTGCTGGAAGAGACCATTGTCTAGTTGTGGGTGTCAGGCCAGCTCACAGTTCCCACACGCCTCGAGGAGGGCTCTGGGCAGACTCACCATCAGTGATGTGGTCGTTCCATCGCTTTGGACAAGTTTAACCTGGTTAAATTGGGCTGGGCTTTCCCGATGCCTCCATGGTAAACAACCTGCCTGCAGTGGAGGAGACGTGGGTTCAGTCCCTGGGTCGGGAAGATCCCCTGGAGGAGGGCATGGCTACCCACTCCAGTGTTCTTGCCTGGAGAATCCCATGGACTGAGGAGCCTGGAGGGGCTACAGTCCATGGAGTCTCAAAGAGTTGGACACGACTGAGTGAGCAAACAACACACATGTCCTCTGGCTGGATGTTATACCTGGGAGAATATCCTGACTCTGGTTAGGCCATGCCTCTCAGCTGCACACACTATCTTAACTACCAAAGCATTTTTTGTTTTTAAAGGCCTTTGCATTCTGCTTATAGGAGGAGTTCTCTGTACTTGCTCATAATCTCGAAAACAACAGCAGTGATTCTGTGAGAGCTGGGGAGGGGGGCACCCCCATCCTGCCTGGACAGATGGCCGGACTAAGGATCGTTTGTATGAAATGGTGGCAATGGGGAGGGGTTCGCGGGCTTTGCCGGAGTGTGGGGTTGGGAGTGGCAGCTGGCCCGGCACTCAGCACGCATCCTGCTAGTTTGGAGCCGTCTTTGGCTCATGACCTGATCGGGTTGTTACAGCCATCAAGCTTGGCCCTGATCCTGGGCGTGCTCAGTCATGTCCGACTCTTTGCGACCCCATGGACTATAGCCCGCCGGGGTTCCTCTGTCCATGGGATTCTCCAGGCAAGAATCCTGGAGTGGGTTGCCATGCCTTCCTCCAGGGGATCTTCCTGACCCAGGGATCGAACCCGAGTCTCCCACGTCTCCTGCATTGGCAGGTGGGTTCGTTACCGCTGAGCCAACCTGGGAAACCCTGATGCTAGTTAGGTCAAATGATGTTCCTCTTTCTCTTCTCAAAACGTGGCCTGCGTTGCATGCCTCTCAACCTCCTGGTGAAACCTTTAGGTTGTTCTCACTAACAGTTTTAGGTTGTTCCCAGAGGCTGTCTGATATTCACAGCACAGATGACAGTATCACGGGAAATAAGAATGTCACCGGACTTGCCCTGGTGATCCAGTGGTTAAGACTTTACCTTCTGGTGCACGGGTGTACAGATTTAATTCCTGGTCAGGGAGCATTTATCCCTCATGACTGTAAAAGTGGTACAAATAAAAAAAAAAAAAAACTTAAAAAAAAAAAAAGAATGTCAAGCCTTTTCCAAATCCCTCCCTTTCTCTTCTGCTACAAAGCTTATGCTTCATATTCTGTTGTTTTCTCATTATGCATTTTCATTCTCTCCAACTAGCCTACAAATGTTGGCCTATTCCTTCATACTGCATGTTAGAAATCTAAGCAAATAAGCCCATTTGTATCTTTTTTTTTTTTTAATTAACATTCCACCTATTTGTTGTTGTTCAGTCGCTAAGTCATGTTTGACTCTTTGGGACCCCAAGGACTGCAGCACGCCAGGCCTCCCTGTCCATCACCAACTCCCAGAGTTTGCTCAAACTCAAGTCTATTGAGTCGGTGATGCCATCCAACCATCTCACCCTCTATCATCCCCTTCTCCTCCTGCCCTCAATCTTTCCCAGCATCAGGGTCTTTTCCAATGAGTCAGCGCTTCGCATCAGGTGGCCAAAGTATCGGAGCTTCAGCTTCAGCATCAGTCCTTCCAGTGAATATTCAGGACTGATTTCCTTTAGGATGGACTGGTTGGATCTCCTTGCAGTCCAAGCGACTCTCAAGAGTCTTCTCCAACACCACAGTTCAAAAGCATCAGTTCTTCAGTGCTCAGCTTTCTTTATACTCCAACATTCACATCCATACAAGATCACTGGAAAAAACCACAGCTTTGACTATGCTTCGTTAAAAAATCAAAAGCAATCTAAATATATACATCTAAGTCTATAAAAACATCTGTTAAAACACATTTTCAGAGACTTCCCTGGTGATCCAGTGGTTGAGACTTCACCTTCCACTGCAGGGGGTGTGTGTTGGATCCCTATCAGGGAGGGAAGATCCACATGCCTTGCTGCCAAAAATCCAAAACATAAAACAGAAGCAACGTTGTAACAAATTCAATAAAAACTTTTAAAGCTGTCCACATTAAAAAAAATCTTTTAAAAAGACCACATATTCAGATGGGATTTTTGCTGCCCTAATGTCAGACAGTTTTTCTTGATGATTTTAAAAGAGATCATCTATGTAGATGACACCTGATGAAGTATCATTGATGATACGTGGCTCAAATTGACCAAAACATCATCGCTTCTAAACAAAGGACAGTTTGCGGTGTGGGTTTTTCTCTGTTTCCTGTAAAACTTTTCTGCATCTGGCAAATAGATCAGGAACTTGTTGGTTGCCGTGACAAAGTTTTCCATTATGTCAGAGCAGTGTTAATTTTCTTGTAATGAACAGGTTCGATGTAATTACATCTCTAGTTATGAAAATGTTCTTTTGTCTCTCTGCTGCAGAATAATTCAGTTTTAGAAATAGCTACATTCTCAAAAAAAACTTTGCTTTTCTTCTTTGCCAAATGAAGGTTGTTCAGAAAAATATTTTTTTTTTAGGGAGGATAGTTTGCTGTTTTTCAAAAATTAATGTGCTATACACTCTTAATATTTTAGAGCACTTTTATTTCATTTTAAGTACTTTTATCAACTAACTCTTTTCATAGTTTGAAATATCTTTAGCAACATCCATGTGTGTGGGTGAAAAATAAGTTCTGGTTATTATGGCAATAGTTTTCATGCAGTGGGATCGTAAGTGACTACTAAGAAAGATAAACTTTCAGACATTCTCTTTTTGGTCTTAATTTAGTTTTAATTGGGGGATAATTGCTTTACAATATTGTGTTGGTTTCTACCACATATCCACACGAGTGAGCCGTAGGTATACATACGTCTCCTCCCTCTTGAACCTGCCTCCCACCTCCCACCCCATCCTGCCCCTCTAGGTTGTCAGAGAGCATGGGTTTGAGCTCCCTGCATCAGACAGCAAATTCCCCCTGGCTGTCTGTTTTACATATGACAATGTGGATTCGTCAGTGCTATTCTCTGATTCCCACCTTCTCCTTGCCCTTCACCGTGGCCACGAGTCTGTTCTCCGTGTCCGCATCTCCATTGTGGTCCTGCACATATGTTCATCAGCGCCGTCTTCTACGTTCCACGTATATAATGCCTTAATATATGGTGTTTGTCTTTCTCTTTCTGACTCCCTTCACTCTGTCTAACCGGCTCTGGGTTCATCCACCTCGTGAGAACTGACTCAAATGCGTCCCTCTGCATGGCTGAGTATTATTCCACCCCGTATATGTACCACGACTTCTTTATCCGTTCCTCTGTCGATGCGCATTTAGGTAGAATACTCTTTGTTCTACATAAAGGTAGAACCTCTTTGTTCTACCTAAAGGTGACCGAGTCGTAAAGACAGAGTGAGAGATGCTCTAAAGGGAGGCGGGCAATTACAGAATTGTTTCCGAGCTCTCGTTTGTATATGTTATCCCATAGGTATGCAGAAGTTAGGAGACACGGTTCCTTTAAAGCTGTGCTTTTACATTTATTTATTTGATGGTGCCGGGGTCTTCGCCGTGGCATGTGGGATCTTCCATTGCAGGGTGTGATGAATTCCCTCCTTCCACTGTGTTCGCTGCCAGTGCTGCCCCAGGCAATGAACACGGCCTTCCTTGAACTTGGAACGGTTTGCGACACACCCATGTCTACACGTTTTTCTCTTTTAAAAGCCGCCCCACCGACAGTCTACCGTTGGGGCTGATTTTAGAGAGGAGCTGACATCAACAAGTGGATTATCCTGAAATGCCTGGTTGTTTTTTTTTTTTTTTCCCAGTGCAGAGCAGGGAACGTTTAGCTGATGACAGAGCCTGCCTTAAAGAGATGACTGTTTTCACTTTTCAGCAAGAGATGACTGTGTTTTCATTTTCCCAGACAGAGCCTGTGTTTTGGTTTGAGGTGGGAAGGAGAGGTCAGTGCTATGCAGGGAGAAGGCAATGTGTGTTTGTTGTAGAAACACACAGGGCAGAGGGGATGCCGTTCTTTCCACGGTGATGTCTCAGGCTTCCCAGGCGGCTCCGACGCAGGAGACGTACGACACTCGGGTTCAGCCCCTGTGCTGGAGAAAACCCCCTGGAGGAGGGCACGGCAACCCTCTCCAGGATTCTTCGCTGGAGAATCCCGTGGACAGAGGAGCCTGGCGGGCTGCCGTCCACGGGGTCGCAGAGAGTCGGACACGACTGAAGCGACTTAGCACGCACGTGACTCTGCGTCGCTTTGGATCCCGTACCGTCCGGGGCGGGTGGGTGCACAGTACCCTTTCCTCGAGGGGGAGGGGGAGAAGGGAGAATCCCAGAGAAGGGGAGTGGTCCCTCCCGCCAGCGTCCTTCACGACTCTCTCGCCCTCGCCCTTTGCAGGGACATGATGACCCTTCTGCTTCTGCTGCTGTTCCTCTGCGAGGCCCACAGCCAGGTGGCGTCAAAGCCCAACTTCGTCCTGCTGATGGCTGACGACCTGGGCATCGGGGACCCTGGTTGCTATGGCAACAAGACTCTCAGGTGCGGCTGTGGGTAAAACACAGGGCCCCCTGCACGGGCTGGCCGCCCCGGGACAGGCAGCGGGCGTTCGTGGAGCACAGGCCACGGGGAGTCATGCAAAGCCCACCCTCCCCGCCCGCTGCATGCTTTCCTCTGTGGCTATGTGTAGACAGTGAAAACGAAGACTGTCCTTCAGCCATGTAAACCATGGTGCTCTGAGGTCACGAAAAGCAGGAGCTTCGTCTTCTTAACCCTTGTAGGGAATTCCCTGGCGGTCTGGAAGAGTCGGACACAACTTAGCGACTGAACAACAACAACAGTTCATATTAGATATACTATTAGATGTGACATTCCTAAAATTTACTAATGTAATATGCAACTGACCCTACTGAAGAGTCTTAATTTAAAAAGTTGCAATCAAGTCTTTAAAGTTCAGTGTCTGCCAATTATCACAAGGAAGAAAAGGGCTATCCAGTCATAGATAAGAATTCATAATAACAAATTCACAATAATACCCTAAATCTGTCTTCTTCTCCATATTAGCATCCAATTCTTTTTAATTGAAGTACAGTTGATCTAGAATATTGTATGAGCATATACACACACACACGTGTGTGTGCTGTGTGCTAAGTTGTTCAACCATGTCCGAGTCTTTACAACCCCATGGACTGTAACCCGCCAGGCTCCTCTGTCCACGGGATTTCCCAGGCAAGAATACTGGAGTGGGTTGCTGTCTCCTTCTCCAGGGGATCTTCTCGACCCAGGGACTGAACCTTTGTCTCTTATGTGTCCTGTATTGCAGGCAGATTCTTTACCAGTAGCGCCACCTGGGAAGCCGATATACACACACATACATATCTTCTTTACATATGTGTATATTCTGTTTTCCAATTCTTTTCCATTATCGTTTGTTACAAGAAATTGAATATAGTTCCCTAGACTACACAGGACCTCCTTGTTATTTATCTGTTTTACAGTGGATGTCTGCTAATCCCAAATTCCTAATTCATCCCTCCCCTCACCCAGCTCTTTCTGAATGACATGCTTCATTTTATAATATCACACCCCCAAATAGATTTCTCAGTAGCCAATCTAGTCACGAGTGAAACGTACGATTTCAGTATTCTCAGCATCTTGTAATATAAGGCAGAGGCCAAGTGGAAATCTTGACAATTAAATGCATAAAGTAAGCTAATAAATGGGAGAGGACTTTGAGATGACAGAGCAGTACAATGATCTTCCCCACTGAGGTATGCATTTTCACATGGGCTTCCCTGATAACTCAGCTGGTCAAGAATCCGCCTGCAATGCAGGAGACCCCGGTTTGATCCCTGGGTCAGGAAGATCCGCTGGAGAAGGGATAGGCTACCCACTCCAATATTGTTGGGTTTCCCTGGTAGCTCAGCTGGTAAAGAACCTGCCTGTGATGCAGGAGACCTGGGTTCCATCCCTGGGTTGGGAAGATCCCCTGGAGAAGGGAAAGGCTACCCACTCCAGTATTCTGGCCTGGAGAATCCCATGGCCTGTATAGTCTATGGGGTCGCAAAGAATCGGACAGACTGAGCAACTTTCACTTTCACTTTCATTGTTACATGACTGGCCTCTGGGCACTTAAGCACGGAGGGTGGGGCCGCTGTGAAGGAGATAACATGCCCCATCCCACAGGCCAGGAGGGGAGTGCAGTTAATCACATCGTCCTTTTATGCTGTGATGGGAGCTGCTGAGATGGGGCGATAGAGAGACATCCTACTGATGGAGCAGGCTCCTCCCACAGGACAGGAAGACCACAGGGGGGCCCATGTACGGTCAGGACCGAAGTCTAGAAGATGGGCAGAGTGGCAGGGGCCAGGGCTTCTCTACAAAGATATGGGATAACCACTCAGCGTGGGCCCAGTCCTGTGAGAACTCCGCCTCCCCATGCCGGGGAAGTCTGGCGTGATTTCCCGAGGTGACAGGGCCACGACCTGCCTGGAGAAAAGGCCACAGAATGGCTTGTCCCGCGCAGTGCCTCATCCTCGAGGTGAACCCCTACGTGAGCATCACCTTGGCATGAAAACCCGGGAGTCCACAGAGGGTGTGAGGGACTCACGGCCTGACCTGTTTCCAGCTTTGCCCTGGACTCTTGTGAACCCCGGGCAGTTCACCCTAGTTCCCTGGTAGATGCACCTGGAGCCCTTGCTTCCTTGCTCCTGGGGGTCCCGTCACCCCCTTCTCCCTGGAAAAGTGAAAGTGTGAGTCACTCAGTTGTGTCTGACTCTTTTCGACCCTGTGGACTGTGGCTCCTCTGTCCTCGGGATTCTCCAGCCAAGAAGACTGGAGTGGGTTGCCCTTCCCTTTCTCCAGGGGATCTTGCAGACCCAGGGATGGAATCCAGGTTTCCCGCATTGCAGGCAGATTCTTTACCGTCTGAGCCTCCAGGCAGAGACTGATGAAAACTCCTTAAGAGCCTCTCTTTGGCTGTGGTTGGGAAGAGGAGAGTCAGGCTGCCCCCAGAGCTTTCTCGTTGTGGGGTACAGAGGTGACTGGTGGGGGGGGGGGAATGCGGAGACAACTGGGGGGGATAGCTGAGATGGAGAGAGAGAGACCTTGAAACATCTCTACCCGCCTTGTCCCAGCAGCCCATCCTCAGGACTCGGCTTCTCCCTCCTAAACCAGAAGCTCAGAGCCCTGGGCGAGTGAGGTCCCCCCAGAGGACTGGCCCCGATCGTGGAGTCCTCACTGTGGTTTTCCCGTAACTCAGAGCCACGGTGCTCTGTCCCCTCACTTTCCTTCCCTCCTTCCCACCGCGTGCTGTGGTTCAGTCGCTCAGTCGTGTCCGACTCTCTGCGACCCCACGGACCGCAGCACGCCAGGCTTCCCTGTCCATCACTGTATCCCAGAGTTTGCTCAAACTGATGCCCGTGGAGTCGGTGATGCCATCCAACCGTCTCATCCTCTGTCATCCCCTTCCCACCAACACACACGGCTCTATTTCCCTGGGTTACTGAGAAGTGATTCGGTGTACAGAGCCCCCGAAGAAGCTCTCTTAAGGTCGTGATGAATGACCCACGGGGTCTCTGTTCCAGGACTCCCAATATCGACCGCCTGGCCAGAGGGGGCGTGAAGCTCACACAACACCTGGCAGCATCGCCCCTGTGCACGCCCAGCAGGGCGGCCTTCATGACCGGCCGGTACCCCGTCCGCTCAGGTAACGCCCCCCAGCTCCTGCACCGCGGTCCTCCTCCTCCTCCCAGTCCTAACGGTCCTCCCCGTCTTAACGGTAGTTTTCTCCTGGCTCAGGAATGGCATCTCAGTCCCGAGTGGGAGTTTTCGTCTTCTCGGCCTCTTCTGGAGGACTGCCCCCCAGTGAGATTACGTTCGCCAAGCTTCTGAAGGATCAAGGCTATTCCACAGCTCTGATAGGTATGGGCAGCCGGGTGTGGGGACTGAGGGTCTGGGCAGGGTCGTTGGGAGAGTGGGGAGGGCGTGACTGCAGCCATCTTTAGGGTGACATGGCTGATAGAATTTGCACAACTGTAGACAGGGAAGAACCCATTTCAACTCTAAATCAAAACAGCAGGCATCTGTATGCACTGTTTGAATGTGTGCATGCGTCTCCTTACTTATGTATCTGTGTCTATGTGTGTCGATGGATGGATGGATGGATGATAGGTAGATAATGATAGACACACAGATGGATTGACAGATGGACAAATGGATAGATGGAAGGATAGCTGAGTTAGGGGATAGAGACAGGGAGAGGTAGCTCAGTAGATGAGGTGGATGATGGGTGAATGGCTGATGGATGAATTGTGGATGCTGGATGGATGGATGAATGCTGGATGGATAGATGGATGGTGGATTGGTGGATAGGTGGATGGATGATGGATGGATGGTGGGTGAGTGGCGGATACTGGATGGGTGGATGGTAGGTAGATGGTGGATACTGGATAGATGGATGGATGCTGGGTGGACGGTGGGTGGATGCATGGATACATAATGGATGGATGATAGGTGGATGATAGATACTAGATAAATGGATGAATGGTGGATGCTGACGGATGGACATTGGATGGATGGATGACGGATGGTAGATGGCAGGTGGATGATGGATGAATGGTACATGGATGATGGCTACTGGATGAATGGATGAATGGAAGATGCTGATGGATGGATGGTGGGTGAATGGATGCTGGATGGTAGAAGGCAGATGGATAATGGATGAATGGTAGATGGTAGACAGATGGTGGATACTGGATGGATGGATGGGTGGGTGGTAGATGGTAGATGGATTATGGATGGATGGTGGATACTGGATAGATGGATGGATGGATGGTGGGTGGATGGAGGATGGATTGATGGTAGATAGATGATGGATGAATAGTAGATGGTAGAAGAATGGTGGATACTGGGTGGATAGACGGATGGATGGTGACTGGATGGATGATGGATGGATGGTAGATGGTAGACGGATGGTGGATACTGGATGGATGGATGGATGGTAGATGTTAGATGGGTGGATGGACGCTAGGCAGATGAATGATGGATGGTAGGTGGATGGTGGATGGATGATGGATGGATGGTAGATGGACAGTGGATACTGGGTGGATGGATGGAGGGTAGATGGAAGATGGTAGATGGATGATGGATGGATGGTAGATGGTAGACAGATGGTGGATACTGTATGGATGGATGGATGGATGGATGGTAGATGTTAGATGGGTGGATGGACATTGGGTGGATGAATGATGGATGGTAGGTGGATGGATGATGGATGATGGATGGATGGTAGATGGATAGTGGATACCGGATGGATAGATGGAGGGTAGATGGATGGTGGATGGATGGTAGATGGTAGACAGATGGTGGATACCGGATGGATGGATGGGTGGGTGGTAGATGGTAGATGGATTATGGATGGATGGTGGATACTGGATAGATGGATGGATGGATGGTGGGTGGATGGAGGATGGATTGATGGTAGATGATGATGGATGAATGGTAGATGGTAGAAGAATGGTGGATACTGGGTGGATAGACGGATGGATGGTGACTGGATGGATGATGGATGGATGGTAGATGGATAGCGGATACCAGATGGATAGATGGAGGGTAGATGGAAGATGGTAGATGGATGATGGATGGATGGTAGATGGTAGACAGATGGTGGATACTGTATGGATGGATGGATGGATGGTAGATGTTAGATGGGTGGATGGACGCTGGGTGGATGAATGATGGATGGTAGGTGGATGGTGGATGGATGATGGATGGATGGTAGATGGATGGTGGATGCTGGATGGTAGGTGGACGATGGATATCAGATGGAAGGATGAACAATGAATCCATAGATGGGTGGATGGATGGGTGGGTGGATGAACAGAGGATGCTGACTGGCTGGATGAAAGGTAGATGAAGGGGTGAGTGGGTCAGTGGGTGAGTGACTGGATGCATGAATGAATGGTGGATGGTTAATGAATGCATGTTGGATGTTGGATGGATAAGATGCAGAGGCAGAAAGTTGAAATACATGCTAGATTAACAAAAAAAATGCAGTTGTGCACACACAGCAACCACCACCGCACACACACACACCCCCCCACAACATACTATTGATAAAGATTTTCATCTTACACGGCAGTAATAAAATTGCATCTGAATGTTTCTCATTTGACATTCCCACTGATTTTATTCCCTTGATAGGAAATGAATCCTTTTCCCCTTTCCCTTGATAAGCTTGGGTCTACGTAGGTCATCAGACAAATCATGGAAAATCTCATGGGAGCAAAATGACCCTTCCCTTCCTTCCCACATCTTATCATAAAGCCACCATCACTTTTTCTCTTGTGTGAGGCTCTCAGTAATTTACTGATGCACTTCACATTTTACAAGAAATGTTTAGAGGTGTTTAAAATAATGACTGACTTATGAGTATGATTTACTCCTTCCTCAGGGGTTATTTTTATGTAAGGATTCATTTCCACTTTTAACTTTCAAGGGAGAAAGTGAACTTGTTCTAAGACTTTCCTTTTAAGGAAATGTCCTTAAAAAAAAAAAAAAAAGCACCTGTGGGATGTCCCTGGTGGTCCAGTGGTTAGAACTTCTCTTTCCAATGCAGAGGGTGTGAGAACTGAGATCGGAGAGGTCAGATCCCTGGTCGAAGGGCTGAGATCCCATATACCTCATGGCCAAAAAGCTAAACCAGAAGCAGTATTGTAATCAATAAAGTCTCTGAAAGTGGTCCGTGTCCAAAAAGGGCTTCCATGGTGGCCCTGATGGTAAAGAACCCACCTGCTACTGCAGGAGATGTAAGAGATGGGGGTTCGATCTCTGGGTCGGGAAGATCCCCTGGAAGAGGGCATGGCAACCCACTCCAGTATTCTTGCCTGGAGAATCCCATGGATAGAGGAGCCTGGTGGGCTACAGTCCATGGGGTTGCAAAGAGCTGGACATGACTTAGGGACTAAACAAACATGTCAGAAGAAAAGAGAATACTTAAAAATAACAAAGGAAAAAAAAAAAAACCTGTCCCAGAAAAACATTGGTGTTTTCTTATGTAGTTTTTCCCTCCTGCCTAAGTATATGGGGCTTCCCTAGTGGCTGAGTGGTAAAATAATCCGCCTGCCAGTCCAGGAGATTTAAGAGACCCAGGTTTGATCCGTGGGTTGGGAAGATGCCCTGGAGAAGGAAATGACAACCTGCTCCAGTATCCTTGCCTGGAGAATCCCATGGACAGAGGAGCCTGGTGGGCTACTGGTCCACGGGGTCCCCAAGAGTCGGACACGACTTAAGGACTCAGCAACATGAAGGATGCAAGCTGTTGGTCTTGGGGCTTTTTTTTTTTTTTTTTTCCCAGTCCCCAAATCGCCTCTTGTTTTCTGGTGGCACTACCCTAGACCGTTTAGGGAAATGGAGGTGAACGGGATCGAACAGATGTATCTTGACGGTCGCGCTGAGAGGCCCTAGCGGGTGTCAGCCCACAGGCGTCCGAAGCTGAGCTGGGCCCCGAGGGCGGGGGTTTCCGCTGGCTCTAAGCTCGCCGCCCCTGTGGTCTGTCCCCTCAGGCAAGTGGCACCTGGGCATCAGCTGCCGCGACCGCGGCGACTTCTGTCACCACCCGACCAGCCACGGCTTCGACTACTTCCACGGGCTGCCCTTGACCAACCTGCGTGACTGCAAGCCGAGGGGAGGCACCGTGTTCGCCCCGGCCATCCGGCTGCTGGTCTTCGTGCCCCTGAGGCTCATCACCGTGGCCCTGCTGACCCTGGCCTCGCTCAAGTGGGTGGGGCTCATCCGGACGCCCCGCGGCGTCTTCCTCGGCCTCCTCGTCCTGGCCGCCCTGCTCATCGGCCTCCTGCTGGGCTTCATGTACTACTTCCGGCCGCTCAACTGCTTCCTGATGCGGAACCGTGACGTCACGCAGCAGCCCCTGTCCTACGACAACCTCACGCAGAGGCTCACGGCGGACGCCGCACGCTTCTTACGTCGGTGCGTCGCCTCTGCCGGCCCGAC
The DNA here is from genome assembly GCF_033118175.1 of Dama dama. Lineage (NCBI taxonomy): Eukaryota > Metazoa > Chordata > Mammalia > Artiodactyla > Cervidae > Dama > Dama dama. The sequence goes on along the minus strand of NC_083714.1, from coordinate 160,966,964 downwards.
GGTGCCCGGGGCGCGCGGGCGGTGCCGTCTCGGCGGTGTGGGCGGAGGTAGCCGAGGGGAGGCGGGGGGACCAAGGTGCTCGGCGAGCCACGATTCCAAGCGCCTGTGCTTGCCGCGGGGAATGTCTCCAAAGGGCAGGAGAGGGCATGCTTTGCAAAGGGGTGTGTGTATGTCGGGGAGGGGATCCTGATGCTGGGCAAGATGGAAGGCGGGAGGAGAAGGGGACGACAGAGGATGAGGTGGTTGGATGGCATCACCGACTCGATGGACATGCGTTTGAGCAAGCTCCGGGAGTTGGTGATGGACAGGGAGGGCTGGCGTGCTGCAGTCCATGGGGTCGCAGAGAGTCAGACACGACTGAGCGACTCATCTGACCGAGGCGGGGCTTGGGAGTTGCAATGCTGTGGGCTCCATCCTGCCAGGGTCGCTTTGCCAGATTCCGCCCCCGCCCCCCCCCCCCCCGACCCCATCCTGTGCAAATGAGTGTGTACGTGTGCTCAGTCGTGTCCGACTCTTTGCGACGCCACGGACTGTAGCCCACCAGGCTCCTCTGTCCGTGGGATTCTCCAGACAAGAGTACTGGAGCGGGTTGCCATTTCCTCCTCCAGGGGATCTTCCCCACCCAGGGATCGAACCCGGGTCTCCAGCTTTAATGGGTGGATTCTTGACCATTGCCTCACCTGGGAAGCCCCCTCTCTCAGGAACTCTTGCTGTGAAAAACAGACAGAATTGTTCTGTGGGCTTTGAAACTTTAGGGGACATTCTGAGAGAGAAAGATGGAAACTCACTGTGAAAGTCAAACATTTCACCTTTTTAATTTTTAACTAATTAATTAATTTTAATTAGAGGCTAATTACAACATTGTAGTGGTTTTTGCCGTACCTTTTTTTTTTTTTTTTTTGATGCCTGCGCTAGCGCTCTGTTGTGGAGAGCGAGCTTTTCCTTGGTTGTGGTGCAGTGGTTTCTCTTTGTTACAGATCGCGGGCTGTAGGTCCCAGGCTCAGTAGTTGTGGCTCAGGGGCTCGGTTGCCACCAGGCTTGTGGGCTCCTTAGGAGCGATAGAACCGGCATCTCTTGCACCCCCCTGCATTTGCAGGAGAGTTGTTAACCACTGGACCTCCAGGGAAGTTCCTCTGTGGGTTTCTCCTCTTAGAGGAAGTTTCTCCTCTTGTTAAGCTGCCTGAAATAGAAAGTGGAAGTGTTAGTGGCTCAGCTGTGTCCAACTATTTGGGGGAACATTCCCCTGGAGGAGGGCATGGCCACCCACTCCAGTATTCCTGCCTGGAGAATCCCACGGACAGAGGAGCCTGGTGGGCTACAGTCCACGGGGTCTCAAAGAGTTGGCCACAACTGAGTGACCAACACACAGGTCCAACTCTTTGCGACTCCCAGGCTACATTTTTCTAGAAGGCAGCAAAACTTTTGAACTTTGGAAGACGTGCGTTTTACACTATCATCCCGTAAGAGGTCACACGCAGATGTTTAGTTGAAACAAACCTTTCCCGAAAGGAGTTGCTTCTTCTCAGAGGGATTGCTTCTGATGCTTTCTACCTGATTCCGTTTTCATTTTCTCAGACAATGATCTGGTCGTGACACTGAATTAATACCGTGACTCAGCAAGGAGTCCCAGTCTGCATGGCTGACGAAGCTCTTATTACCTCCTGGGTTCACCTTACACTATTTTATAAATAAGAGAAAGGCCGTTCTGAAGTAGAGTGGTACTCTGTGGATGTCAGACCTACACATTTCAGCCAAAATACAACAGGCTCTTGCTTGAAAAACTTGCTGAAACAGTGAAACCTTCTCATGTCTGTCTCTGCTGCTGCTGCTGCTGCTAAGTCGCTTCAGCTGTGTTCGACTCTGTGTGACCCCATAGACGGCAGCCCACCAGGCTCCGCCGTCCCTGGGATTCTCCAGGCAAGAACACTGGAGTGGGTGGCCATTTCCTTCTCCAATGCATGAAAGTGAAAAGTGAAAGTGAAGTCGCTCAGTTGTGTCCAACTCTTAGCGATCCCATGGACTGCAGCCCACCAGGCCCCTCCGCCCATGGAATTTTCCGGGCAAGAGTACTGGAGTGGGGTGCCATTGCCTTCTCCGTGTCTGTCTCTACTCACCGGAAATCTCTCAGAAACCTGCTGGGAGGAGATGAATGTTACACTGCTCCTTATAAAATGACAGGTTTCAGGAATGACACTCAACTTCCAGGGTGAGTCACTTTTTTGCAGCACCTGGTATTTTGACACAGATGATTGAAACTATATGATATGTGAATATTCATACGATTAGAAGGAATTTTAATGGATTCCTCAGCGTATGATCTTGAGAGGGGATCAAAAAACATTTGATTAGCCCAAGGGTATTGAACCTCAACCAGTTTATCTTTTTAAACTTTTTACATTTTATTTACTTTTAAATTGAAGTAGAGTTGATTTGCAATGTTGTCTTAGTTTCAGGGGTATGGCAAAAGTGATTCAATTTTGTATGTAACATACAGATAGATAATACTTTATAGATTCTTTTCCGTTATAGGTTTATTATAATTGAATATTGTCACCTGTGCTGTGGGCAGTAGGTCCTTGTTGATTATCTATTTCATATGTGGTAGAGTGTGTATCTGTTAATCCCAAACTCCTAATTTCCGCTCCCCCCCCCCAACTTTCTGCTTTGTAACCAACCATACATTTGTTTTCTATGTCCTTCAGACTATTTCTGTTTTGTAAATAAGTTCACTTGCACTGTTTTTTTTTAGATTTCACAAGTGATATCATATCATATTTGTCTTTCTCTGTCTGACTTAACTTCACTAAGTATGATCTTCTCTAGGTCCATCCATGTTGCTACTAATGGCATTATTTCATTCTTTTTTATGGCTGAGTAATATTTCCATATTCTTTACCAGTTCCTCTGTGGGTGGACATTTAGGTTATTTCCATATCTTGGCTTTTCTAAATAGCACTGCTATAAACATTAAGCTGCACATATCTTTTATAATGATGGGTTTGTCCAGAAAACCATGCCCACGAGTGACATTTCTGGATCATGTGATAGTTTTATTTTTAATTTTTTTAAAGGAATGTCCATATTGTTCTCCATAGTGGCGGCTGCACAAATTCACGTACCCACCAACAGTGTGGGGGGGTTGCCTTTCTCCACACCCTCTCCTGCATTTATTATCTGTAGACTTTTTGTTTGTCTGTTTAACTTTTTGCCATGCTGCGTGGCATGTGGGATATAAGTTTCCCGACCGGGGATCAAACCCACACCTCCTGCATTGGAGGCACAGAGTCTTAACCACTAGACCACCAGGGAAGTCTCTGTTTGTAGACTTTTTGATGCTGGCTGTTCTGACTGGCGTCAGGTAAGTACCTCATTGCAATTTGAGTTTACATTTCTCTAATAGTTAGTTGTCCAACCAGTTTATCTTGGTTTTACTGAGGTTTCCGCAATTTTCTTCCAGAACTCAACGTGTAGGATATTCTAGCAAAACCATAGTTGGTGGTTGTGGGTACTGAGTTATTTTTAAAGGGTTTTTTCTTCAAAGGGGGTGATTCCAATGCATCAGTTTGGCCAAAAAGTTCATTTTGGATTTTTCTGTGACATCTTAGGCTTCCCTGATAGCTCAGTTGGTAAAGAATCCGCCTGTAATGCAGGAGACCCCACTTCGATTCCTGGGTCGGGAAGATCTGCTGCAGAAGGGATAGGCTACCCACTCCAGTATTCTTGGGCTTCCCTTGTGGCTCAGACGGTAAAGAATCCGACTGCAATGTGGGAGACCTGGGTTCCATCCCTGGGTCGGGAAGATCCCCTGGAGAAGGGAATGGCTACTCGCTCCAGTATTCTGGCCTGGAGAATTCTATGGACTGTATAGTGACATCTTAATGAAAAACCCAAATGAACCCAAATACCTGTTGCCCATGTTGGAGTAATATTAGTGAAAAAACTACCATGTCTGTGCCATGGTGCCCTTCATAAGAAACTTCTCATGTGCATTATCTGAAGACTGAAAGATTTAAAAAGCATCTAGGTTAGCTGCTTTCTCATGTTTTTTTTTTTTTAATTTCTTTGTTCTCTCTGAGCTGTATTCGTTAAAAACTTTTAAAATTAATTTTGAAATATAGTTATACAATATAATGCTAAGTGTCAGGCGTGCAACATGGTGATTTTCCATTTAAATACGTTACGAAACAATGACCATAATAAGTCTAATAAAGTTATGTCCCAATAAAAGTTATTAATGCAGTAAAAAAGAAGCATCTAGGTAAAACCACTTTTGGGTAACATGGTTCTCTCTATTAGAGAAGACATCTAATTGCTTTGCTGAATTGTTGGATTTAAGGATCTTGAGAGAATCGTCTTAATATGGCACCAGAGAACCATAATGAGTGGTGACACTACCACATTTATAAAAAATTTTTTCAAGGATCTGAAGGCACATAAATGTGTTATTTCTTTCACCAGAATATCCTGACAAATTTAGGCAGCTCTTACCACCTTTATGGGGCTTCTGTGTTGGCTCAGTGGTAAAGAATCTGCCTGCCTATGTAGGTGACATGGGTTCAATCCCTGGGTTGGGAAGATCCCCTGGAGAAGAAAATGGGAACCCACTCCAGTATTCTTGCCTGGAAAATCCCATGGACGGAGGAGTGTGGTGGGCTGCAGTCCATGGGGTCGCAAAGGATAGGACACGACTTCACAACTGAACAACAACTACCTTTATGACACGTATATTCAGGGCTAGTCAGTAACAGAAGGATAACATACTAGCACAGACAGTGTTTGTGAAATTTATTCAGATTCTTTTGAGTACAGATTTTCCGACCGACCCCAGTGCCTTCTTTCCATGCATTGATGTAAAGGACAGTTTGTGGGTATACAACTTGCCCTGGGTTCCATTCGTCAAAGGCTATGAGGAAAATGATTCACACTTTCATTGCTAAAATTTATATTCTCTCTCTGAGTCTCATGGCTGGAATGATTTATCAGTCAGTCAGTTCAGTTCAGTCACTCCGTTGTGTCCGACTCTTTGCGACCCCACAGACCGCAGCACGCCAGGCCTCCCTGTTCATCACCAACTCCCGGAGCTTGCTCAAACTCAAGTCCATTGAGTCGGTGATGCCATCCAACCATCTCATCCTCTGTCGTCCCCTTCTCCTCCCACCTTCAATCTTTCCCAGCATCAGGGTCTTTTCCAGTGAGTCAGCTCTTCCCATCAGGTGACCAAAGGATTGGAGTTTCAGCTTCAGCTTCAGTCCCTCCAACGATTTATAGTCAAGCGTTTGTTTTCGAGATGCTGACTTGAGATGTGAAGCCTCTGATGACAGGGGCTCCAGGGGCTGATGCTTTCATGGGTTTGTGATGGTCCCAGATGAGTTCTACCTGGACAAATGGAGGTGCGTGCCCCTGCATTACAAACATGTGTTACCAAGTCAAGGAGAGTGATGGTGTGGAATATATAACCATGCACTTCATGACCCCTCACCCTAACTTACTCTTTTAGGGATAGAATTTGTCTTGGGAAGATGCTTCTCCTGTTAGGGACGTAGTTTATCAGCTCTTTGTGTGTTGTTTTGTGTGGTTCTTTTTGGCCGCCTTGCGCCTTAGTTGTGGCATGTGAGATCTTTCCTTGTGTTGGGTGAGCTGGGTACTTGTGGACCTTATACTTAGTTGCTCTGCAGCCTGTGGGATCTTGGTTCCCTGACCGGGGATCCAACCCATGTCTCCTGCTTTCAAAGATGGATTCTTAACTACAGGACCACGAGGGAAGTCCCACACCATATGTTTTCAGCTCGATAAGTCACAGGTCATCCTAAACACACTTTGTTTTCATTCAGTTGCTTAGCTGTGTCCGACTCTTTGCAACCCCACGGGCTATATAGCCCACCGGCGGCCTCTGTCCATGGGATTCTCCAGGCAAGAGTCCTGGAGTGGGTTGCCATTCCCTTCTCCAAGGGCTCTTCCCAATCCAGGGATCAAACTCAGTCGGGTCTCTTGCACCTCCTGCATTGGCAAGTGGATTCTTTACCACCGACCCACCAGGGAAACCCAAAACACACTTAACTTAATTAACAAGAAATCCTCGTTGATCGGACAGGCAGGAGTGACTTGTAGATTTCTTAGAGATCCTTAACTCTCCTTACGTGCCCTGAAGAAGGGTCCTTCATTCATCGTAGGTTTCTACCCGGTTATGACTCTGTTCCGTGGTCTATAAAATAGACTGAGGTTGGGTGCCCACCTAGGGGCATGTTCAGGTTGTAGTAGATACTGGTTAGTTACACACCACGCGCTGTGCATATACACATATTCTAGGGCACATTTCATACCCATCACCTCTTTTTTTTTATTATTATTATTTTTTTGGCTGGACCAGGTCTTAGTTGAGGCACGTAGCATCTTCGATCTTTAGTTGGGGCATGTGGATCTTTAGCTGAGTCATGCACACTCTTAGTTGCAGCGTGTGGGATATAGTTCCCTGACCAAGCAGCAAACAAACCCAGCCCCCCTGCATTGGAAATGCAGAGTGTTAGTCACTGGACCGCCAGGGGAAGTCCCCTCCCTCACCTCTTACCTGGTACAGAAGGACGCTGGGAGATGAGGGACGAGAGGTCTTCTTGTGGAGGAGTCTGAGGCTCAGAAGTTGGGAGTGATAGCCAAAGCCACACTAGTACACGGTCCATAGAGGATTAAAGCCCACATCTAACTCACTGAGGGCTCTCCCGAGTGGCCTGTAACAAGCTTGATGCCTTCTCTGCTTCTGCAGTGACTGCAGACTTTCCAACAAGGTCTGAGTGTGGATTATTTGGAAGAATTCAACACCTGACAGAATTCAACACCCCTGCTCCAAATGGATGAGGCCAGGTCCCAGTCCCCAATAGGGGACCACACCTGGGAATTCTTAGATAAGCTCATGTTTATAGGCCAGTCCTTAGGGCTTCCTAGGTGGTGCTAATGGTAAAGAACCTGCCTGCCGGTACAGGAGATGTAAGAGTTTGCAGGTTCAGTCCCTGGTTTGGGAAGATCCCCTGGAGGACGGCATGGCAACCCACTCCAGTATTCTTGCCTGGAGAAGCCCATGGACAGAGGAGCCTGGTGGGCTACAGTCCATGGGGTCACAGAGAGTCAGACAAAACTGAATCAATTTACCACAGCACAGCACAGATATCTATATGTGGAGAGACATAAATCATCTGTCCGAGAGACAGAAATCTCAGACATATAAAATATCTCAGCTATATCTACATGTATATATAGAAATAGCTATATACCTATCTCTTTGTATATATGTTTTATGAAACACAAGACATATCTGAAGATGAGCTTCAGTGAAAATGGTTAGTATAAATTTTACTTCTCATTATATACTTTAAAGATATATATATATAAAATCAGAAGTAAAATACATCCTAACCATTTTCATTGATTATATAAATATTTAAAGTGTATAATGAGTAGTAAAATACATCCTAACCATTTTCATTGATTATAAAGTATATAATGAGAAGTAAAATATATACTAACCATTTTCATTGATTTTATATATATATATATCTTTAAAGTATATTAACGAGAGGTAAAATGTATACTAACCATTTTCACTGAAGCTCATTTCCGGATATGTCTTGTGTGGACACTTCTTTGGAGCAGAGGGATCTTGGGATGATTTCATTAGTTTAAATAAGAATGTTAGCCAAAAAGGAAGAGGGGCCTTATTGACTTTAATTCACAGAGAGAAGAGTCAATCAGACGCAAGGTTAAGGGCAACACACGGGGACATACACACACGTGTTTAGAAGTGGAAAGTGAAAGTTGCCCAGGCATGTCCAACTCGTTGTGACCCCATGGAGTATACAGCCCATGGAATTCTCCAGGCCAGAATCCTGGAGTGGGTAGCTTTTCCCTTCTCCAGGGGATCTTCCCAACCCAGGGATCGAACCCAGGTCTCCCACATTGCAGGCGGATTCTTTACCAGCTGAGCTATCAGGAAAGCAACAAAAGTGGATAAATAAATAAAGATTTGTCTTGTTACTTTGCCAACAAAGGTCCATCTAGTCATGTATGGATGTGAGAGTTGGACTATAGAGAAAGCTGAGCACCGAAGAATTGATGTTTTTGAACTGTGGTGTTGAGAAGACTCTTGAGAGTCCCTTGGACTTCAAGGAGATCCAACCAGTCCACCCTAAAGGAAATCAGTCCTGAATATTCACGGGAAGGACTGATGTTGAAGCTGAAACTCCAATACTTTTGACCACCTGATGTGAAGAGCTGACTCATTGGAAAAGACCCTGATGCTGGAAAAGATTGAAGGCGGGAGGAGAAGGGGACGACAGAGAATGAAATGGTTGGATGGCATCACTGACTCAATGGACATGAGTTTGAGTAAACTGCAGGGGTTGGTGAAGGACAGGGAGGCCTGGCGTGCTGCAGTCCGTGGGGTCACAAAGAGTCGGACACGACTGAGTGACTGAACTGAACTGAGGTGTCTTGTTTCAGTAAGGTAGATGCTACTTGTCTCGTGTGTTTTCCTGGGACGATCCATCCAAGGGCCTACGCCCCGACACTCTGCTGTACCCATGCACCCCAAACCTTTTAGGGCCATCTTGAGTGGTTGGCATCCTTCACTCAACCATAGTGCATCTCGCTGCTTCCAGAGCAAGTCATGATGAACCCGCGGGCTGTGTGGTCCCCACCTGCAATGTCCCCCGAGACAGCCTGTGAGGACCCTTGCATCCACTTAACCAGGGCCTCCTCCAGAGAGGAGGAAGGGGAGCTGAGAGTGGACAGTGACTCTAATCAGTTTATCGTGAGTCTGTCTTCTCTGCCCAGGGACCCAAGGGGCCTCGGGTAAGACTTGGAGGAGGCAGAAGAAGATGACAAGAAACAAGAGGAAGAGGAGGAAGTGGGAGATAAGAAGAAGGAAGAGAAGAATGAGGAGAAGGAAAAAAAAATCAAGAAGATGAAGCAGAAACAGGAGGAGAAGAAAAAGTAAAACCAGAGGAAGCATTTGGAACTCACGCTTCTTACTATCAACTGGCCTCTTGCAACAGTTTCAATTGCTACTTCTTTCCCAAGTGGTGAAGAATCCGCCTGCAACGCGGGAGACCTGGGTTCAGTCCTTGGGTGGGGAAGATCCCCTGGAGAAGGGCGTTGCAACCCACTCCAGTCTTCTTGCCTGGCGCATCCCAGGGACAGAGGAGCCTGGCGGGCTACAGTCCATGGGGATCGCAGAGAGTCAGCCACGACTTAGCGACTAACACTTTCTTTCCTATTGCCTGAAGCATAAAGACATTTGACTTTTTTTTTTTTTATTTTCAACAGACGTTCAATACCTTCCAGTCTCTGGGTTAGAATACTTAACAAATGAATGCTGGCTGATTTAAAACCGGAAACATCAAAGGATTTTCCATCGCTGTGTTCTGGGGGCGGAAGTGGGCACGTATGGCTGAACTCCGGCACTTTGAAGTTCAGATGGGCGTGCCAGGGTCAGCCCCATCATGGATGATGTCCATAGTCGAGTCCTCAGAGTCTACTTGTGGGTGCAAAGCCATATAGGCTCTATTGCAGCAGTCCCCAAACCTTTTCCGCCCCCCGGGGGCCGGTCTCATGGAAGACAGTTTTTCCAGGGACTGGGGGCCGTAGAGTGGTTTGCGGATGCCTCACGCGTGTTTCCTTCATTGTGTATTTTATTTCTATTGTGATTGCGTCGGGTCTACTTCAGATCATCAGGCACTAGACCCTGGATGCTGGGGACCCCTGATCTGTAGGAATAATACAGAGTCGCAGGCAGGGCTGTCTGTGAAAGGGTCCTCTCACAGACAGAGCCTGTCGGGACACTTGACAGATGAGACCGTTCTGGGGAAGCTAAGGGTCTTGTTGTAGGTGGAGGGACGCCCGCAGAACTGAAAATCAGAGCATTATCTGAAATCTCCTTACACAGGCCAACCTTGAGACCCGGGGATCTGTATCTCCCTCTGTTTTTGTGGGGAAGAGGTGGCTTGCATGGTTTTCCTGTCCTAAGGTTTGTTTTTTTTTTTAATTATTATTATTATTATTATTATTTTTAACTTTTAGTTCTTGGGTGCACCATGCAGCAGAAGGTATCTTAGTTGCCTGACCAGGGATTGAACCCAAACTGTTTGCATTGGAAGCATGCAGTTCTTAATCACCTGGATCACCAGGGTAGTCCATCCTGTCTTCCTTTTTATGTTTAACATGTTTCTTCATTGTTCTGTGGCTCTGAAAATGGCATGTGCTACTCTGAAAAACATGAAAGCGGTATAAAGATGTAAAAAAGCTGGGGAGTTTAAATTGTTGGCAGGGTTTGCTCCTCAAGTATGGGCCTTCCTATAGTAGTATGTGTCTGTGTTTGCATGTGTGGTCACTCAGTCATGTCCGACTCAGTGGCCCCGTGGACTGCAGCCCACCAGGCTCCTCTGTCCATGGGATTCTCCAGGCAAGAATACTGGGGTGGGCTGCCATGCCTTTCTCCACGGGATCTTCCCCACCCAGGGATCCAACCCGGGTCTCCTGCTTTGCAGGCAGATTCTTTACCCCTGTGCCATTGGGAAGCCCCACGAGTGGTATCCTTCAGGCAGTGTAAAAATCTATATAGATAATTTTTGGTTTTAAAGACTCAACACTTTTCTAGTGGTCCAGTGGTTAAGACTTTGCCTTCCAAGCCAAGGCGTGTGGAGTGCGATCCCTGCTCAGGGACTGCTGATCCCACATGCCTCGTGACCGAAAAAAAAAAAAAAAAAAAAAACCAGCATAAAACAGAAGCATTATTTGTAGGGTGTGATCCCTGGTCAGGGAGGTCAGATTCCACATGCCTCGTGACCAGAAAAAAAAAAAAAAAAAATCACAGCATAAATCAGAAGCAATATTGTAGCAAAGTCAATAAGGACATTAAAAATTGTCCACATCAAAAAAAAAAAAAAATCTGTTAAAAAATTAAAAGTGTATTCTGAGGTGTGTTGGAATGAAGAGCCTGGGAAACCATGCTTTGAAGAGCTCAGGTTATGTCTCTGCCATTGTCCACCTCCGTATCTGAACAGCGAGGCTGAGGGGATCGTGGCTCAGACACCAGCACGTTTGTGGAAAGCGCTCGCACACGCTGACGCGTGGCAGGAACTTTGCACGCTCTCTCCAGGAGCGGGTTCTGACCGCCGCCAGGTTGAGGGTCACGCTCCTCGTCTGTATAAGCAGCTCAGACCAACCAACTCTGAATGGCCTCCTCTGGACTTTGGGTGGCCGATGGCAGGGCACGGTCCATCCTGGCTTTATATTCTGAGTGCCTGGTGCCGAGTGGGCAGAGTTAGTTGCCAGAGGCTTCGGTGGATGAAATGAACAATGGGACGTGTCCATCTGCGAGTGCAGAGAGTGTTGGTCACCTGAACTCTGGCTGGCTGGCTGTTGTTATCGCTGTCTGGTTTATGGTTCAGTCGCTCAGCCGTGTCCGACTCTTTGCGACCCCATGGGCTGCAGCACGCCAGGCTTCCCTGTCCTTTACCATCTCTTGGTTTATACCTTAGTCCGATTGCCAACTTTTGCTGGCCTTCGGAAGCCATTCATCAGTCAGTCAGTCAGTTCAGTTGCTCAGTCGTGTCAGACTCTTTGCGACCCCATGAATTGCAGCACGCCAGGCCTCCCTGTCCATCACCAGCTCCCAGAGTCCACCCAAACTCATGTCCACCGAGTCGGTGATGCCATCCAGCCGTCTCATCCTCTGTCGTTCCCTTCTCCTCCTGCCCCCAATCCCTCCCAGCATCAGGGTCTTTTCCAATGAGTAGACATCTGTATTTGCATTCCGATTATTCCCGATGCTGATACAAATGGGAACGCTCAGTGATTAATAAAGCTCAGACTCTCAGAAGAGGTTGCTTTGCCTGGTGGCTCAGATGGTAAAGAAACTGCCCGAAATGCGGGAGACCCAGGTTCAATCCCTGGGTCGGGAAGATCCCCTGGAGGAGGGCATGGCAGCCCACTCCAGTATTCTTGCCTGGAGAAGCCCATGGACAGAGGAGCCTGGTGGGCTACATACAGTCCATGGGGTTGAAAGAGTCGGACATGACTTAGTGACTATGTCAACAAATTTCAACGGGATGACTCAGCAGGTAGGGAATCTGCCTGTAATGCAGGAGACACAGGAGACACGAGTTTGATCCCTGGGCCGGGAAGATCCCCTGGAGGAGGAAATGGCAACCCACTCCAGCATTCTTGCGTGGAGAATCCCATGGACAGAGGAGCCTGTCGGGCTATGGTCCATGAGGTTGCAGAGTCGGAGAGTCGGACACGATTGACACTTTCTCCAAAGAGGAATAAACTGTGCAAGGCCTTTGTGCCAGGCAGGAAAAGAATTACACTGTAGCTGCCTTCCTGCCTGGATTTCACTCCCGCCTGAGGACAGAGTGTAAATATTTGTGATTCTGAGATTGACATGATCCTGGGTTGCTGGCAAGGTGCAGAGAGCCGCCTTCTGTATTTGTAACAAATAGAGAGAGGGCGTGTAGCAGCTGAAAAGTTCTATCTCTTCACACAGCCTTCGTGGCTGGACACAGTAAATTTTCAAAAGAGTTGTTTACTGAGGTGCTTCAGTTAATAAAAAAAAAAAATGAAGTGAAGCTGTTATGGGGAGAACTCCCTCCTGCCAGCTTGCTCAATTGTTCATTTAGTTTTCAAGGTCATAGAGAGGAAGAGAGATGCGACTGTGAGGGTCTTTTCCTGCCATCTCTCTGAAAGGACAGCTGAGCATAGGTTTCTAAAAGAAAGTGCGAGTCACTCAGTCTTGTCCAACTCTTTGCAGCCCCATGGATTGTGCAGTCCATGGAATTCTCCAGGCCAGAATACCAGAGTGGGTAATTTAGTTGCTCAGACATATCCAACTCTTGCAACCCAATGGACTGTAGCTCGCCAGGCTCCTCTGTTCATGGGATTCTCCAGGCAAGAATACTGGAGTGGGTTGCCTCTCCTGTGTCCAGGGGATCTTTGTTCATCCCAGCGAGCAAGCTGTCCATCACACCCGAGGATGTGAGCAGGGCAGAATGACCGATCTGTCCAGCCTACATTCCCCAGGCTCCACTGATGACACCTCTGTTCCCAGGGGGGAAATCCTCACGGTTGGATTTCATTTTTGAAAGCTGGATATTTCTCTTCCACTTTTTAACCCAGGGGGGAAATCCTCACAGTTTGATTTTTCACTTTTGCAAGCTGGATATTTCCCTTCTTCTTTTTTTTAACTAAGGGGGGGAAATCCTCACAGTCTGATTTTATTTTTGCAAGCTGGATATTTCCCTTCTTTTTTTTTTTTTTTAACCAAGGGAATAAGCGTTTTCACTTTCAGAATTAAACAGCAATAACAAACGGCATCCAAGGTGTTTATTTTGCCCTTGACTTTTTTTTTTTTTCCAGCAATGCCAAGACCCCTTTCCTGCTTGTCATGTCTTTCCTCCACGTGCACACGGCTCTCTTCTCTTCGAAGAAGTTTGCCGGCAAAAGTAAACACGGCGCCTATGGGGATGCCGCTGAGGAGATGGATTGGAGCGTCGGTATGTATCCCTGCATCTTCCGTCTGTGGGCTTCCCAGGTCTTCAGTCTGCACGTCAGACGTGGCTGCGACTTTTCCTGCCTCCTAGCTTATTTCTGCTGAGAGTCTGCCTGTGTGTCTGATACCATCAGAGACAGCACGTGCTTCTTTTTTTTGCTTTGTTTTCTGTGTTCCAAAAAAAAAGTCACCAAACACTAAGTGTGGTGGGTAAAGTGAAAGTGTCAGTCGCTCGGTTGTGTCCGACTCTTTGTGACTCCATGGACTGTAGCCCACCAGGCTCCTCCATCCGGGGGATTCTCCAGGCAAGAATACTGGAGTGGGTAGCCAATTTCCTCCTCCAGGGGATCTTCGCAACTCAGGGATCAAACAACAGGTAAACAGTATATATATATATATTTTTCCCCCAATTACTTTCATTAGTTGGAGGCTAATTACTTTACAGTATTGTAGTGGTTTTTGCCATACATTGACATGAATCAGGCATGGATTTACATGTGTTCCCCATCCCGATCCCCCCTCCCTTCTCCCTCCCCATCCCATCCCTCCGGGTCATCCCAGTGCACCAGCCCCGAGCACTTGTCTCATGCATCCAACCTGGACTGGCGATCTGTTTCACACTTGATAATATACATGTTTCGATGCTGTTTTCTCAGATCATCCCACAACCAGCATATTAAAAGCATCTTAACCCCGGGTGTGGTTGAGTTTGCGGATGGATACAGCGCCAGGGAGTCTGGGTCTGTGGGCTGGTGATCAAAGAGATTAATGAAGGAAAAAGAGTCAACATTCATTCATTCCTCCTGTTACGCTCTTTTTATGTATTTATTTTAATTTTTGGCTGCTCTGGGTCTTCATTGCTGTGCCTCGACTTTCTCCAGTTGGGGCGAGTGAGGGCTGCTCCCTAATTGAGGGTCACGGGCATCTCATTGCGATGCCTTCAGTAACCTTTCGGAGAGGGCAATGGCACCCCAGTCCAGTACTCTTGCCTGGGAAATCCCATGGATGGAGGAGCCTGGTGGGCTGCAGGCCATGGGGTCTCGAGGAGTCGAACACGACTGAATGACTTCACTTTCATTTTTCACTTTCATGCACTGGAGAAGGAAATGGCAACCCACTCCAGTGTTCTTGCCTGGAGAATCCCAGGGACGGGGGAGCCTGGTGGGCTGCCGTCTGTGGGGTCGCATAGAATCAGACACGACTGAAGCGACTTAGCAGCAGCAGCAGGAACGTTTCGGAGCGAGGAGTGTGGAGCTTGGGGTCAGCAGTTGCTGCATGCCGCTTCATTGCCCCGTGGCACGTGGCATCTTCATTCCCCGGCCAGGGATTGAACCCGAGTCCCCTCCCTGCACGGGAAGGCGGATTCTTAATCCCTGGACCACCGGGGGATTCCCACCGCTGACTCTTAGCAGTTGAATCTGAGCAGCCCCTTGTCTCCGGCAGAGTGGGGTACAGGGCAGGTTTGGGAGACAGAAGGCTGGCCTCGCAGTTACCGCTGTGGGCCGTCTCGCTGCGGTGGCCTCGAGGTCGTCTTCTTCTGGGGATCCTATTAGCCCTCCCTGTGTCTCCTTCTCCTCCGGCTTGTGTCTTTCTTGCTGCTTCTACAAGGATGGCGGGGGTTCCCTGGCTCTCTCTCTGTCCCTCCTTCCTAAACGGGTTACCCTATTTCCTGAGAGACGTGGCTTGTCTTCCGGAGCAACCCGAAAGACTTGTTAGTGAATTTTTCCTTTCCAGAAGATATTTTTTCAATGTGTGTTTCACTTGGCTGCATCGGGTCTCCCTTGTGACCCTTGCGATCTCAGCTGTGTCATCTGGGATTTTTTTGTCGTTGTTGTTATAGTGTGTGGATTTTCTAGTTGTGGGTGTGGAGACGCAGTAGTTGCAGCGAGTGGCCTGAGTTGCTCCACGGCATGTGGGATCTTAGTCCCCCAACCGGGGGATCGAAACCTGCATGTCCCCTGCATCGGAAGGCAGATTCTTTACCACCGGACCTCCAGGGAAGTCCCTGAGGGGTTTCTGTGTAAACTGTGCCTTGCACCTCGACATGAAGTCATGTTGACTGCGCTTTCTCTTGGGACTTTCCTGATGGCTCAGCGGCTGAAGAATCTGCCTGCGATGCAGGGAGACACGGGAGACCTGGGTTTGATCCCTGGAGCAGGAGGAACCCCCTGGAGGAGGCAATGGTAACCCGCTCCAGTATTCTTGCCTGGGAAATCCCGTGGTCAGAGGAGCCTGGCGGGCTGCAGTCCAGAGGGTTACAGAGCTGGACACGGCTGAGTGTGCACGCCTGCGCTTTTCTCTTGCATAGCTAAGCAGCCTCCGGCCTTTTCTGCACAGTGCAGGGGAGGCCACAGTGTGTGGGTAAATCAGAGGCATCGAAAATCCGAGAGTTCTGAACTTCTCATTCAGTCCCTGCGTGCTCCAGCCATGTCTCGGGTGCTCAGGGCGTTGGCTCCTTCTGCACAAAATTGGACAAAAGTGAGTCAGCGGCACCGTCAACAGGCTGCTCAAGATTTTCGCCACATTTCCTTTTTTTTTTCCCCCTTTTGCCCCTTCTGTCATCCTTTGTTTCCTTGCTGTACCCTGAATTCAGCGTTTTTCTCATCGAGGTGTTTAGGAGATCCTCTAGAATGTGGCTGTAGAGTTTCTTTCTTGCTTTGCATTACGAGCACACGGAACCTGGTGAGGGTCACCGACCGTGACGATGACAAGAACAACTTTTGTCTCGTTTCATTTAAACCTTGGGAGGAGCATCGTCTTTTGGACAAGGTGACTGCAGCCCTATTCTAGCTTCTAGCTCTTCCCCTATCTGTGTGAACTTGACAGATGTCTTAAATCTCTGTGACTGATGAGTTCAGACAAAGCAACTTCTGAGTTTCTTTCTAGCCTTCTCTGTAATGCTCCTGGATAGCACAAGTGAGTCAAATGATGAACACGAACTGGGAAAAAGAAAGGCAGCCAGAACATTCTGCCTAATGGGATCGGTGAGAAGAATTCATTATACTCAGGGCTTTGACATACAGCTCATACAAGCCCACCTTCTTTCATTTTTGCTTCTTAAAATGTTGCATGTAAATTAGTTTACATTTTCCACACCTTAGTAGTGTAAATCAGTAGAATAGTCCTTCGTAGTGCGAGCCAGTAGAATATTTTATCTCTTTAATGAGTGTTGTATGTTAATGTATCCAGTTTTGTATCCAGCTCTCTGACGTGTCTTGGCTGGCAAGCAGGCTTTTGCTAGTATCATCACACGTATTGACTACTTTTTATTTAATTACATCAACACATATTCCTACCCTTACTCATTAAAAACAAGTCTAACTTCCAGTGTTTTTCTGCTATTCACCCGTCGTGAGTAAAACGAAGCATGTTTTTTGAATCTTTGAGATCTACAGTACACCCTGGTATCATATTAATAGGTGGTTGTGTTCTTCGATTTTTTTTTTTTTTTTTTTTTGCCCCCAAAATAAAATCCTCCCCTTAAGCCATTACATTCATGGCTCAGGATGTTTCTGTTGTTTTACAAACTCAATACCTCTGAGCATTTTGAAGAATATGGCTTCTTTCCAGGAAGACCCTTTCTCTCTCACCAAGAAGGGGAGTCTGGGTGATTGTGCAATAAAATGACAGGGAGGTATCGGCTTAAAAGAAACGCCTCAAGCACCATGGGAGGCTGAGCTAGAAGCCATCAAGCAGACAGGCTGGATCTCTGTCCTTTAGACTCTAAAATGCTCTAAAGTTTAGGGCGTTTTCTTTCTAAATGTTTGGACACAGCGTAACTATACAGAACATACCTTTCCTCTCTGCGAGTTTCTCCATACCCGTAAAAGCATATTCATAAAAGATCCTTTCTTATTTAATGGTCCGCCACGGCCAATCTCACCCCACACTATGGAGCTTGGACAGCTTAATTCTCAGCTGTGTGATCGCTGTTGCTTGTATTGTCATTACGACCCAGAAAGGACGGACCGCAGACATACGGTGTAAACTCTACACAACGGGTTGGTGTCGATGTTTAGATGTTAAGTCTTTGTCGGACTCTTTGTGACCCCATGGACTGACTGTAGCCCGCCAGGCTCCTCTGCCCATGGGATTCTCCAGGCCAGAAGACTGGGGTGGGCTGCCATTTCCTCCTCGAGGGGAGTCTTCCCGACCCAGAGATGGGAACCCACATCTCTTATAGCAGGTGGATCCTGTACCACTAAGCCCCCAGGGAAGCCCCGATGCGAGGCGGCTGGCAGTAAACGTCCACGAGGGTGGCCGAAATCCTGAAACTCTTAACACCACCGTGCAGTTTGAGAGGTGGGCAGTGTTCTACTGATCATGGTCTCTGCCTGCGAAGGGCGTGCCCTGCACCTGCTCTTGCCTTCACACGTGTCCCCTCCCTTTGTGATGTCGGCGGTCAGGGCGGTGTTCCTTTTCCATCAGAATGGTGTGCAGTCCACAGCAAGACACAGGGAAAGGGTCATCACCTTTAATACATGCCATTGTGTGCCTAATATATGATAAGACCTTGGCTTAATGGAATGTAGGAGTTCCCAAGGGAGTTAAGGTCTGTACAGTCTTAAGCTGTGGTTTTTCCAGTGGTCATATACGGATGCGAGGTTTGGACCATAAAGAAGACTGAGCGTGGAAGAATCGATGCTTTCAAACTGTGGTGAAGGCTCTTGAGGGTCCCTTGGACTGCAAGGAGATCCAACCAGTCCGTCCTAAAGGAAATCAGTCCTGGGTGTTCATTGGAAGGACTGATGCTGAAGCTGAAAGTCCAATCCTTTGGCCACCTGATGCAAAGAGCTGACTTATGTGAGAAGACCCCAATGCTGGGAAAGATTGAAGGCGGGAGGAGAAGGGGACGACAGAGGATGAGATGGCTGGGTGGCATCACTGACTCGATGGACATGAATCTGAGCAAGCTCAGGGTGTTGGTGATGGACAGGGAGGCCTGGCATGCTGCAGTCCGTGGGGTTGCAAAGAGTTGGACGTGACTTAGCAACTGAGGAATAGCACCAAGGGAGTTAAGATTCTTCCAAGTGATTTTGAAATGACCCAGAGGAAGGAGGAATGAATGAATGTCTGGACGGAAGTGCAGTTGACTCTGGAGAGGTTTAGGGACCAGTCCCCGTATATGGCCAGTGGCCTGCCTCACCATTTCAGCAGGACACACTTTCTGGGGAAACCTTTGGGCAGTTGCGGCTCTGTTGCCAAGTCTGATTTTCAACCCTAAGTAATTCCCCAGCAGCAAAGCTTTGAGGGAGGAACACGTGGATAACATGTTGCTAGGATGGGTGAAAGAGGATAACTCTATTATTTTTTTTTATTTAATTTTATTTTTTACTGAAATGTAGTTGATATACAATATCAGTTGCAAGTGTACCATGTAGTCATCAGTGACAGTTTTGAAAGGTTATACTCCATTTATAGTTATTATAAAATATTTCATACATTCCCCATGATGTGAGATACATCTTTATACCTTACTTTGTGCATGATAGTTTGTACTGAAAGAAGGCGTCTTTTTTTTTTTTAAAGTTACTGTGTTGATTCCTAGGGCTTCCCAGGTGGTGCTAGTGATAAAGAACCTGCCTACCAATGCAGGAGACGTAAGAGACACGTATTCGATCCCTGGGTTGGGAAGATCCCCTAGAGAAAGGAATGGCAACCCACTTCAGTATTCTTGCCTATAGAATCCCACGGACAGAGGAGCCCGGCGGGCCACAGTCCATGGGGTTGCAAGAGTCGGACACGACTGAAGTGACTTAGCATGCACGCACACGTTGATTCCTAAAGAGGTCAGGCAGTTTTCTTTCATTTTTTTTAAAAAAAAATTAAACAAAAAAAAATCTATTATTTATCAAGTGGAGTCAGAACATTTCACAAGCCCCGTCCTCCTGTAGTAAGGAACTACAACGGCTGAATTTTTCACGAGTTCCCCTCTGCTTATCATACCTGTAAGATTACCTTAGAAAATGTATTTTAAATATTCCACAAGCACTTTTTCTTTCTGACTCTCGAGCCATCAACGACACGGTCGTTAAAACTCAACTCAAGCAACAAATTGGACCTTATCTTCTCACTGATACTCTCCTTTATTGAAAAATTCCCTTTTGGAATTTTCGAAAGACTTTTAGGTTTTCTGAGGGGAAGAGAGAGAGGTACGTGTTTACACTTGTCCTTTTGCATTAACTTTCTCTTCCTAAATTTGAAAGATACCAAGTAAAAATGCAACTGTAGCTGTTGAAATTCTATTTTTAAAGTCTTAATCTAATCTGTAAGATGTTTTAAAATAATTGTTGATATAACGGTGCTCATGCTAATTTTAAAAAAGGACTTTTAAAAACAAAATCCAGACAAAAAAGGTAAAAAAGGTTCCTCTTCCTGTGTATCCTTAGTAACACACCCTAAAAAAAAAAAAAAGCCCGAGTTTGTAAAAATTTGCTTTTAATTCAGTAAGTTCTGTGGGATTCTAAATACCCAAAGTGGAAACTGAATTTTTTTTTTAAAGGAAATGCACCAGTTGATTCCAGAGTATCAAATCTTGGATATACGCTCGGGATGGCAGCTTAGCTCTATGATAGATAGACTATGACCTCTGTTGCAATCGCCGTCATCTCTGGTTACCCAGATAATCAGGAAACAGAGACTGCAGAAAACATCCTCGCCGGCACTTTTGACAGGGTCTGGCATTACAGAAACCTCTGCCTAATGAGCAGGCTTTTTATTCAAGCAGATCTAGACAGGAGAGAGATGAACCTGTTTTCCATTACAGACCACTGTTTACCTGAATTGCGAGGTACATAATGAGGTTTCAGAACTTCAAGAAAACATTTAGGAAGCGATGACAACCTGTGCCCTGTAACAAAATGACTAATACAGACCCACCGATGTCCAATTTTCCTTCCACGGCTGTCAAATAGATTTAGTAAAAAGGCAGGATTAAAAAAAGATCCCCTGTTCAGTTTCCAAACATAGAGACTAAGCTTTAGGACGTGTGCCAAAGAAACTTAAGGAAATGTGTTGTTGGGACATTTGGGAGAGCTTACTGCGAGATTTCGAAATGCAAGGCTTCTGGAAAATAATAAATGGGATAGTGTTACCGGAGGATACCTTTATTTATTTTAATTTTATTGAAGTGGAAGGAAATGGCAACCCACTCCAGTTTTCTTGCCTGGAGAATCCCATGGACAGAGGAGCCTGGTGTGCTGTAGTCAATGAGGTCTCAAGAGTTGGACACAACTTTGCCACTAAACCACCACATAGCTGATTTACAATGGTGTGTTAATTTCTGCTATAAAGTAAAGTGACTTAGTTGAATATGCACACCCAGACACACACACACAGACATATATGTGCCTGCTCAGATAGACAAGGACAGGGAAGCCTGGCGTGATGCAGTCCGTGGGGACAAAAAGAGTCGGACACGACTGAGCGACTGAACAACAATAATTTTTGACCACACTGCCTAGCATGTGGGATCTTAGTTCCCCAACCAGACTTTGAACCCATGCCCCTGGCACTGGAAGTGCAGAGTCTCGACCGCTGGGCCACCAGAGAAGCCCCTGACTCTATACTCTTCAGTTAGCATGGAAGCATTTGGGAGCAAAGCCTCTTTACAGAGGACTGTGTCAGTCACTTTATTTGCTCCCAAGCAGTGGAAGAAAAGAGAGGTGAGGTCTTCAAGTAGCCTGTTTCCATAAACAAACTCCGTTCTCCCTCCAAAATGGATCTTGTCCATCGGGTACCCCAGATATGAGTGATGAAGAAAACTCGAAACAAAACTCCGTTGTTTCTGGAGTTTTTTCGAGTGCTTGCTGCAGTTAACATAAAGTTCCATTCATTAAGGTCACTGACATCAGACCCACCCCTCGACTCTAAGGAGGCGTTTGCCTGTTTTATCAGTTCCTTTGATTTTAAAATGAACGCTCAGTGGCATTCACCTGCACACTCTTCTTGGGAGTCGGCCGTGACAGACTGTGATTTGGGCAACACGTTCAAGTTTCCAGTTCACACAAAACCGTTAGGGAAGGAACACTGTTGTCATAATATTTTTTTTTTTCCACTCGGAAGTAAGACAATAGCCAGAAGAGAGCGAAAATGGCAGCATTACGGCATTTTGAGCCTTTTAACGGTGATCATTTGAAGGCAGAATTGCCCGCCACCTACCTCTGTCAACACCCCATCGCCTGCCTGCCAGATCTCATCGGTAACAACCACCTTATTTATGCATGTATGCATCTGATTTCCGGCAAGTAAATAAGCCGTGCGCTTGGAAGAGAGAAAGCTACAAGAAATGAGCGTCTTTGCCGACCTCGGAAGCTTCGAGCGCTGACTTTGAGAAAAGTCATTTTGCCTTGTCTCAACAACGTGGCCTTTGCGTTTTTGCTTGGTGTTGCTTTCTAATTAAGCCAGGGGGCGGGGTGGGGTGGGGTGGTGGGTAGAGAGGAGAGTTCCAGAAAGGGCGTTGCTGTCGACTTTGGAATAGAGGGGGTGCCTCTGGGTCCTAATAGAGGACATGCTTCTGCTCTTTGATGCCTCACCCCACACGGGGATGCTTGTGTGCAAAAAAAAAAAAAAAGTTGTTGCACATAGGAGCGAGGCTGGGTCAGGCATCGCTGATCAAGGAGGGAGCGGTCCCTTCGATTGGGTTGAAGGAAAGGGAACCTGTGAGCAGGACCGTATGCATGCGGTTGTGACCAGCGGAGGTGTTGTGGGTGGTGATGCCTCCAGGGCAGAATGCACACTCACCTGCGTGAGTGTGTATGTGTGTGTGTGTGTACGCGCCTGAGCGTGCACGCACGGAACTACAAATCATGCATTTGGGAAGGAAAGTCTCTTTACAGGGGACTGACTCTCTGAGGCATTTTTGGAAAGTCTTTTTTTTTTTTTTTTTTTTTACGAGGGATTGACTTTTTTTTTTTTTTTTTTTAGCTCCCAAGCAGTAGAAAAATGGGGCAAGCTGGGTCATCAAGGAACTTATTTCCATAAAGTCCTTCTCCATACCTTTTTATTTGTCCTTTTCCTGATTTGTTTTTTTATTGAAGTATGGTTAATTTATGGTATTGGGTTAATTTCTGCCGTACAACAAATTGATGCAGTTATACTTGCATATATATATGTGTGTGTGTGTCTGTATATATATTCTTTTTCATGTCTTTTCCCATTATGGTTTGTCACAGGATACTGAGTACAATCCCTCTGTTGTACACTAGGGCCTTCTTGTTTATCCGTCTTATATAAAATAGTTTGCCTCTGGTGATCCCAAACTCCCAGCCCGTTCCTCCCCCTGCCCCTCCTCCCCCTCGGCACACAGAAGTCTGTCCTCTATTTCAGTGAGTCTGTCCCTGTTTTCCTAGACAAGTTCATTTGTGTCGTTTTCGTAGATTTCACGTACAAGTGATATCACATGATATTGGTCTTTCCCTGTCGGACCTCACATATGAGTGATATCACATGATATTGGTCTTTCCCTGTCAGACCTCACGTACAAGTGATATTGTATGATACTGGTCTTCCTCTGTCTGACTTACTTCACTTAGTATGAGAATCTCTAGGGCCATCCATGTTCCTTGCAAATGGCATTATTTCAGTCTTTTTGTATGTGTGTGTGGCTGAGTGCCATTCCTGCTGTGTATATATGGACCACCTCTTCTTCTTTCCTTTGTCCTCTCATCTGTCGATGGACATTTGGGTAGCCTCCATGTCCTAGATAGTGGTAAAGAACCTGCCTGCCAGGGCAAGAGGCACAGAAGACGTGGGTTTGATCCTTGGGTTCGGAAGATCTCCTGGAGGAGGGCTATGGTAACCCACTCCAGTGTTCTTGCCTAGAGAATTCCAGGGACAGAGGAGCCTGGCGGGCTACAGTCCCTGGGGTTGCAAAGAGTCAGACATGACTGAGCCGCTAAAGAAACAAAAATGACCACTGGGGAGTACGTATCTTTTCAAACTGTGGTTTTCTCTGGATGTATCCCCCCACGAGTGGGACTGCTGGGTCAAACAGTAGCTATATGTTAAGTTCTTTAAGGAACATCCATACTGTTCTCCATAGTGACTGAGCCAATTTACATTCCCACCACCAGGGTTCTCTACTCCACACTGTCTCCAGCATTTGTTATTTGTGGACTTCTTGATGGTGGCCATTCTGAGCAGTGTGAGGTGATGCGTCGTGAAGAGTGTTGATCTGTGCCTCTCTGATAATTAGTGTTGTTGAGCATCTTCTCATGTGCCTCTTGGCCATCTGTACCAATGGCATTCATTTTCAATGTTTGTTCCTGCAGATGAATCTTTTTATCTGCCAAACTGCAATTTTTCTCTATTAATCTACTCTTGATTTTATATGCCTGGGAGGTATGCACATCTGGAAAGCTTCATATAAATTAGGATATCAGAAAATCAAATGATAGGGTAGCAAAATGTATCTGCTTACATATATGTATATACATATATATGTGTGTCTATATATATATATAGTACATATCAGTTCAGTTCAGATGCTCAGTCATGTCCAACTCTTTGTGACCCCATGGACTGCAGCATACCAGGCCTCCCTGTCTATCACCAACTCCCAGAGTTTACCCAAACCCATGTCCATCGGGTCGGTGATGCCACCCAACCATCTCATCCTCTGTCGTCCCCTTCTCCTCCTGCCCTGAATCCCTCCCAGCATCAGGGTCTTTTCCAATGAGTCAGCTCTTCGCATCAGGTGGCCAAAGGACTGGAGTTTCAGCTTCAGCATCAGTCCTTCCAATGAACATTCAGGAGTGATTTCCTTTAGGATGGACTGGTTGGATCTCCCTGCAGCCCAAGGGACTCTCAAGAGTCTTCTCCAATACCACAGTTCAAAAGCATCCATTCTTTGGTGCTCAGCTTTCTTTATAGTCCAGTTCTCACATCCGTACATGACCACTGGAGATGGTCCCAGGTGGCACTAGTGATAAAAAAAAAAAAACCTGCCTGCAGATGCAGAGGGTGTAAGAGACATGGGTTTGATCTCTGGGTCAGGAAGATCCCTTGGAGAAGGGAATGGCAACTCACTCCAACAGTCCTGCCTGGAGAATCCCATAGACAGAGGAGCCTAGTGAGCTACAGTCGATAGAGTCACAAAGAGTCAGACACGACTTAGCATGCATGCAAGTAAGCACATAATATATATATATATGTAAAACATAAATTTTATGTACAAAATTTATGTATGCTTTCAAATTATCTTCCCTTCCTGTGTGAGTTTCCAGTATTTGTGACAAAACAGTAATCTTCTTCAGAAACATTCAGTTTTTGCAGCCTCAGGTTAGACATGCAGACAGTACAGAGTCAGGCAGTTAAGACGGGGAGAGAGCCCTGGGACAGGAACAGTTGAAGTCTGTTAATCTAGACTTTTGGCCATAAGGTTTAGTTAGAAATTCACTATGTAGAATATTGATTTTCATTCTCCAAATTAATTTATCCTATAAATCGTTAACCTCTGGGTTTCATAAATTCTGTAATCACGTTACCATTTTTTTTTTTTTTTGCAAAGCCCGAAGCTTAATTTTTATGTTCTTGAGCCCTGATTGGATATTATTTTAAGTTGAATTTACATCTCAAATTAAAAGGAGTATGTTTTAACACTCTTCCACAAAATCATTTCCCTAAAGAAGATAACACCATACATTATCGAGGAATCAAGTTGCCCAATTGAGTCAAACAGGATTAATAAAATTTCTGGCTCCAGAACCACAACAACTATCACAACAAGAATAGTAAATGTTGATTGACTCACAATAGCTAAAATCTAAAATTGGTATATGCTAGTCATTTATCTACCCACTCCAGGGTTCTTGCCTGGAGAAACCCAGGGACGGGGGAGCCTGGTGGGCTGCCGTCTACGGGGTCACACAGAGTCGGACACGGCTGAAGCGACTTATCAGTAGCAGCAGTCACTTATCCAACATCTCACACGGATAGTGTAGTGGAGGCCTCACAGTGGTGTTCTAAGAGATGTTTATCATCCTTACGGGTGAGGAAGTGACGTTTAGAGAGGTTCAGTGACTTGTGGAAGACTGCCCGGGCACCACTAGCCTACACTGCTTCTCTGTAAGCAGAAAAGGTTTCTAGTTTGTTGAATTAATTGAGAAAGTAGACTTGCCTCCTCTCCAGCTGTGGCTTATCTCTAAGACTCTTTGGAGCAATGGCCTCCAACAGTTTTCCTCCAGCTCCTGTATCCTGGACAGAGTTCATCCATCCCTGCATTCTTGACTTTGTCTCACACGCTCTAGAGATGTCTGTATTCTTTGCAGTATCCCGGACATGGAGGCAACCTAGATGTCCACAGACAAATGAATGGATAACGAAGTTGTGGTAAATATATATATACAGTGGCATATTACTCAGCCATGAAAAGGAAAGAATTTGAGTCAGGTGTAGGGATGTGGATTGACCTGGACTCTGTCGTACAGAGTGCAATAAGTCAACCAGAGAAGAGCAAAAGTTGTATGTTAACTCACACACACACACATGTATATGGAATTTAGAGAAATGATACTGCTGAGCCTGTTTCCAGGGCAGGAACAGAGACAGAGATGTAGGGAACAGACTTGTGGATGTAGAAGGGGAAGGAGAGGGTGGGACAATTTGAGAGAGTGGCACTGACATGTATATATACGGCCATGTGTAAAATAGAGCGCTGGTTGGAAGCTGCTTTATAATGCCGGGAGCTCAGCTCGGGGCTCTGGGATGACCTAGAGAGTTGGGATGGGGGGTGTGGGAGGAAGAATAACAAGGGAGGGGGTATATGTTTACATATGGCTCATTCACTTTGTTCTACAGCAGAAACTTGTACAATAACCTGTAAAGCAAATTATCCTCCAACTGAAAAAAAAAGAAAAGAAAAAATTAAACAGATGCAGAAAATAATAGGGTGTGCATGTTGGGTATCACAGGGGTGCCCTGTATAACACTGCCTTCTCCCTCAGCCTCTTCCGATGAGCACATGTAATTTGCTCATCAAATATGTCTAGGCGTAGCAAGAAAAGATAAGCTAGGATCTGAGAGATGGAGTGAAAGCAATGTTTACATGGTATTCCGCTGAGGACCAGTGTCTGTATTTGAAAGGTGAGATCAAAATTAGGGGTGAGGAGCAGATTTGAATACTTGTTGCTTTCGAGTCGTGACACCCAATGCTCGCTTGCCAAAAAGTCAAACGCAATAATTCCCATGCATGTGGACTTCCCCTGGGGGGGGGGGGGTTTCAGTGGGGAAGATTTTTGTGTTCCATTGCTCGGGGTGAGAGTTCAATCCCTGGTCAGGGAGCTAGCTAGGATCACACATGCCTCCAGGCCAAAAAACCAAACAGTAACACAGAAGCAACAGTGTAACAAATTCAGTACAGACATAAAAAACATCCTCCTGTGTCCATGTGTTAACACCTGCTTGAATGAGTTGAATTAATCAGATGAAATGAAATCACATATTTAAAAGAGTCAGCACAGTGCCTGGAATGCAACAAGTGCTCGATCAATGCTAGCTGCTATTATTATTTTTATTATTACTATTGCTATTATGATTGCTCTCCCTTTCACAGATGGGTGGAGCATGTTTGCTGAAAATGTACATATACCCACATTATATTGAGTAGAAAAGTCATGGATGAGGAAAAAAAAAAATGTCCGTGATGGAAAAGGAGGCAGGTATTTGGACCATCTTGTGGGTTTTTACATCACTGTCACTATTTCCTCTTCTATTTGAAATGTTCACTCTGGACCTCACATTTCCTGCAGAGCCCTTCTAGCCCGTGGCTTTGGTGTTCAGGATCTTAGGGACAGAATTGAATTGCTTCTGAGAGCTTGAGCTGTCCCCCGTGAAGTCAGCATGTCACCCCAGAGTTAGATGGACATTTCAGGAACTGCAGGCAGTGAGCTGGAGGTCACTTGGACCTAAGAGAGGACCTTGGTGGGATGGTAGTCAATGTACCCACTTCTTTTTTTTTAATACATATTTATTTATCTGACTGCACCAGGTCTTTTGTTGTGGCATGCAAACTCTCTTGTAGTATGCAGGGTCTTTTGTTAAGGCATGCAAACTCTCTTGTAGCATGCAGAGTCTTTTGTTAAGGCACGCAAACTCTTGTAGCATGCACGGTCTTTTGTTAAGGCATGCAAACTCTTTTGTAGCACGTAGGGTCTTTGGTTGTGGCATGCAAACTCTTAACTGTGGCATGTGTGATCTAGTTCCCTGACCAGGAATCGAACCCAGACCCCCTGCACTTGGAGTGCGGTGTCTTAGCCACTGGACCATCAAGGAAGTCCCAGCATGTCCAGGTTTTAATGAGTGGTGAGGAGGAATTGAACCTGTGATTAATGTAAAGCTGTCTGCAAACAGAGGCATTATTTTCCATTTTGTATCCTCAGCTTTACAGATGGTCCAATCCAATGCCAAAGGGAAAAAAAAATCTAGTCCTGAGATTAGAAAAATGGGTAGGTCAATGTTATCTGACAACCTGGATGAAAGGAGGGTTTAGGGGAGAATAGATACATGTATGTGTGTATATATGTGTGTGTGTGTGTGTGTGTGTGTGTGTGGGATTGAATCCCTTCTCTGTTCACCAGAAACTATCACAACATTGTTAACTGACTGTGCCCCAAATGCTCCCATACTTTGGCCACCTGATGTGAAGAGCTGACTCATTAGAAAAGACCCAGATGCTGGGAAAGATTGAGGGCGGGAGGAGAAGTGGATGACAGAGGATGAGATGGTTGGATGGCATCACCAACTCAATGGACATGACTTTGAGCAAGCTCCGGGAGTTGGTGATGGACAGGGAGGCCTGGCGTGCTGCAGTCCACGGGGTTTCAAAGAGTTGGACATGACTTAGCGACTGAACAACAATGCAAAATAAAATAGTTTAAAGTTTGAAAAGAAAATGAATAGGGATAGTGTGAAGGGCATCATAAAAAAAGAGCCTTCTGAAGAGCTTGGTTTCCTTGGTCGTTCACTGTCCATTGCCTCTGGACATGCACTGCTCACAGCCCAGCTCAGGTGGGAAGTGTAAGGGTCATCTCTCCCATGGCTGGAGAAGTTCTGGCCGATCCCTTTCTAGAGCTCTGCACTGGCTTGGACCATAGAAAGCGGCCCCTGGACCAGTGGGCAATGTCAGTCTCCATCACAAAGCCGGGATAACCTCCCCTGGCAAGTTCAACCGGTGGCCGTTTGCACAGAGCAAACGAGATGCAGGCTTTCTTCTCTGCAACCCAGTGAAGACCAGCAGATACAGAGGCATAGCTACATCAAACGTGGGGAGACCTGTGTGCCCTCCGAGAGCTGCCCTTTGAAACGACTGCCTGCTTGTCTGAGCGCCCAATGCCCAGGTCAACCAGTTCTCTGTGACGCTTATCCTCCCGGGGAGGCGACGGCCACAGACACTAACCGCAGAGCCTTCCTCCGACCCACAGGCACGTTGGCTTCGGTTTCCCCCCAGACTCACAAGTGTGACGCCGCTGAAAAGACATGGTAATGCTGCTGTTGTGTACGTGAGCAAAAACACGGGTGTGCTCGCTGAGAATGAGGACTGATAGGAGTCATTCAGATCATTTTCAGCAAGTGCAGCACCCTGGGGCGGGGGGGGGGGTGGGGGGCGGCGGAGAGAAACACAGAATTTATTGTTAATCGGAGAAGATGGCTAAGCAGAGCCTTGGAAGCATCCCAAGTGGTGGAGAACATATGCTGGAGGAGGGGATCCGCCTCACAGTAGAGCTGGGATGAGGGCAGAGATGGGCTTAAGAGAGGAAATCGCCATGTAATCATAGCAACCAGGGGCAACCCAGGATAAGGATGAATTTCCTGGAGACAGTGTGGACTCAGACAGGAAGGAACCCGAGAAAACGAAGAATTGCCTTTGTAGGGTCAATGACAGCATGATTTGTCTCTCTAGGCAACTGATTCAGGGGTGCATCAGACCATAGGGTGAAGCTTGCTCCCTGAAACAATATCTGGTGTTTCCCCCAGCCCTGCAGAGAGTTGTAGCCATCACCAGCTGCTGGAATTATTAGTAGTTGCTCTCCTATTTATCTTCAGATCCTACCCTCTTCGGGAACATTTGCGTTCCATCATTGACCTGTTGATCACAGGAGTGACTTACTGAAATAGTTTTAGGGGAACTTTTTAGCGTTTCCTGTGTTCCCTGAATTACACTGAGTAGGTGGAAATTCTCAATTATTCATGGTGGGCGTCTGCTTCAGGAGATAATCCCTTTCCTTAAAGAGCTCGGTGTTTCCAGAAGGGTGCATAGTGACGTCACGGCATTTTTATTTCCATATTTTGCCTGAATCGACCCACCTTGTAGGAAACGAGAGAAAAGCCAGATTTGCTGAATTAGCAAGCCTTGTTGATTAAAAAAAAATTTTTTTATTGAAGTAATTGTTGGTTTATAGCATCTCGAGTATCCAGCAAAGTGATTCAGTTTTATAGAGACACACACAACTTCTTCAGATTTCCTTTCTGTTACAGATGGTTACAAGATATTGAATATAGTTCCCTGTGCCATACAGTAGGTCCTTGCGGTTTATCTGCTTCATGTAAAGTAGTGTGTATCTTTTAATTTCAAATTCACAATTTATCCCTTCTCCCGACCCTTTGGTAGCTACAAGTGGGTTTTCTGTGTCTGTGAGTCTATTTCTGTTTTACGGATGAACTCATTTGTATCATTTTTTGCATTCCACCTAAAGCTATATCATATGATGTTGATCTTTCTTTAACTTCACTCAGTATGGCAAGCTTGAGGTCCATTCATGTTGCTGCAGGTGGCATTATTTTGTTCTTTTTTATGGCTGAGTAATATTCCATTCTCTATGTGTTCCTCCTCTTCTTTATCCATTCCTGTCTCCCTGGACATGTAGGTTGCTTCCCATTCTTGGTTATTGCACATATTGCTGCTGTGAGCATTGGGGTGCATGTATGTTTTTTGAATTATGGTTTTCTCTGGATATATGCCCAGGCGTGTGATTGCAGAATCATACGGGAACTCTGTTTTTAGTTTTTAAAGGAACCTCCGTACTGTTCTGCACCAACTTACATTCCCACCAGCGGCGTTGAAGGGTTCCCATCTCTCCACAACCCCTCTAACATTTGTAGACTTTTTAATGATGGCCATTGTGGCCTGTGGGAGGTAGTACCTCATTGTAGTTTTGATGTGAGGCAAGCTGATGGTTTAACTCTGACTTCTAACTCCACTGTAAGAAGAGGTCAGCTGCGTTGAGTACTCAGAGTCCTGGGTTAAGAGTTTGCGATGCAGTTCTCTGTCATCACTCATGGCAACCGTCTACCGTTATATATTATGACCTCCAACTTAGAGGGGCTTCCCGGGTGGCGCTAGCGGTAAAGAACGCACCTGCCAAGGCAGGAAAACCTGGGTTCGATCCCCAGGTCGGGAAGATCCCCTGGAGGAGGGCGTGGCAACCCACTCCAGTATTCTTGCCTGGAGAATCCCATGGACCGAGGAGTCTGGAGGGCTGCAGCCCATAAGGTCACAGAGAGTTGGACGTGACTTAGCACGCTCTCAGCACCCACTCAGAGGTCAAGGACCGCAGTGAGCAAACCAGGGACCCAGGACTTGGGACCTGGAGGCCAGACCCTGAACAGTTAATTCTCCCATGATGGCAACTCCATCTCAGGCAAGACCTAGGATTCTTCCCCAGGACTGGAACACCTTCTATCTCACTTTACTCATCACAGCGGAATGTGACATGACTCTTGCTTGTGGCGTGAATCAGTGGAAGGAACAAACTCTCCAGAACCAAGGCTTCTTTCAACCTGTGTTCACACTTGTGGGAGGAGGGACCGTCATTTTTACACCTTCCAGATTTCTGCTTTAAAATGACCAAACCCTTGTCAGCAAGCCCTCCTTTTTTTTTTCCCTGATACACTCAATCTTGCTGTCTCCGGTTAGATAACAAAGTGCTCTTGAAAATGACTTGTTTTCTGTATTTGTTTCATTTTCAGGAAGAATGTGGGGAAGCTTTGGAAATAAAACATTTCATTTATACACTCTCCTGCAGCCCTCCACCGGTAATTCAGAACTATCATCCCATATAAATTGGTATCATTATACCTTGAGAACCTCTGAAAGATAATGTTTGCAGACCTCTGGCTTGCAGCATGTGGGTCTGAAAGCAAGAATAATACAGCGGCGTTTGTTCCCACAGGAGATTTCACTGCAGAATTTTTTTAGACGAGAAATATGTTAGACCTTTATAGGATCAGTGTCAAGAAACATCTAACGGCTAATGGGCTTTTCGAATGAGATTCTGGCGTTTAAGACCTAAATAGTATGAGATTCGAGGGTGCCTCTCTCAGGGGGAGAAAGAACTGAAAGAGAATCAGAAACATAATGCTTCTTCAGGTTTCCACGCGTGGGAGCATCAGCTAGATTTTCTGGGATTCTTAACCCCAGCCCAGTGGCATACGGTCCTTTCCATGAAAATGATCAAGTTGTCACTCTAGGCGATGGATCGAAAGAATGGATGGGGGCAAAGGAAATCATGGTCGTTTGAAATATTGGAATTTGGAGGAGATATCTAGGGAGCAGTGTGAAGATGAGGGAAGACGTGAGATATATTTCAGGAGAAGGATTGTGTGTGCTGAGTGCGGCTGCTGGTTAGTCTGGGTTTGAAAACAGCCTGCAGGGAAAACTGTGACGGGGGGATGTAGCTGCCTTGAGGAAAGGCAGCGGTCAACCAGTGGACTCTGGGATCAAACGTCCGCCATCCCCCACCCTCTGCATGCTCTGGTTTTTATCCCTTTTTCAGGAGGCTTTTTGTCAACACGGGTTGAATGGGGGATGACGATGTGTGTGAGCCAACAGGGCATTTGAAAGGCATCTTTTAAAAATTAGCAGAGGATTTTTTAAAAAAGTTTTTTTATTGTACTAATGCTTCTTTTTACTTTTTTTTTTTTTTTTTTACCAAGTCGAGCAGCTTGAAAGATCTCAGTTCCCCAAGTGTTACTCGCTCACTTGTGTCCGACTCTTTGTGACCCCATGGGCTGTAGTCCGCTCCCCTGTCCATGAAATCCTCCAGGCAAGAATGCTGGAGTGGGTTGCCATTACCTTCTCCAGGAAGGGATCAGACCTGGTCCCTCAGCAGTGAAAACATAAAGTCCTGACCCCTGGACTGCCAGGAAATTCGCAGTCGACTACTTTTCTTTGTATAGTAGTTTTAAGTTTACAGAAAAACAGAGCAGAAAGTACAGAGAGCTTTCCTATATTCATTTCTTCTGCACACAATTTGCTGTATTCTCTCTTTTTTAAGTTTTGTGTTTTTTTTTTTTTTTTTTGATTGGACCATTTCTAAAGTCCTTATTGAATTTGTTATGCTATTGTTTCTGCCTTTTTCATTTTTTAAAAATTTTAATTGGAGGCTAATGGCTTTACAATCTTGGAGTGGTTTTTGCCACACACTGACATGAATCAGCCATGGATTTACATGTGTTCCCCATCCTGAAGCCCCCTCCTACCTCCCTCCCCATCCCATCCCTCTGGGTCATCCCAGGGCACCAGCCCTGATCACCCTGTCTCATACATTGATCCTGGACTGGCGATCTGTTTCACATATGATAATATACCTGTTTCAACGCTATTCTCTCAGATCATCCCACCCTCGCCTTCTCCCACAGAGTCCAAAAGTCTGTTCTTTACATCTGTGTCTCTTTTGCTGTCTCACACATAGGATCATCATTACCGTCTTTCTAAATTCCATATATATGTATTGGTGTTTTTCTTTCTGACTTACTTCTCTCTGTATAATAGGCTCCAGTTTCATTCACCTCATTACAACTGATTCAAATGCATCCTTCCACAAAGACATGTAGAATCTCAGCTCCCCGAGCAGGGATTGAACCCACACCCCACCCCCTGCCCCCCGGCATTGGAAGGCAAAAGTTCAACCACTAGGCCACCTTAGCACAGGACGTGTGTTGCTACGGATGAGCCAATATTGATCCATTCAGTTCAGTTCAGTCGCTCAGTTGTGTCCAACTCTTTGCGACCCCATTAATACCATTTAAAATAGATAGTTGTCGTTATAGTGCACAATCGGAATCGTACCTTTTATTTTGTTGTTTTTCAGTCGCTCAGTCATGCCTGACTCTTTGTGACCCGAAGGACCGCAGCACGCCAGGCTTCCTTGTCCTTCACTGTCTCCTGGCGCCTGCTCAAACTCACATCCGTTGAGTCGGTGATGCCGTCCAACCATCTCATCCTCTGTCGTCCCCTTCTCCTCCTGCCCTCAGCCTTTCCCGGCATCAGGGTCTTTTCCAATGTACTGTCTATGGGTTGGGGCAAATGTGTAATTATTGCAGTATCATACACAATTCTTGCCCTCCCTGTTCACCCGCCCCCATCCCCAGCCCCTGACGAGCATCGATGTTTTTACAGTCTGCATGGTTTTGCGTCTTCCAGCGTATCACAGAGTTGCATCATGCAGTATGCAGCCTTATCGGATCGATTCTTTCACATGTGAGTGTATGTGTTGTTTAGGGGCTTCGTCGTGTCTGACTCTTTGCGTCCCCATGGACTGTAGCCCACCTGGCTCCTCCATCCCTGGGATTCTCCAGGCAAGAACACTGGAGTGGTTGGCCATTTCCTTCTCCAGGGGATCTTCGCCACCCAGGGATTGAACCGGGGTCTCCTGTGATAGTCACATGCATTTAAGGTTCTTCCATGGGTTTTCATGGCTTGATAACTTGTTTCCTTGTTTCGGTGAATAACATCACACAGACTGGCTGGACCACAGTTAGTTTATCCATCCACCTACCAAGGTGCTGAAATCACCAAGTAATCACCTTCCAAGGTTTTGTCAACTATAAATAAACAAGCTCTAAATATTTTTGTTGTTTTCGTGGAAGTTGTCACGGAAGCCGCATTTCTCAAAAAGATATTTCTTCATAGCATTTTTCTTTATACTAAGGTACTTCTATATATGTATATTCAACAGTACTTTCGTTTGAAACATAGATGCATGGTTGTATGCCCTTTGGCAAATACCAGTTACAACACAAGGAAGTGAAACTCTGATCTGTGTCGTTTTATTAATACTTACAAATTTTTATATGCACCCAAAGGGGCATTTGTCTTTTGTTGTTTGCTTTTTTTTTTTTTTTTTTGTAAATTTTTTTTTAAACATTCTCTCTGCAGTTCTTTCCTCCGTCGCTGCACGGGCTTTTCTCTAGTTGCAGGGAGAGGGGGCTGCTCTCGAGTTGTGGGGTGTGGGCTTCTCATTGCGGTGGTTTCTCTAGTTTTGGAGCACGGTCTGTAGGTTGCATGGGCTGCAAGAGTTGCAGCTCCAGGGCTTTAGGGTGCAGGCTCAGTAGTGTGGTACACGGTCTTTGTTGCCCCTCGGCATGCGGGATCTTCTTGGATCAGGGATCAGACGCAGGCCAGGGATCCAAGGCATTGACCAGCATATTCTTTCCCAACGAGCCACCAGGAAAGGCCCCCAAAGGGGCCCTCTTCCTCCAGAGTGTACGCTGCCGCTGCTGCTAAGTCACATCAGTCGTGTCCGACTCTGCGACCCCATAGACGGCAGCCCACCAGGCTCCCCCATCCCTGGGATTCTCCAGGCAAGAGCACCGCAGTGGGTTGCCATTTCCGTCTCCGTCAGAGTGTACGTGGGGGTTATATCTCTGCCTTGTTGCTCCTTCCTGTGTGAGCTCATTAAACTAATTAGCATTCGCAAAGTGATGAGCCTTAAGTTAGTGTCAGAGTCCAATTACCCCAATCCCGGGGGGCACAGGTGGTT
The DNA here is from genome assembly GCF_033118175.1 of Dama dama. Lineage (NCBI taxonomy): Eukaryota > Metazoa > Chordata > Mammalia > Artiodactyla > Cervidae > Dama > Dama dama. The sequence goes on along the minus strand of NC_083714.1, from coordinate 160,931,672 downwards.
TGCGGAGCTGAACCAAAGCACAGCCCAATAAATGTCTGCCTGGCAGTGACTGATCACGGGAGACAACTCGCTGAGACAGTCCTGCACGTCTTATCCCTTGATCCTGAGGACGACATTCGTCTCCGAGGCGTGGCTTCCAGGAATGTTTATCATACGGAATGAAGCACTGAGAGAGATTGAACGGCCTCTAGCCCGTGGCGTTGCAATCAGATAGCAAAAATATGTCTGGTGACGGATGAGTTGGATGTGGCTTTTGCTTTGGAAATCATGCCTGCCACCTCCGCGGAGGGTGGACTCTGTAGCTTTTTACCTCCTTTTTTGGACAAAATCAGTGAGGGTGCAGCCCCAGGGTGGAGGGCCTGACTCCACGGCGGGGCGTGATCTGTCTGCTGGATAGGCTTACCCATATCCAGTTGTTGTCTTTTTTTAGTATTTATTTATTTGGCCGATTACTTATATTTGGTTATTGTCTTTTTTAAAAAATATTTATTTATTTGACCCATTACCCATATTCGGTTATTGTCTTTTTTTAAAAATATTAAAAAAAATTTATTTATTTGGCCAATTACCCATATTCAGTTATTTTTTTTTAATATTTATTTGGCCGATTACCCATAATCAGTTATTGTCTTTTTTTAACATTTATTTATTTGGCCGATTACCCATATTTGGATATTGTCTTTTTTTTTTTTAATATTTATTTACTTGGCTGAGTAGGATCTTAGTTGCCGCACGCGTGGTCACAGGGTTGGCTGGTGTTCACTGTGGCCTGTGGGGGTCTCCCGTTGTGACCTCTGAACTCTCAGTTGCGGCCGGTGGGCTCCCGTTCCCTCATCGGGGGATGGAACCCGGGCCCCCTGCATCGGGAGCGTGGAGTGTCGGCCACTGGGTGGTGGTGATTTAGTCGCTCAGGTGTGTCCGACTCTTTTGCGACCCCCGGACTGCTGCCCGCCAGGCTTCTCTGTCCATGGGGATTCTCCAAGCAAGAATCCTGCAGTGGGTTGCCATTTCCTTCCTCCAGGAGACCTTCCCGACCCAGGGATCAAACCCGCGTCTCCTGCCTTGTAGGCAGATTCTTCACCACTGAGTCACTTAGCCCCTGGACCACCAGGGAAGCCTCCTCAGTTGTTACTTCTGCTGCCAAGGATGCCCCGTGTCCTTGTAGAGTTCCTGTTGTGATTATCCTACACCGACGAACTGGACCCCACCCCAAAATGTGGGTCCCCTTTCGAGATGAGTGATCCTTGAGCCACACCAAGACGATATGGACAGGGTTGTAACTCCCACGTGATGAGACTTTCTGGGCAGAGCAGGGTAGCTGCTAGGCCGGTGTGAAGATGGCTTGCGGAAGATGGGGGAAAGGAGATGAATAAGTCGTCGTGGGGGATAGAAGCTGGCTCCTGGATGTGGGTTCCTGCATGTAGGTAGGAGCTGGTACAGTTTGAACCCCACCGTGGGCACTGAGGGAAGGAACCCGTAGGCTTTCTTGTAAGCTTGTTGGGTGCAAATGGAAGAGGCAGAGATGAGGTCTAAATACTCTTTGTGCTTGCTGTTTAGTTCCTAAGTTGTGTCCGACTCTTTGCGACCCCGTGGACTGCAGTCCGCCAGACTCCTCTGTCCGTGGGATTCTCCCAGGCCAGAACACTGGAGTGGGTTGCCATTTCCTTCTCCAGGGGATCTTCCTGACGTAAGGATCAAACCCGTGTCTCCTCCATCGGCAGGCAGATTCTTTATGGCTTAGCCACCTGAGAAGGATTTAAAGCTCTTAGCAGACCTCAGAAAACCAACTCAGACCCTTTAATACCTCACAGTATAACTACCTGGATGCATTGACCAAATGAAGCTAGCCTCATGGGACTATAAGGGATCTTGGTGGAAATTATAAGTTAGACACCTCTAGTCTGACCCTCGTTTTCTTCTGATTTGAGAGCAGATGAGTGAGTTGAGTGAAAGTCACTCAGTTGTGTCCGACTCTCTGCGACCCCATGAGCTATACAGTCCATGGGATTCTCCAGGCCAGAATACCAGAGTGGGTAGCCTTTCCCTTCTCCAGGGGCTCATCCCAACCCAGGGATCGAACCCAGGTCTCCCACATTGCAGGCGGATTCTTTACCAAGTGACTTATGAGGGAAGCCCAGACAAGAGCTTCCTAATCAGAGAGGCTATATTTCAGCCCATTCTTCCATCTTCAGCTCGCTTCTGTTTTGTGTTTTTTTTTTCTTATGAAAAATTTGAGGTATAAAGAGAGAAAAATGCAGTCCAGTGCCACGTGTCCTGGGTCCACCTCTACCAGTTAATGAAGTCATGTCTGGTGTAGTTTCATCCCTGCTCTGTACTCACTTCCCATCTTCCTGGATGAATGTGATGACCAGAGAAGCTGTCATACCATGCCATCCACGGGTCTGTTCATCTGCTAAGCTGTGCTGGCTTTGCGAGTCTGGGTTTTGGAATCAGACTTCACTCTTTCTTCTGTGTCCGCAACCTCCTAGGCTTCCCTGCTGGCTCAGACAGGAGAGGATCTGCCTGTAATGCAGGAGACTCGGGTTTGATCCCCAGGTGGGGCAGATCCCCTGGAGAAGGGAAGGGCAACCCACTCCAGTACTCTTGCCTGGAGAATCCCATGGACGGAGGAGCCTGGTGGGCTACAGTCCATGGGGTCGCAAAGAATTGGATACCGCTTAGCGACTAAATAGCAACAACAATATGTTAGGGTTAGTCTAGAACATGAAGTTTGGGGAAACAAGATGAGGACAAGAAGAAGGAAAGTGTGAGGAAAATGGATTTCTCATGATGGGCAGTTTTAGACCTGGGTATCTATGGTAACTCTTAGAAAGGTCCTTCATCTAAAAGTATCTATAGAGATGTTTCCTCATGTAAGAGGACCATTGATGGTTTAGTTTTTTTTTCCAGTCAATGAGGAAAGCTAGTAGACTTCTCTTTCTTTAATTGGAGAATGATTGCTTTACAATGATGAGTTAGTTTATACTGTACAACGTGTCAGCTGTCTGTATACATACATCCCCTTCCTCTTGAACCTCCTCCCCACCCCCTCATCCGACTCCTCCGGGCAAATGGATTAAGAAGTCATGCTGCATATATACACAGTGGAATACTACTCAGCCATGAAAAAGGAACAAGATTGGGTCATTTGTAGTAATGTGGATGAACCTCAAGTCTCTTATACAGAGTAAAGTAATTTCAAAGGAGAAAAACAAAGATTGTATTTTAGCACATACTGATGGCATCTAGAAGACTTTTTCATGACCTCAAGACCAAGGCCAGCCGATGATTGCAATAGTCTTTCCTCTGTCTGCTAGCATCTTCCTCCAAAGGGCTTATGATCCTTGAGCCTGGTTCTTCTAGAATCCTTTATCGAGTCTCCCTGGAGGATCGCCCCATGATGCCTAGAGGTTCAAACGATGCTTACAGATGATACTTAATTCCGTGATTCACCTTTCTCCTTGTCTCTGGCGAGTGCCCAGCCACGGTTGGTCCTTCTGGTTACGGCGCATCCCGTGTTAGAATCCGCATGGGCGGGAGCGCTCCGCGTTTGAGACTCTCTCCTCCTCAGCATCACCAGTTCCCAGACGAGTGCACAAGGGCAAATGGCCTCTGTTTCTTTTGTAAAAGCTCGCGCTGTTTTAACCTGGAGTGTTTCCCTCCCCTCCAGGGCAGATCTTGGATGTCCTCGATGAGTTGAAATTGGCTGATAACACCCTGGTCTACTTCTCATCGGACCAAGGAGCTCATATAGAAGAGGTGACCATCAAAGATGAAGTTCACAGAGGCAGTAACGGAATCTACAAAGGTAAGAAATGTGTTCGGGTGGGCAGTGCCCGTGGTATCATCTCTGGGCACCCTGGCTCAGCCCTCACTCACCTTCTTCTGGACCTTGGAGGACCTTAGTTCTGTTCTTTTTTTTAATATGCATATTTATTTATGTATTTGGGCTTCCCCAGGTAGCTCAGTGGTAAAGAGTCCATCTGCCAAACCGGAGACTCGGGAGATGTGGATTCAATTCTTGGGTGGGGAAGATCCCCTGGAGGTGAAAATGGCAACCCACTCCAGTATTCTTGCCTGGAGAAATCCCACGGACAGAGGAGCCTGGTGGGCTACAGTCCATGGGGTCGCAAAGAGTTGGACACGACTGAGCGCCCAACACTTTAACTTTTTCATGTGATCTCTTTCTTAGTTGTGGCATGTGGGATCTACATCTCTGACCAGGAATCAAACCTGGGCCCCCTGCTTTGGGAGCATGCTTTCTTAGCCCCCGCTGAACCACCAGCAAAGCCCTCCGGGAACTCTTTAGTAAAATGATCCAGCCAGCCCTCCTGTATTTACTCTTATTTTCAAGTGAGGAGAAGTTGGAAGCTTATATTCCTATGTTAGATGATGAGTTGCTTTTTTCTTGTTTCCACGAGGTTATGGGCTGTGTGCAGAAAGTTGTTTTTGTTATTTCAATAGATGGTAGCCTCTCTTGAGATGCAGTCACAGACTGAATTTCATGTTCTAGCCCCCCCCAACCCCCACCATCCATTCATTCCCCCAAAGAGGGTCCTTTAGGTTCCAAAGCAGCTTAGCGGCTGTTGCTGAGCTGTGTACATAAATCACAGTAATAGAACTGGAGAGCAGGTGATACATTATTTAAGAAACTCACACACATGGTGGGACGGAGCCCCCGTTTGGGGACAGAGGACCCCCAGCTGATGACTCTGAGAAAGCCGGATGGAGCAGAGAAGGAGGAGGGTGTACTGGGATTTCGTGATGCTAGCTGAGTGTTCAGAAACACAAGTGGATGGTGAGGCTGGGTCAGAAAGAGAGGGTCCAAGGTCTGAGAGATGCCTGCGGGCTTGCGGTTTTCATATAGTCTGCAAGGCGTGCTCACTGCCGCTCCCTGTCTTCTTGTTCACCTGGACGATTATTGCTTTACGACGCTGTGTCGGTGTCTGCCACGCATCAACACGAGCCAGCCGCAGGCGTACAGATGTCCCCTCCCCCTGGAACCTCCCTCCCACCCCATCCCACCCGTCGAGGTGGACGCAGAGCACTGGCTTGAAGTCCCCGAGTCACAGAGCAAGTTCCTATCTATTTTAAACACCGTAGTGTATGTGTTTCTATGCTGTTCTCACAAATCATCCCACCCTCTCCTTCCCCCACAGTGTCCACAAGCCTGTTCTCTGTTACTGCTCTGCAGATAGGTTCATCAGTACCATCTTTCTAGATCCCATATACGTGCGTTAATATATTTATCTTTTCCTTTCTGACTTACTTCACTGCGCCCCATAGGCTCTAGCTTCACCCACCTCGTTAGGACCGACTCAGATGCGTTCTTTTTTTATAGTTGAGTACACATTCCACAGTACCACGGTTTCTGTGTCCACTCATCTGTCGGTGGACATCTGGGCCGCTCCCACATCCTAGCTATTGTCAAACGGGCTGCCGCGAACTCTGTTGTTGTTCAGCTGCTGAGTCGTGTCCGACTCTTTGCGACCCCGTGGGCCACAGCACGCCGGGCTTCCCTGTCCTTCACTGTCTCCCAGGGTTTGCTCAAACTCATGTCCACTGAGCTGGTGATGCCGTCCAACCGTCTCATCCTCTGTCGCCCTCTTCTCCTCCTGCCGTCAGTTCTTCCCAGCATCAGGGTCTTCTTTTCCAATGAGTCAGCTCTTTGCCTCAGGTGGCCAAAGTCTTGACGCTTCGGCATCAGTTCTTCTGATGAATATTCAGGCTTGATTTCCTTTGGGATGGACTGGTTTGATCTCCTTGCCGTCCAAGGGACTCTCAGGACATTAGGGGTACATGCGTCTCTTTCAATTATGGTTTTTTCAGGGCATATGTCCAGTAGGGGCCCTGTTGGGTTGTATGGTGGTTCAATTCCTAGTTTTTTAAGGAGTCTCCATACTCTTCTCTGTAGTGGCTGTCATCAGTTCACAGTTCCACCGACAGTGCAAGAGGGTTCTGTTTCGTCCACATCCTCTCCAGCGTTAAACGTATTGAACGTGTTAGAAATGCTTTTCTTGACTCCTAGAAATACCGTCGATGTGTGACACGGTATTAATACGGTAGTCGCTCCTCTATTGCAAAGCATTATCCCTTTGTCAAGTTTAGTTGAAATCAAGTTCACCTGAAACATGGTTACTATATCATGCTCTCAAAAAAAGAAAATAAAGAAGTAAAAGATTTTACTTTCTTTTATCTATGGGAAATGGCAAAACAAAAGGTCAAGAACTTGTCTTTGATGACTTCTCAAGGTCAAGACAGCTTGTTTCCTAAAGCTGTGAAGTCACATGCATTCCTGTGATCTGTGCAAACACAGGGGAATCACGCCATTTAAACTCATTGATCCAAAGAGCATCCTTTTCTGAACAATACTGATTTCACGTCTTAATCAGAACTGCCCAGAAAGATCTGTACTGTTTAAGCTCAGTGATCCCCTGGTATTCCCCAGTCAGGTCTGTCTCACTGGTCTACCTTGATAGGATGTCTGTGATCGAATCACTTTACCAGAGTTCAACAGCCAATCCCTTTTAAGATCAGAGGAACACTAGATCCTGCTGTAGTCTGCATTTTAAAAAATTAATATTATGGGTTTGAGGGGATAGTGTCACTACTAGCCTTTCCTGTCATTCTCTTTTAAAACTGAAATATCATTGGATTAGTGGAGGAGGGCATGGCAACCCACTCCAGTACTCTTGCCTGGGAAATCCCATGGACACAGGAGCCTGGCAGGCTACCGTCCACAGGGTCACAAAGCGTCAGCCACGCCAAAGCGACTGAGCACACACATAGTCGGTTTGCAATCTTCTGTTAGTTTCAAATGTACAGCAACGTGATTCAGTTATACACATGTGTATATCCATTTTGTTTCAGATTGTTTCCCCTTACGGATTATTGTAGAATATTGAGTAGAGTTCCCTGGCCTATATAGTAGGTCCTTGTTGATTATCTATTTTATATATAGGAGTGTGTGCCTGTTAACCCCAAACTCCTAATTTATTCCTCCCCACCTTCTCTCTTTGGTAAACATAAGTTTCATTTTTTGTTTTTTTTTAATATGTCTGTGAGTCCATTTCTGTTTCATAGATGAGTTCATTTGTGCCATATTTTTAATTCCACATGTAAGTAATATCATATTTTGTTTGTCTCTGTCTGGCTTACTTCAGTTAATATGGTCATCTCTAGGTCGATCCAAGTTGGTGCAAATGGCGTCATCTCATTCTTTTTTATGGCTGAGTAATATTCCATTGTATACATGTACCACATTTAGTTTATCCACTGACCTGTCGATGCATATTTAGGTTGTTTACATGTCTTAGCTATTGTGAAGAGTGCTGCTATGAACATAGGGGTACATATATCTTTAGTTTTCTCTGGATGTATGCCCAGGAGTTGACTTGCTGGATCCTAGGATGGCTCTATTTTTAGTTTTTTAAGGAACCTCCAAGGTGAGAGGAGAAGGGGTCGACAGAGGGTGAGATAGGATGGATGGCATCACCCACTTGATGGACATGAGTTTGAGCAAGCTCCGGGAGCTGGTGATGGACAGGGGAGCCTGGCGTGCTACAGTCCATGGGGTCGCAAAGAGTCAGACACAACTGAGCAACTGAACTGAATGCTGTTTTCCACAGTGGCTACACCAGCTTTTATATTCCCACCAACAGTGCAGAAGGGTTCGCTTTACTTCCCACCCTGCCCAACACATAATATTTGTAAACTCATTTTCACCTTTCCTCTAAAGTATTCTCCCTTAGCTGGGACCAGAATAACCTAAGATTGTCTTAGAGTTTAGAGTTTCCAGTCCCTTCCTCCTAGTTGAAAATTCCCCGAAGTCTTGGATTGAGAGCATCATATTCCTGGCTCTCACTTTGGTTTTGTTCCTCTCCAAAGTCAAGGTCACCCAGCAGGAGGCTCCCCCGTCAACCCCCACCTCCCTTCTACCCTGCCTAAAGGCAGGTAATAAATGCCAGTGGGGTGGATGAATTAACTCGATAGCGTCTGCAGAAACATGGGTTGGCAGGGGTGGGGGCTGAGAATCACGTTTTCCTGTGTGTGCCAGAGAGGAGGCTTTCCAAACTTCCTGAGTCCTGGATGGAAGGTCCTGCCGTTGCTGAATGTTGAAGGGCACATTCCGCAAGGAGCTGATGGACTCCTTGCCTCTGATTTCTTGGTCCAGACTGCTTCTGAGTAGCTTCTTAGGTAGAAGTCACCGAGTTTGGCATCTCTTTGCCTCATACAGTCACATAGCTTTCAGAGCAATGGATACTTTCATTGGGGGAAAAAAAAAATAAGAGCAAGAAGCTCTGGTAGTTTATTGGGAGGTGGTTACATTCAGGTTCATCATTCAGTCCGTGGACTGTAGCCCCCCAGGCTCCTCTGTCCGTGGGGATTCTCCAGGCAAGAATACTGGAGTGGGTTGCTATTTCCTCCTCCTGGGGATCTTCCCCACCCAGGGATTGAACCTGGGTTTTCTGCGTTGTAGGCAGAGTCTTTACTGTCTGAGCCACCGGGGAAGCCCCATTCAGATTTTGGCAAATAGTTTCATCAGCTTCCTGAGAGTGGGCAGTGCTGGCTGGTCTCGCTACTGGCAGGACTTGAGTGCTAGGAGTTCCCTGGGATTTTCCTCCTTGAAAGAAGCTCATATGTTATCCCCGCTTAGCAGTTCACTCCTTCAGTTAAATTCCGCTGACAAGAGTGCATTTATTGAGTCCACACAGCACGCTAGGCACGGGGCAGCTTCTAAGGCATCATGGCAATGAATGCAGGTTCTCTGACCGCTAGTAACTCACATTCTTCTGTTGAGATGGAGCTCTAACGACATGGTGTCAGATGAGAAACTAGACAGGAAGCACTGAGAAGGGACCAGCGGAGGTTGTTCACCTAACCTGGGAATTGAGAGAACCTCCCAGGAGACGTTGGCCTTTTGCAGGCTGATGTGTGGGAGTGTGGGCTGGCAGGGAGGAGAGGTGGAAAGTTCATTCCAGGCAGAAACGAGATGCTTCTGGGGAGCGAAAAGGCAGCTCAGTGTTGCTGGAGATGAAATTGTGAACAAGGGCTATTGTGTGATATAGCCGAGGAGAGGTGTCCTGCATCCCCGTTAATGCGTCCAATAGAATGAATAGATGGGGATGGATGGGTGGGTAGATAGATAAATAGATACATATGGGTGCATAGATGGATATAGATGGATGGATGCATAGATATAGATGGATGGATGGATCGATATAGGTGGATGGGTAGATATAGATAGAAAGGTAATAGATAGATATGAATAGGTAGATATAGTTTGATGAGTGGATAGACATTTAATAGATAGATGGGTATATATAGATGGATGGATGGATTAGATGAATGGGTAGATATAGATAGAGAGATAATAGATACATAGATATGGACTGATAGGTAGATATAGATCAATGCATGGATAGACACATATAGACGGATGGATAGATATAGATAGATTGATGGATGGATGGATAGAGGTAGATAGATAATAGATAGATAGATATGGATGGATAGGTAGGTATAGATTGATGAATGGATAGATATAGCTGGATGGATAGACATAGATGGATGGGTCGATATAGATAGTAGATAAATGGATATGGATGGATAGGTAGATATAGATCAGTGAATGGATAGATAGAGATGGATGGGTAGATATAGATGGATGGATGGATAGATAGATATAGATGGGTAGATATAGATAGATGGATAATAGATAAATAGATATGGGTGGATAGGTAAGTATAGATCAATGAATGGAGAGATAGATATAGATGGGTGGATAGATATAGGTGGCTGGATGGACAGATAGATATAGATAGATGGGTTGATACAGATAGATAATAGATAGATATGGATGGATAGGTAGGTATAGATCGATGAATGGGTAGATATAGATGGATGGGTAGATATAGATGGATGGGTAGATATAGATGGAAAGATAATAGATAGATAGATATGGATAGGTAGATATAGATCAATGAATGGATAGACATTTATAGATACATGGATACATATAGATGGATGGATGGACTAGATGAATGAGTAGATATAGATAGGTAATAGATAAATAGGTATGGACTGATAAGTACATATAGATCAATGCATGAATAGATACATATAGATGGATGGATAGATATAAATGGATGGATGGATAGATATAGATAGATGGGTTGATACAGATAGATAATAGATAGATATGGATGGATAGGTAGGTATAGATCAATGAATGGATAGACAGATATAGAAGAATGGATAGATACAGATGTGTGTATGAATGGATACATACAGATGGATGGGTTGATTTAGATAGATAATAGATATGGATGGATAGGTAGGTATAGATTGATGAATGGACAGATATAGATGGATGGATAGACATAGATGGATGAATGGATAGATATAGATAGATAATAGGTAAATAGATACGGTTGGATAGGTAGATACAGATGAATGGATAGATAGATATAGATGGATGGGTAGATATAGATAGATAAATAGATATGGACAGATAGGTAGATATAGATCAATGAATGGATAGATAGATATAGATGGATGAATAGATATAGGTGGATGGATGGATAGATAGATATAGATAGATGGGTTGATGTAGATAGATTATAGATAGATACAGATGGATAGGTAGGTATAGATCAATGAATGGAGAGAGATATATAGATGGATGGATAGATATAGATAATAGATAGATATAGATCAATAGATGGATGGTAGATATAGATAGATGGGTTGATATAGATTGATAGATAATAGATATGGATGGATAGGTATATATAGATCGATGAATGGATATATAGATGGATGGATAGATATAGATAGATAATAGAGGTGGATGGCTAGGCAGATATAGATCAATGAATGGATAGATAAATATAGATGGATGGATAGATATAGTTGGATGAATGGATGGAAAGAAACAAATTGTGTGTGGGTATACACACACATGTATATATGTATATATGTATGTATGTATGTATGCAGTTATTTCCATTTGGGTAGTAGTTAAAATGGGAGCTCAAGAATATCACCCAAATCTGGTATAAGGAAACGCTGAAGGAGTGAGGATAAGGATGAACTGAGGAGTAATACAAAACGTCTCATGCTTTTGGCTGGTGTGACTGGGTGGATAGAGGCTCAGTTCCTTGAGGAGTGAGGACTCCTGGGCAGAGCCTCGGTTCCCTGCCTTTAGATCTGGAGTGATAGGATCGTCCTCGTAGGAGCGTTGTGGAGGGCGTCACAGTGATTTCAAAGGCTGTGCGTGCAGACTGTCTCCTGAGTGCCCTCGGTGAGGGCAGCGTTGACAGTTATGTAACTGCCAGAGTGCAAGACCACTGTTGGCAGATGCATTCTACCCACATCGCCTGGATCCCCAGAACCCAGAGCAGTGCCTGACATGCAGGAAATGGTTTTCGAGGGACTTCCCTGCTGGTCCAGTGGCTAAGACTCTGAGCTCCCAATGCAGGGGGTTCGGGTTCGATCCCTGGTCAGGTAACTAGACCCCACATGTCGAAACCAAAGAGGTTGCATGCTGAAACTAAGATCTGGTGTGGTCAAATAAATAAATAAATACAAATAAATGTTTAAAAAGGAATGATTTTTGAGTGAATACGTAAATGAAAAAACACTTGAGCTTGGGTTTCAGTGAAAGTGAAAGTCGCTCAGTCATGTCCCACTCTTTGTGACCCCGTGGACTATACAGTCCATGGAATTCTCCAGGCCAGAATACCGGAGTGGGTAGCCTTTCCTTCTCCAGGGAAATCTTCCTGACCCAGAGATCAAAACCAGGTCTCCTGCATTGCAGGTGGATTCTTTACCAACTGAGATTCCAGGGAAACCAAAGGATCTATGGATTAACTCATTGAAGAAGGGAACGGAAGTGATTGTGTTGGAAAATCCACTGATAGTGGCAATGGATTGGATATGGGGTTTGAGGGAGAAGAAAACATCAACCATCATCAACCATCAAACCATCATTATGGTTTTTGGCTGGTGTGATTGGATAGGTAGAGGTTCCCTTGAGGACTTGGGACACCTGGGCAGAGACCCGTATTAGGTTGTTGTATGGAGAGGTATATGAGATCATTAAGAAGATGTGTTGAATATAGAAGGTGAGATGGTAGATGATCCAACAAAGGAGACAACAGAGAGAGTGACAGGGAAAAAATGAGAGATAACCAGGAGAGAAAGTGGTCCAGGGAAGAACGTGGTCTGCAGAAATGGATGCTGACAAATAGTCCACTTCAGCCGGAATTCCATCAGCTCCACTAGCTTTGTTCATAGCAATACTTTCCTGAGGCCCACTTGGACTGCAAGGAGATCAAACCAGTCAGTCCTAAAGGAAATCAATCCTGAGTACTCACTGGAAGGACCGATGCTGAAGCTGAAGCTCCAAGACTTTGGCCACCTGATGCAAAGAGCTGACTCATTGGGAAATACCCTGATGCTGGGAAAGATTGAAGGCAAGAGGAGAAAGGACATGACAGGATAAGATGGTTGGATGCCCTCACTGACTCAATGAACATGAGTTTGAGCAAACTCCAGGAGATAATAAAGGACAGGGGGGCCTGGCGTGCTGCAGCCCATGGGGTTGCAGAGAGTTGGACACAACTTAGCGACTGAAGGAGAAGGCAATGGCACCCCACTCCAGTATTCTTGCCTGGAAAAATCCCATGGACGGAGGAGCCTGGTAGGCTGCAGTCCATTGGGTCTCTAAGAGTCAGACATGACTGAACGACTTCACTTTCACTTTCATGCATTGGAGAAGGAAATGGCAACCCACTCCAGTGTTCTTGCCTGGAAAATCCCGTGGGCAGAAGAGCCTGGTGGGCTACAGTGCATGGGGTCCCATGGAGTCAGACACAACTGAAGCGACTTAGCACACAGGCACAGTGAGGATAGTTGGAATCAATGAGGATGTCAGGTTTCCAAGAAGATCGTGGGAAATGAGATCTAACATGTAGATGGAAGACTGATCTTTGTAGAGATTGCAAAGTATAATGCTTATACTGGATTATATATAACTGAATCACTTTGCCATATGCCTGAAACTAATACAACATTGTAAATTAACTATATTCTAATTATTAAAAAAAAAAGAAAAAGAAAGGAACGATGCTCAACGAACTATGGTAATTGAGCCAGATCCAGTCTGATGGCTGATTTGGTAGACCAGGATTTCCTGAAATAAAGCCACCCTCATTTGCTGGAGTCTGGCCCTGCTGTTTCTAAGCTAGCTTCTGAGAACTTGGGCAAACCAATGACACTCCATGAAATAGCACCCCCCCCCCGCCCCCCGCCACTGTCCCCGGCCCTGGCCCGGCTCTTGAGAGAGAACACGTGCCAACCCTTGGCTCAGATAATTTTGCTGTTTGATGTCTGGCTTCAATCATCACCTTCAACTTTTCAAACCAGGTCAGTTATTTTAAGGGTGTTCCGCAGTTCTTCACCTTTCCTCTTCGTCAGTGACGTGAGCAGACAACTGTTCTTTATTTTTGGCCTGTTGGGCAGTGGATGATACTTTGATAGAAGCTGGGCAGTTCTGTGCCCTGTCCCATCTCTATCTGGTGGCCTGTTAGTCTCTTGGATGAACGCATCGAGGAGAATGGAAGCTAGAGCATCTTGGGTGAGATGCTGCTTGGGTTAATTACATTTGTCATATGTTTCCTTGTTGTTGTTTAGTTGCCAAATTGTGTCCCACTCTTTGTGACCTCCATGGACTGTAGCCCGCCAGCCTCCTCTGTCCACGGCATTCTCCAGGCAAGAATACTAGACTGGGTTGCCACGCCCTCCTCCAGGGGATCTTCCTGACCCACGGATCAAAACCACATCTCTTAAGTCTCCTTCACTGGCAGCTGTGTTCCTTACCACTAGCACCACCTGGGAAACCCACATACACACTACTATTTATAAAAGAGATACCAATAAGGACCTCCCGTATAGGACAGGACTCAACTCAATCCTCTGCGATAACCTAAGTGGGAAGAGAATCTGAAAAAGAATAGATATATGTGTGTATAGACAAATCACTTTGCTGTGAATCAGAAACTAACACGATATTCTAAATGAACTACCCTCCAGTAACAGTTTTTTTTTTTAAATACCCAATGCTCTATGCCTGTCCCCTCCTGCTGTGAGAAATTGAGACGCTGGAGCTGTAGCTCGGTCATTTAATTCGGGCGGGCACTCTTGAGAGGCATTGATGGGTGCGTTCTTCAGCGCTGAGCCACAAGGGAAGCCTCTGCTTCCTTCTGGTTCACCTCAACCCAGGGAAGCAGTGTTATCTAGGCAGGGGGACGCCTAAGAGGAGGGAACAAAATGACAAATGGAATACTTCGTACAACTCTGTGCCCAGATGAGGCAAAAGAGTGACAGGCATACGCTCCTGCCACTCAGAGGCACTGGACCTGCGGGGTGGCAGCATTCGACGAAGACGGGAATGGAAGGCGGGTTTGGAGACAGCTGTTCCTAACAAGAGTCTCAGAGTGAATGGTGGGGGAATTTTGCAGACATACTGACTCAGTCACCATCCGTTTGTGATTCCCCATCAGGACCGAGGACCAGCAGGATATTAAACGTGCGCATTTGACGGTGACTCGAGCAGGGTTTTAAATTTAGACCGTGCTCTTTCCTCTGTCCGGGCGTTTTCGGAAAGAATGAATCCAGCCTCCATCACCTCTTTTTTTTTTTCTTGTATCTTCCTTACAACACCCCACCCCGCCCCGCCTTGCTCTGCTAACCCTCTTTCTCCTTCTCTAGCCAACACAAAGGTTGTTGATTTAGAGCCTGTGTTCCCCCAGGCAAGAGGCATTTTCTGGGCTTGTTCTTGGCCCCCAAGTTATGCACAGCATGTTTTAAACAGGCACTACTCTGCGGGGTGGGGTGGGGTGAAGTAGTATGTCTGTTTTTCCATCCATCCCCGTGTTCTCTGCCAGAGGGACCCAGTAGCCCTGGCCTCTCTGAGCCCAAGGCTGCCGTATTTCCGTCTGCCTTCCCCGGGGTCTGTGATTGGGAGGCCTTGGTGAGCGTCTTCTGGGGACATTCTGACCCACTCCCGGCTCCTCCCTGCAGCCCCCCCCCTGTTAGCTCTTTCATGCTCTGCTTAGTTACTTTTGAATTGCTTCCCAGGTAGCACTAGTGGTAAAGAATCTGCCTGCAATGCAGGACGACCCAGGTTTGATCCCTGGATTGGGAAGATCCCCCACTGGAGAAGGAAACGGCAGCCCACTCCAGTATTCTGGCCTGGAGAATCCCATGGACAGAGGAGCCTGGTGGGCTGCAGCCCACGGGGTCACAGAGAGTGGACTGAGCGACTGACTCTAACTCTGATGAAAATGCTGCTGTTGGTGCTCTCCTGCCTTCCAGGCTGGGGGTGCTTGTCCCGTGGAATACTCACATCTTCTGTGTTTGCAACACGCAGCCCGGCCCGGTTGTTCCGTGCCGGAGCCTGCCGGCAAACGAACTGGTCAAGAACGCAATTACCAGAGTACCTAGGAAAAAGAAGACTCAGAAAGAAGACTCAGAAAGAGAAAGATGGGGTTCAGAGGGACGGAGTCCGCTTGCATCTGACTCCGCCAACTTTATTGAAGAATACCACGCCTATATATACGCTAACAGGCGTTACTAAGAATAGATCAAGGGTTTGCATACGTGCAGAGCTACAGATGTTTTAAATTCCCACACTCAAGATCAGTAAAGCATTAATTACCCTAGCGCCCAACATGATTAAGATCATTAGAACATTAGATAGAAAACAGGCTTCATCAATAGAACAATAGATGGAAAACAGGTTTCAAGCATGATGAGCTTATCAGCACCAGAAAAACAGGCAAAAAGGTCACCGGTGTGTTTTTTCCCTGAAGGAGACAAATGCCAGTCTATAACAAGAAGGGGTGGCAGGACAAAGAGAGACCTTTTGATCTCTCTTAGAGCCGTAAGGGGCCTGTACATTCAGGTCGGCTCCCTGCAGATCCGAGTGCCCACGGGCACAGAACCAATATTTTCATTACCTGGGTCTGCCTTAACAAGTCACCACTGCTTTGGTGGTTCCGAGCAACCCAAGTGGATGACCTTGTGGTTCTGCAGGTCCGATGTCCAGAATGGGTCCACGAGGGCTGAAATCAGGGCGTTGGCAGAGCCACGTTCCTTCGTGAATGCTCTCAGGAACGCCTACTTCCTTGCCTCTTCCAGTGGCCAGAGACCAGCTGCATCCCTTGTCTTGGGGCAGCTCTCTGCATCCTCACAGCTCGTCACGTAGCATCCTGAAACCTCTCTCACTACGGCTCTGACACCAACACCCCCGCCTCTCTCTTTCCCTTAGAAAGACCCTCAAAATGAGATTGTGTTCGACCCAGTCACAGAGCCTGGAATAGACTCCCCTTTTGTCATATGAGGTGCCATATCCCCAGGTTCCATTTGAAGACATATGGGAGTTCTGTTGAGCTTCCCAAGTGGCGCTATGTTAAAGAACCCGTCTGCCAATGCAGGAGACGCAGGAGACACGTGTTTGCTCCCTGGGTGGGGGAGATCCTCGGGAGGAGGAAATGGCAACCCCCTCCAGTATTCTTGCCTGCAAAATTCCATGGGCAGAGGAGCCTGGCGGGCTACAGTCCGTAGGGTTGCAAAGAGTCGGACACGGCTGAGTGACTATACATGCAGCATACAGGGGTAAGATTATCCTGCCTTCCGCCAGTGGTAAAAACTAGAAATGGAATTGGAACCCCGTGACCTCAGAGTCATTGTTCTCAGTCTTTTTTTGTCAGTCTTGGTTGCTGCAAGATTTCACCGTCCCTGGTTACAGAGTCATCACTCATATCCACCATGCAGTGCTGGCCATGTGTCATGCATGTAGTGACCATGCCATATGTATTGGGTTGGCTGAAACGTTTGCGGGAAACCTGGGTTCGATCCCTGGGTCGGGAAGATCCCCTGGAGAAGGAAATGGCAACCCACTCCAGTACTCTTGCCCGGGAAATTCCATGGATGGAGGAGCCTGGTAGGCTACAGTCCATGGGATCACAATGAATCAGACATGACTGAGCAACTTCACTGGATAAGTTTGAGTTTTCTCCATCATATGGAGCAGCTTGAACAAACTTTTCGGCTAACCCTATATATATATATGTATGTATGTGTATATATATATGTGTGTGTGTGTGTGTGTATGTGTATATACACAAAACATATGTTATAATGTATTATATATTATTATACATATTATATTATATTACATATATATATATATTATGCATACTAGCCGAAGAATTAATGCTTTTGAACTGTGGTGTTGAGAAGACTCTTGAGAGTCCCTTGGACTGCAAGGAGATCCAACCAGTCCATCCTAAAGGAAATCAGTCCTAAATATTCATTGGAAGGACTGATGCTGAAGCTGAAACTCCAGTCATTTGGCCACCTGGTGTGAATAACTGATTCATTGGAAAAGATCCTGAGGTTGGGAAAGATTGAGGGCAGGAGGAGAAGGGGACAACAGAGGATGAGATGGTTGGATGGCATCACCAACGCAATGGACATGAGTTTGAGTGAGCTCTGGGAGTTGGTGATGGACAGGGAAGCCTGGCGTGTTGCGATTCATGGGATCGCAAAGAGTCGGACACGACTGAGCGACTGAACTGAACTTATATAAAATTAATGTATAACTATGTTATAATTTTATATATGAATATATTAAATATATAATTCATATATATTATAATTATAGATAACTTTATATACTTTATAATTTATATATAAATTATATATAATTTTATATATTATTATATATGACTTTATATATTATATAACTATTATAATTATAGATAACTATTTTATAATTTATATATGAATATATATTAAATATAATTTATTTTATAATTATAGATAACTTTGTATACTTTATAATTTATATATAAACATATATAATGTTATATATTAACATTAATATGACTTTATGTATAACTGTTATATATAGCTATATATTTTATAGTTTACATATATGAACATATTAAACAAATGCTTTATATATAATTACAGATAACTTTATGTATTTCCAGTATATAATGATGCATTATATATATTGCATATTTTATAATCATATATAACTTAACATATATGTTTTTCATCACAACAGGCACAGTGTAGTTTTTAGTAATTTTCTTTATTTTTGGCCGTCTGGGTCTTCGTGGGTACCCGGGCTTTTCTCTAGCTTGGAGACTGTGGGCTGTTCTCTCCTTGCTGCTCAGACTTCACTGCAGTGGCTTCTCCTGTTACGTAGCGCGGGCTCCAGGACACTCGGACGTCAGTAGCTGCAGCTCAGGGGCTCAGTCATTCCAGCCCCGCGGGCTTTAAGCAGGGGCTCAATACTTGTGGCTCACGGGCTTAGTTGCTCTGAGGCAAGTGGGATCTTCACCGACCAGTGACGGAACCCGTGTCTCCTGCTCTGGGAGGCGGGTTCTTTCCCACTCGAGCCCCCGGGGAAGCCGCAGATAACTAGGAGATTCTCGTCCCATCCCTGTTGTCGGAGCACTCGGTTCTTCCAGACTGGCCGCCCCAGGGCGGGTGTTGGAAAGGCAGATCTCCTTGACGCGTCTCCTTCTGCGTTCCAGGGGGAAAAGCCAACAACTGGGAAGGAGGCATCCGGGTCCCCGGCATCGTGCGGTGGCCGGGCGTGATCCCGGCTGGCCTGGAGATTGACCAGCCCACCAGCAACATGGACATCTTTCCCACGGTGGCCAAACTCGCGGGGTCTCCTCTGCCTCAAGACAGGTACCCTGACTCCCGGCTCCCTGCGATGCTCTCACTTAGGTTTTGCAGGCCAGGGAGCTCTTTATCACCTGCTCCGTGGCAGGCTGCCTGCCACTTACGGCCACTTATGGAAGATAACTGGTGGGTTAAGGGGCTTCCCTGCTGCCTCAGCTGGTAAAGAATCCACCTGCAATGCGGGAGACCCTGGTTCGATTCCTGGGCTGGGAAGATCCCCTGGAGAAGGGGATAGGCTACCCACTCCAGTCTTCTCGAATCCGCCTGCAATGCAGGAGGCCCTGGTTTGGTTCCTGGGCTGGGACGATCCCCTGCAGAAGGGATAGGCTACCCACTCCTGTCTTCTTGGGCTTCCCTGGTGACTGTGGTGGGTCCAGCAACTTAAGCATGGCTCTGTCCATCCTGTTATCCCAGGGGAAACAAAGTCTGAGTCCTGATGGGGCTGGATGCTCCGTGTCTTTGTTTTGTTTTGCGTTCTTCATTTAAATTTGATTTCCCTGTCATGTAGGATCTGCAGTTTTTAAATTGGAGAATAGTTGCTCTATGACGGTGTGTTGGTTTCTGCTTTCCCACAGTGTGAATGGGCTATAAGGATACACATATCCCCTCCCTCTTGAGCTTCCCTCCCACCTCCCATCCCTCCCCTTGAAGTCATCACAGTGCCCCAATCTGAGCCCCCCGTGCTACACAACAGCTTCCCACAGCCGTCTGTTTTACATGTGGTTGTGTATATATGTCAGCGCTGCCCTCTCAATTCATCCTATCATCTCCTCCCGCTTGTGTGTCCACAAGTGTATCCTCTGTGTCTGTATCCCTTCCCTGCAAATGGGTTCCTCTCTACCAGTTTTCTGGATTCCATATATGCATCCATATCTGGTATTCGTATCAGCTGACTTAATTTCTTCTAGTCCCTGGATCCATCCACGTCTCTAGGAAAGATCCAGTTTTGTTTCTTTTTCGTGGCTGAGTAATATTCCATCACATGCACGTCCCGCTTCTTCTTTATCCATTCACCTGTTGATGGACAGCTGGGTTGCTTCCATGTCCCAGCTGTTGTTAATAATGCTACAGTGAACATCGGGGCACATGTGTCTTTTACCATTGCGATGGGCTTCCCTGGCGACTCAGCTGGTAAAGAATCCGCCTGCAATGCGGGAGACCTGGGTACCATCCCTGAGTTAGGAAGATTCCCCTGGAGAAGGGAACGGCTACCCACTCCGGTATTCTGGCCTGGAGAATTCCATGGAGTGTATGGTATATGCCCAGGAATGGAATTGCAGTCTTTAGCTGAGCTTCCCTCTTTTGGCATACGATGGATTTTCTCTCCCTCTGTCTCTCTCTGTCTCATTGGCTTGCAGCAGGGAAGCTGGACAGAGTAAGCCCCCTCCTCTCATCACACACGCCTCCTCCCAGCCCCACCCAGCGGCTCTTTGCTGCAGGAGCACCGAGAAAGGGATCTGGCTCCTCCATCAGGCCTGTTTCCCCAGCACGTCTTCATCTCGCAGGTTCTAAATGAAACGTCTTTCTCTTCCATTTAAATACAGCTTCCGGTGACATCGCCGACGGTTTCTCCTTAAGTGTTATGACCCATCCAAAGAGCTCTGAGTGAGGCGTGCTGATTAATTGTTTTCATTAGTCAGGTGGCAGCCGATGGGGGTGCACAGGCCACAAATCCGGTTTAAATTCAGCTGCCAGGGAAACCCAGCGGAGACTGAGAAACCAAGGACAAAAACAA
Organism: Dama dama; assembly: GCF_033118175.1. Taxonomy (NCBI): domain Eukaryota; kingdom Metazoa; phylum Chordata; class Mammalia; order Artiodactyla; family Cervidae; genus Dama; species Dama dama. Next base: position 160,911,166 of record NC_083714.1, on the reverse strand, counting down.
CAGCTCGGCCAGAGCTGAGTCCAGGCGGAGGTTTGCTCAGCTCCTTTGTGTACAAGCTTGGTTCACTCTTCCCTTTTTTTTCTTTTTTCCAAATTTCTACATTGGGTATACCTTCTGCCAGAGGTGTGCCCACGCACCACACACACACATACACACACACAAATGAGAAAGGCGAAATTATAGAGTGTAGCCCTTCTTACATGTTATGACCCATCTGCAGAGTTCCAAGTGAGGCACGCTGATTAATTGTTTTCATGGAGTTCTGGTCTCAAGACCCTCACAAACACTTCACTGATCGAGGAACCCAAAGGTGCTTCTGCCTCTGTGGGTGGTATCCATCTATGTTCACCATATTAGTACTCAAATCTTCAAATCAGAGTCTTTAAACGCAAGAGCGCCCAAGCAGACATTGAGTCAGCTGGCAGAGTGATGATGGAGCCTCCGGGGAGAGACCCTCCATGAACTCGTGAAAGACCAGTGATGCAAGAGATCAAAGAATGTTTTGAATCGCCATGGAGATCGTTTCAGCTGGTAGACCTCCTGATAGATCTCAGGGAATGCCCATGGGTGTCTGGACCACACCTGGAGAGCAGCTGGTGCTCCGGAGAAGAACAGAGATCCTGGAGCCGTACTGCATGCCGGGCTTCGCATCTTGGCTGTTTTCACAGCTTCAAAGCCCCGAACTTCCTGGGCCTTGGTTTCTTCTCCTGCAAACGGGTTCAGCCTTGAATGCTGCCAAATGGGTTGATGTGAAAATGGAAAGCGTCAGAGTGTCGGCAAGTGCAGAGTGGAGAGGCATGAACACTTGTCCTTTGTGCTTCGCCCACCATAGGGAAAAAGAGTTATTGCAGCTTCCACATTTAATCTCCACTGGGGGTTAGGCGGTCATCACTTTGAAGGCTGAAGGGGGGCTTCGACGATCTTACCCTCCCGTCACACTATTCTGCCTTTCCTCTAAGGATGGAAAACTCAGCAGTGGGAACTCATCAAAACTCTCTCTTTTTTTTTTTTTTTTAAAGAGATTTTATCTATTTCTCCACTCTCTGCAGCGTAAGGAATTTTTAGTTCCCTGACCAGGGATCGAACCCATGGCCCCCTGCAGTGGAAGCATGGAGTCTTAACCACTGGGCCGCCAGGGAAGTCCCAAATGTTTTTTCTCATAGACAGTCAGAAGTCTCCCCGCTTCTTCTGTCTGCTCTTTAGCCCTGGTTCTTGCCCTCCGTATAAATGTGAATAGTATTGGGAACAGTGCACACAGACTGTTCCGATTGCTGCTGTTGTTCAGCCGCTGAGTCCTCTCTGACCCTTTGCGACCCCGTGGACTGCAGCACGCCAGGCTTCCCTGTCCATCATCAACTCCCAGAGTTTGCTCAAACTCATGTCCATCGAGTCAGTGATGCCATCCAACCGTCTCATCCTCTGTTGCCCCCTTCTCCCGCCTTCAATCTTTCCCAGCATCAGGGTCTTTTCCAGTAAGGCACCTCTTCCCATCAGGTGGCCAAAGGACTGGAGTTTCAGCTTCAGCATCAGTCCCTCCAATGAACATTCAGGACTGATTTCCTTTAGGATGGACTGGGTGGATCTCCTTGCAGTCCAAGGGACTCTCAAGAGTCTTCTCCAACACCACAGTTCAGAAGCATCAATTCTTTGGCTCATGATATCATATCATCCCTGCTCTTTTCTCTCATAGTGTTTTTTTAGCCTCATCGGGTCATAGTTGGGGCCCTCGGGATCTCCACTGCGTGTTGTGGGATCTTCCGATGCAGTGTGTAGACGCTCTAATTGTGACCTGCGGATTCTACTTGTGGCATGTGGGTTAGTTGCTTGAAGGCATATGTGATATTAGTTTTCCAACCAGGGATCGAACCTGTGTCCCTGGGGTTCAAACCCATTTTGCAAGGTCATTGCAAGGTGGATTTTTAATCATTGGACCACCAGGGACATACCACGGGCTCTCACAGCATCTTTAAATGGTTTTCCATCTCACTGGGAAGAGGCCAGGGAAGGCAGAAGTCCAGAGGCAAAGAGGGAGATTCTTAAAGGGAAATCTCCCTGCTAGCACCTCCTCCCCACCCCAACCTGAGGGTGATGGAAGTCATCCTGGCTTCCTCACACGTGCCCGTTGACGGAGGAAGCCAGCCCGCACCCCTGTTAATCAGACCCAAGTCTTCTCTGCGTGAGCCAGTTTCGTCAGTAGGGCCCTTTCTGAATATTGAAGGTCCTTCCTGCGGCTCTCATCTGCTGATGGTCTTACTCAACCCAATGACGCTGCGTCGGGGTGGAGGTCCCTCTTAGATGTCACTGTTATCAGGAAAACCTTATTACAACTTTTCAGTAATGACAACTGGATAATATTCTTCTATTTATCCAGTCTCTTCAGTCGTGTCCGACTCTTTGCATGCCTGTGGTCTGTAGCCCGTCCGGCTCCTCTGTCCATGGGAGTCTCCAGGCAGGAATACTGGAGTGGGCTGCCATGCCCTTCTCCAGGAGATTTTCCCGACCCGGGGACTGAACCCAGGTCCCCTGCACTGCGGGCAGATTCTTTACAGTCTGGGCCCCCAGGGAAGCCCCCTATTTATCCATCTCCGTCTATAAAGCAGACACCGGGATGTTTCCTCTTTAGAAAACACCCTGAACTCTTTCCCGCTACTGATGGATGGGAATCAGCGTTCCTGAGCGCCCACTTGAGAAATGTTTAAAGGGACCTTTCTTAGGAGAAAAAGCACATTCAGAGGGTTGGACCCAGGCTACGGGACAATCACTTAATGAAGCGCCCTGGCATTTTTCCATATGTTTTGTCTCACGAGAGGGTATTTTGTTCACAAGACCCTCTGGAAGGACAAGGACAGCCTTGTCGTTGTGAAGAAGCATCTCATGTCTGGTAGATACCTCTCCTGATCAACCCTAGCTCGGTGAGAAATGAAAAGCCATTCCAGGCAGGCTTTCTACTTAGCTACAAAGAGCAGTGATCCCGGGGTTACACAGAGAGACTGTTGTGTGGCTAAGTCTCCGCCGTGAGGTTTCTCTAATTCAGCCCGAGGTGTGCCTTGTATGGGACTCCCATCCACAGTGAATCTCCCCGCCCCCCAGGCCCACTTGAGGGGTGTGTTTGCTTTTGGTGCCATAGCTTACCTGTGGCCGTCACCCCGGCACGTGCAGAAAAATCCTTTCCCCCTGGTCTTCCGATAAGCTGATTCTCAAAATAAAGGGAGGACCGTCTCTCTTTGTTGATATAAGACATAGGCCCCGAGAGCTAGGTGCATGGTATAGATGGACCCGTTGGCAGGGCAGGGATTGGGAGAAAGATGTAGAGAACTAATGTGTGGTTTGTCAAGGGAGGACGGGAGGGTGGAATGAATTGGGAGATTAGGATTGAGACATACACACTGTTGACTGTTCTTGTTGTTCATGTCGTGTCCAACTTTCTCAGCCCCACAGACTGTAGCCTGCCAGGCTCCTCTGTCCCTGGGAGTCTCCAGGCAAGAAGACTGGAGCAGGTTGCCATTTCCTCCTCCAGGGGATCTTCCCGACTCAGGGACCAACCTGTTGTCTCCTACATTTTACCACTGAGCCACCTGGGAAGCCCCTCCACTACTGATGCTGTGTGTAAAATAGATAACTCACGGGAGCCTACTGTATAATGCAGGGAACTCTACTCAACGCTGTTTGGTTTCCTGAGTGGGAAGTAAATCCAAAAAAGGGGGGATGTACATACAGCTAGGCTTCCCTAGTAAACTCCGGGAGTTGGTGATGGACAGGGAGGCCTGGCGTGCTGCAGTCCATGGGGTCACAGAGAGTCAGATACAACTGAGCAACTGAACTGAACTGAATGGAATGGCGATGCTGTGTGTGACTTTGAGAGTGTATGGGCCACTCTGCCACAAAACGTGATGTTGTAGGAACATTTCCATTCTAGCCATCCCAACTATTTTGATAGCTCAGACACTGTTTAAAAGTTTAGCTCGGTAGAATCACTTTCCATTTTTCATGGCAGAAATGAGCCTTTTTTTGACAAGCCATATTTCTGGAGCAGTATTCAACGGTGGTTTCCATCACTGTGTGATTTATTACCTGCTTCCAGGAAAGAGCACGTTAGATGCAGGATATAAAAAAAAATTAAAAATGAGACCTCTCTCTGCATTGCAAGGAAAAAGAAGGTTGCCAAACAGACCTTGCTTCTCTCCTTTAAAAAAAAAATAAAAAACTTAAATCTATTGCTTGGAAGTAAGAAAGGAAGTTTCTGAGACTTGGAGACTTCTTTTTATCCCTAAGTCCCCCTTTGTAGGATCAAGGCCCAGTTTAGTCATGAGATACTAATCTTAAGAAAATGGTTCTTAAGCACTGAGTTTTGTGGGCATATGTTGACACACAGCTTCCAGAAACAGAGGTAGAATAACACCATTTGCAGCAACACGGGTGGACGTGGGGATTCTCATACTGAGTGAGGTAAGTCAGACAAAAAAGGAGAAATATCGTATGGCATGCCTTGTATGTGGAATGTGTTATAGAAAGAAATGACACTAATGAATTTCCTTACAAAACAGAAACAGATCCACAGCCTTAGCTTATGGTTCCCAGGGGGAAGGGATAGTCAGGGAGTCTGGGATGGACGTGTACACACTGCTGTATTTACCATGGAGAACCAGCAAGGACCTGCTGGCCAGCACAGGGAACTCTGCTCAATACTCTGTAATAACCTTATGGTTCCTAGGGGGAAGGATGGGGGAAGGGATGGTTAGGGAGTCTGGGATGGACGTGGACACACAGCTGTGTGGCTGAGGTCCTGCGGTGTTCACCTGCAAACTATCACAGCATTGTTCACTGACTCTACTGAAGTATAAAAAGAAAAGATTTTTTGTAAAAGAATAAAATAAAAAAAAGTGAGGTAGAGATTGATTGGGAGAAAAGGAGATCCATTGCCAGTCTTGAACCTTCATGGAAAGGCCTTATCTCCGTGTGGACATAAAGGTGATGGAGAGAGCTGGGGTCCATCTCAACCTCAGAATTTTTAGCCCAGAGTTTTTCATGCTCCAGTCCTCCGCTCTCCTCCTTTCTCCTCATCCCTTGCTTCTGTTCCACGTCTTTAGGATCTCATAGCCTTAAGGACGGGCTTCCCCTGTGGCTCAGCTGGTAAAGAATCCGCCTGCAACGCGGGAGACCCAGGTTCAATCCCTGGGTTGTGAAGATCCCCTGGAGAAGGGAACGGCTCCCCAGTCCAGTGTTCTGGCCTGGAGAATCTCATGGATACAGTCCATGGGGTCGCAGAGAGTCAGGCACGACTCAGCGGCTTTCACTTGCAGTCTTAAGGACTGAGTCTTTGTGGAAATGTCGCAATACCTGCCATTTCAGCATAGAAACAGTATTCAGAGCACACGCAGCTTTCGGATAGAATTGTCTGTCTACCCTGTTCCTCTCATGGCAAGTAGCAAGCAGGCTTTGAAAGCGAGCCAATTCTGTCTTTTGTTCTTATTTTTAACTTAACGATAATGGAGTATTTTCAGTCCTGTGGACTTTGGCACAGCGCGTGATGGATCATTCAGGGTGGGTGCCGGACGGGCACCCAGCAGCAAGGCTATAATTACTTTATGAGGCTTTTAGTGACACCAGAAGGCACCACCAAAAAAAGAAAAAGCCTGAGGGACATCGGGCCTCTCAAGAGTGCTCACCCAAATTATATGAGCAAGTAAGGACGACCCTATATGCAAGGCAGCAAGAGACACAGATGTATAGAACACACTTGTGGACTCTATGGGAGAAGGCGAGGGTGGGATGATTTGAGAGAACAGCTTTGAAATATGTATATTATCATAAGTGAAAGAGATCCCCAGTCCAGGTTCGATGCATGAGACAGGGTACTCGGGGCTGGTGCACTGGGATGACCCAGAGGGGTGGGATGGGGAGGGAGGTGGGAGGGGGGATCAGGATGGGGAACACATGTACACTCATGGCTGATTCATGTCAATGTGTGGCAAAAACCACCACAATATCGTAAAGTCATTAGCCTCCGATTAAAATAAATATATTTTTTTTAAAGTTCCAATTTCTCATAGTAGGAGAGGAGAGACATAGTGTGTTGGTTGTTTTTTTTTTTTCAACTTTTGTTGGAGGGTAGTTCATTCACAGTTTTGTGTTGGTTTCTGCTGCATAGCAAAGTGATTCGTTTACGCATGTGTGGTGTGTGGTCAGTCGCTTAAGTCATGTCCGACTCTCTGCATTCCCGTGGACTGCAGCCCGCCAGGCCCCTCTGTCCATGGGGTTCTCCAGGCAGGAATACTGGAGTGGGTTGCCATTTCCTCCTCCGGGGGATCTTCAGACTCAGGGATGGAACCCGAGTCTCCCATGTCTCCTGCATTTCAGGCGGATTCTTTACCAGGGAGACAGCGGTGTTATCTATTCTTTTTCGGATTCCTTTCCCATACAGATTATTACAGGGTATTGAGTTGAGTGCCCTGTCCTATACCATAGGCCCTTATTAGTATCCGTTTTATATGTGGCTTCCCTGATAGCTCAGTTGGTTAAGAATCCGCCTGCAGTGCAGGAGACTCCGGTTTGATCCCTGGGTCAGGAAGATCCGCTGGAGAAGGGATAGGCTACCCACTCCAATATTGTTGGGTTTCCCTGGTAGCTCAGCTGGTAAAGAACCTGCCTGTGATGCAGGAGACCTGGGTTCCATCCCTGGGTTGGGAAGATCCCCTGGAGAAGGGAAAGGCTACCCACTCCAGTGTTCTGGCCTGGGGAATTCCATGGACTGTACCGTCGCAAAGAGCCAGAGAGACGACTGAGCGACTTTCACTTTCTTTCCCTCTTGTATATGGTAGTGTCTTTCTGTCAATACTAGGCTTCCAATGTATCCCTCCCCAGCTTCCCCTCTTTGCTGGCTATAGGTTCGTTTTCTACATCTGTGACTCTATTTCTGCTTTGCAGATAAGTTCATTTGTGCCTTTCTTTTTTTTTTTTTTTAAGATTCCACATATAAGCATTATCATTATGATGTTTGTCTTGGGAGTGTTTTTAATCAGAGAAAGAAAACCCTCAAGTGCAACAATCTCACTCTTTGCAGGTATCTTTCTGCCCCAGGTTTTGGTGTCAATGAATCAATGCCTAGTATCAAGGCATAGGATCAATGCCTTCCATTTCTCTAGTGGGTGTTAATGTATGTTTCACTCAAAACAGAAGTTTAGACTTTTTTTTTCCTTTACTTAACCTCCGAAAGGGACTTTACCACGTGGCTCAGTGGTAAAGAATGTGCCTGCCAATGCAGGAGACATAGGTTTGATCCCCGGGTCGTGAAGATCCCCTGGAGTAGGAAGTGGCAACCCACTCTGGTATTGTTGCCTGGAGAATCCCATGGACAGAGGAGCCTGGCGGGCTACAGTCCGTGGAGTCGCAGAGAGTCGGACATGACCTATCGACTAAACAGCAAACCTCCAAATAGTCTTAGTTTGCTCCTCACCCACTCTACACAGTTATCACTTGCCATCTGGTAAGTTCCACCTTTTGGCACAATCATTGAAGAGATACATTTACCTTCGAGACCATAAACATATGTGTCATGTGTATATGTAGTATGTAAATGTGTGTGAGTATATTTCCATCCTTGGGATAGTTAATATCATCATTATTATTTGCTGTTCACTTCATTGGGACTTAGAACTTTGTTTTCACTGAAGCCTATCCAGTCTCAGTTGCCCCATGCTATATATATTATCTTTTTCTTACACACAGATTGTCAGAAATTCTTATTTTCAACAGATCTGGAGTTTGTGAATAAACGGCCAAGGCAATAAGCAGAAAAGTAGGTGCAGAACTAGTAGAAGGTCTTCCCACCCCCTTCTTCCCCTACCATGTCTGCACGTCTGGTCTCTACATCTGCACCTCTGTTTTCGCTTTGCAAATAGGTTCACCAGTACCATCCTTCTCGCTTCCGTATATGTGCCTTCATATACAGTATTGGTTTTTCCCTTTCTGACTTACTTCACTCTGTATGACAGACACTGGGTCTGTCCACATCTCTGTAAATGATGCACTTTTGTTCTTTTTCATGGCTGAGCAATATTCCATTGTATATATATAGCACATCTTGTTTATCAGTTCTTCTGTCGATGGACATCTGGGTTGCTTGCACATCCTGGCTATTGTAAATAGTTTTGTGGTGAAGACTAGGGTGCCTGTGTCTTTTTGAATTAGGGATTTTTTCAGAGTATATGCCCGTGAGTGGGTCCGCCCCATGGACGTGTGACACTGGGCGAATCACTCCGTGTCTCTGTGTCATGATCCCAGGATGACACAGGTCCCCACTCACAGTGTCGCTTTGAGGGTGGAACTAGTTCACGCCTGAGCAGAGCTGACCTGCCTCCCTAACATGGCATACGGGCATACCATGCCCGGGGATGGTCAGTCGGTGTTCTCAGCGTTCCTTGCTGAACGACCATGTTGTAGCCCCATCTCGCCTTCGTGTACTGAGGGGCAGCTCGGTCGCCAGGGTGTCTGAGCCCTCCCGGCGGACGTGGCCACCTGACGCCCCGCCTGCTTCATCCCCCAGGATCATCGACGGCCGGGACCTGATGCCCTTGCTGCAGGGGCAGACCCAGCGATCGGAGCACGAGTTTCTCTTCCACTACTGCAACTCCTACCTGAACGCCGTGCGCTGGAACCCGCCCAACAGTGAGTAGACGTGTCTCTCCTCCCGTGTATCCTTCCCTGCCTTGCTTCGAGGGCTGCGTGGCATCAGAGAGGGGCAGGGGAAGAGAAGAAAACCGCAAGAGGGCATTGCTCTCGCAAGATCCCCTCCAGAGACGCTTGGTTTGGTTTTCCCTTCCTCCTCTTCCTACTTTCTTCTCTCGAGCCTGCTGGTTACCACGGTTGTCTCGGCAGACCAGGGCGGTCACCCAGCTCTATGCCAGTGCTTGCTGGCTCCTTCCTCCTGCGGGGACAGAGGACACACCAGGTGATCGGCAGGGTTCTGAAGCTCCTTTCTTCTCGCTCCGCCAGCCACCCAGCTGCGTCTCCTGGTCCGACCTTCCGTCTGAGTTTCTGCCCAACAGCCCCTCTGCTCTGGCATGGCCTGATGGCGGTTCCCTCTGCTGAGAACGACTTTCTTTTCCTTCCTGGTTAATGCTTACCCACCTCCCGTGATGCCCCTGAAATGCCATCTCCCCTGCCTGCGGTCTTCTAGCTTTGCACCGGTGCTGGGTGGCTTTAACATGTCTACCTGACCTTGTCCGCTGAGCCTCATAGGCAGCGGGCGGGTCACGACCCGCCGATCTGTCGATCGGCTGGGTCACAGATTCTCTGTGTGTGTCTGCTAGCCGTAGATGTTTAAGACAACGCTCAGATGCGTTGACGGCATCGTGGTTTCCAGACAGGTGTGTTTTACATCTGTGTCAGTGACAAGATGTACCCGATACTTTGGGGTCTGCCGACAGCAGATATAAAAGTGCATTTCCTTTTATTAAAAATCCTTCTTTGTTCAGGTATGTGTTTTTGGTGGCACTGGGTCTCTGTTGCTTTGCGGGGGCATTCCCTAGTTTTGGCGAGCAGGGGCCACGCTCCGCTCACAGTTTGCAGGCTTCTGATTGCAGTGGGTTCTCTTGTTGCAGAGCACCGGCTGTAGGGCGCTCAGGCTTCACTTGTTGCGGCCCGTGGGCTCAATAATTGTGGCTCCTTGGCTCTCGAGCGCAGGTTCAATAGCTGAGGCACGCAGGTTCAGTTGTTCCACGGCAAGTGGGATCTTCCCAGACCAGGGATCAAACCTGCGTCTCCTGCATGGCCAGGCAGATTTTTAACCACTAAACCACCAGGGAAGTCCCAACGGGTGCGTTTCTAACAAGCCTGAAGGACCAAGCGGAGCCAAGCGAGGATCATACGTGTAGTGATAGTCCCGCATCTGGTTTTCATACACGTAAATATAAAATTACAGCCCAAGGAGATCCAACCAGTTCATCCTGAAGGAAGTCGGTCCTGAAGATTCATTGGAAGGACTGATGCTGAAGCTGAAGCTCCAATACCTTGGACACGTGATGCAAAGAACTGACTCTTTAGAAAAGGCCCTGATGCTGGGAAAGATTGAAGGCGGGAGGAGAAGGGGACGGCAGAGGATGAGACGGTTGGATGGCATCACTGACTTGATGGACATGAGTTTGACAAAGCTCCAGGAGCTGGTGGTGGACAGGGAGGCCTGGCGTGCTGTAGTCCGTGGGGTCACAAAGAGTCGGACGCGACAGTGACTGAAGCAAAACCATCACTGAGATGCCTAGGCATCTGTGGGAACCCAGCACCTATTATACCCCTGTTGTATATCTTAGAGGTCGATGCTGATTTAGACTCTCAAGTGCCTCTTGAGAGAGGGAATGAAGCTCCCTTTTTCTCTAGCATGTTTTGGGTTCTGCTCCCAGATGCGAGATTCTCCCAGAGCATCTTGTCACCACACTGCCAGCTGATGGCTCATTCTTAAATTCAGGGGATTCTCATACCAGATTTCAGTGCAGTCCTGACCCCATCCTCGTCACCCAGCCGACTTACCCAAGACAGCATTTACAGAGCAGCTGTTCCATTATTTTTCAAGTGGGAGATTGTGACCCTTCCTTTGTCCACAGAAATCAGACCAGGTTTACCCTGGAAAGTTTATACTTTAAATCTGGAAGAGTTCCCCGTGATAACTTCTGGAAGATTTCCTACTTTAAATCTGTATGACTTCCTTGTGTCAACTTCTGGAAGATGAATGTAGCAAAACCACACGCCCACAATTCTAGGCTTGGAAGGACCCTATTCACCTAACTCATCCATGTGTCCATCCCTTCTAACGTCCATAGGCACACTGTCTCTTTTTTAGGTTAATTGGCAGCGTTTTTGGAGGAGGAAAAATGGCAACCCACTCCAGTACACTTGCCTGGGAAATCCCAGGGACAGAGGAGCCTGGCGGGCTGCAGTCCATGGGGTCGCAAAGAGTCGGACATGACTTGGTGACTAGACAGCTGGCAGCATTTAAATCTGAGTCAGTTCAGTTCAGTTCAGTCGCTCAGTCGTGTCCGACTCTTTGCGACCCCATGGACTGCAGCACGCCAGGCCTCCCTGTCCATCACCAAGTTCTGGAGTCTACTCAGACTCATGTCCATTGAATTGGTGATGCCATCCAACCATTTCTTTTAAATCTGAGCCATCTCATAAATGAGAAATATGGTCCTCCCCATCTCCAATTTTTTTTTTTTTTTTTTTTTTGCTTTTTGTTTCATGTTGAGGTATACTTGATGAACAGTGTTACCTTCGCTTCTGGTATTCAGCCAAATGATTCAGTGATACATATACACGTATCTGTTCTTTCTCACATGCTTTCTCCATGTAGCTTGCTGCATAATACTGAGCAGAATTGTCCATGCTATTCAGTAGGTCCTTGTTAGTTATGCATCTTAAACGTAGCAGTGTGTCCACGTTCCCGCTTCCTTTTATACTAAGCCTGAAAGAACCATAGAGAACCAAGTTTCCGGGGCTCTTGGCTGTTTAAAGACGGATGGCATTGCATCCTGAACCTTGCCGAATTGCATATATGTAAAGCCAGCCGCCTCCACTTACAGGGGCCGGAAGGAACATATCGGCTCAGGGTCTGGGGAAACACAGTTATGTGGAGGAATAAACAGGAAGGGGCAGAAAATGGGGGTCAGTGAGAAAAAAACAGACCCAGATGCTGAGAGGCGGCAGGCCCGGGGATCAGATTTGCTGCTAAGACAGACACAAGGGACATTTCCTCTTATGCAGCTCATCACTGTCTTTCTGCCTCGAGGCAGTGACAGAGGAGGGAAAATGACAAGTCTTTCGGTGCCGGAATCATCCATCTAGTCAACCCGTCTGAGGAAATCATGGGTTTCTTTTTTTTTAATCCGTCTCTCATCTCCTCTGGGGATCGTGGCCGCTGTGGCTGTCCCTCGTGTCTCCCTGGAGCTGTTTGCTCAGTATCCGTGTCTGCTTATTTGTTCTACACGTATTTACTGAGCATCTACCACGTGGCCCCTGCTAGGCTGGACTGGACACCTGTAGGTGGGCAAAATATACTGAGTTCTCTGCCCAGGAGTTGCTTGCCTCTTAGGTGACGGTGGGTGCTGCCGGCTGGGCAAACAGCCGGGAATGCAGACTTGTTTCAGGAAGTGTCCCTTGCCCATGAGGATTACTAGTACTGCGTGAGTCCTAGTTGGAAGAGAGGGCTTAGATCATCTCGTAACCGAAAGTGGGGGGGGGACGCCCAAAAGCTGCTGGATGCCCAAAAGCCCCTGAAGAGGGCAGGGTGGTGGGAAGGAAGAGTTTGCTTTATCTGGGATGCTCTTAGCCAGAGATGGCTGGATGGCATCACCGACTCAATGGGCATGGGTTTGAGTAAACTCCAGGAGTTGGTGATGGACAGGGAGGCCTGGCGTGCTGTGATTCATGGGGTCGCAAAGAGTCGGACACGACTGAGCGACTGAACTGAAGTGAACTAGCCAGAGGGGGAGTGGAACATGTGTCCAAAGGCTGACTCCTTGCTCCCCCCTCCCCCCTGACAGTCGGAATGTAAAAGCTTTTATAGACAGAGGGGCTGCAGTTCCTTGCAGAAACAGCACAGTCAGCCCTGCTGGTCATCTTGAAACTGATCGTCGGTGGCCTGATCAGTACCATCTTGATTCTGTTCGGTACAGCTCATATTTCAGTCCCACTCGGGCCAGTGGTGCTAGCAGTCAAGAACCCACCTGCCAATGCAGGACGCATAAGAGACGTGGGTTCGAGCCCTAGGTGGGGAAGATCCCCTGGAGGAGGGCATGGCAACCCGCTCCAGGATTCTTGCCTGGAGAATGCCACGGACAGAGAAGTTTGGAGGGCTACAGTCCAGGGGGTCGCCAAGGGTCAGACAGGGCTGAGATGACTTAGCAGAACAGAGCACAGTCTTCAGTCCCAGGGTTGATTGGTCTCCATTTCTCAGAGGCCAGTTCTGGGAATTAGGGAAGGTTAGGGCATGGCTATAGTCTGGTCGTCATGGAGTTAATATCCTCCCCCTGGTGGGGACTTCAGTATCTATAAAACAGCTCATGAAACCTGGCTTAGAATATTATCTATATAGCCTTCGGCACTCAGTCACTTCATTCGTGTCCGACTCTTTGCCACCCCGTGGACTGTAGCCCGCCACGCTCCTCTGTCCATGAGATTCTCCCAGCAGGAATACTGGAGTGGGTTGCCATTCCCTTCTCCATAAACCCTTTGAGCTTTCCTTGAATTTGCTTGAATTTACTGCATGACTACATTGTCATTATTTGGTCTCCTGTGACTGTCTTCCTTGGTCTCTGCCTGTTCTCACTTCTACTGACTAAAGTTATTCTTTGGCACAAGGCTTTCCACAGACAAAAGGCAGACTGAGGACCTTAAGGTCCCACTGTGTTTTCACTTTCAGATCCGTATCGGCAGGAGACTGTGGGTTAGCATAGAACTTAAACCAGTCCTAGTTGGAGGACGTCACTTGGATCATCTCAGATCCATGTTGGTAGGAGAGTGTGGGCAATTCACAGACGTTGAACTAGTACTGTTTAGAAGAGATGGGCTTGCGTCTTCTGAGATCTATGCTTGTAGCAGACTGTGGTCATCACCACCTGGAGGACGCTTTCTGTAATTCTTAGAGGCAAGAGTATTGCTACCTTGAGCTCCAAAGTATCTTGAGCTCCAGATACCTGGTTAGAAAAGGAGAGAGACATTTAGGATCAGGGTTTCTAAATATAGGGCCAGGGCCGCAGTGAGCTGGAGCCAGCCCCGGATGGCTGAGGAATCTCACCAGCTTGTGGGGAACACGTTCCTACCTGGAAGTCAGCCTTGGGAGTGTCTACACCATGGCAACTGGCCAACACAGCAGATGTCGACCGTGTTCCTCGCTCAGAGAAGCCGCAGCTTTCCAGCAGGACACTGGAACCCGTCTACTAGAATGGAGCAGCAGCGCTGGGGAGATCCAACTCGTCTTTGTCTTGATGAGGTTGGATGCCTTACATTTCCCTGGTCGCTCAGACAGTGAAGAATCCACCTATAATGCAGGAGACCCAGGTTCGATCCCTGGGTCGGGAAGATCCCCCTGGAGAAGGGAATGGCACCCCAGTCCAGTATTCCGGCCTGGAGAATCCCATGGACAGAGGAGCCTGGTGGGCTGCAGTCCATGGGGTTGCAAAGAATTGGACACAGCTGAGCGACTGACACTTTCATTGCCTTGTTAAATACTTATTTTTTCCAAAGCATTACAGCCAGAATGCTGTTTCTACTCTTCTAAAACATGAATCCCTTTCAGCTTTTATATACAATGTCTTCTCTATAATTGAATATTAGGGCCAGAATGCTGTTTCTACTCTTAAAATATGAATCCGTATCGGCTTTTATATACAATGTCTTCTCTATAATAATTGAACAATTCTATAATTCTAATGATTCTGTAACTTGGTTGTCTTAGCACATTGATGTGCTAAGAGAATTCTTCATTTTTTTTTTCCCCTAAGAGTGAGCACTGGTTTTAAAAATGATGATATATATGGGCTTCCCTGGCAGCTCAGACGGTAAAGACTCTGCCTGCAATGCGGGAGACCTGGGTTCGATCCCTGAGTCAGGAAGATCCCCATGGAGAAGGAAATAGCAACCAACTTCAGTATTCTTGCCTGGAGAATCCTCATGGACAGAGGAACCTGGCGGGCTACAGCCCACAGGGTCGCAAAGAGTTGGACATGACTGAGCTAGTGACACTTTCACTACCTATTACAATTCCAGACTTGTTAAAAGCTCATTTTTCCAAAACATTATAGCCAGAACACTGTCTCCTCTTTTAAAACATGAATCCCTTTTATGTACAATGTCTTCTCTATAATTGAATAATTCTATAATTCTAATGATTCTGTAATTTAGTTGTCTCAGCGCATTGAATGGCTTAACTTTATCATCATCTGAGATCATTATTCCCATTACGTTTTAGGAGCACTCACAAAAAGCATTATTAGAACGCGGATAACTTTGATTACGTGATGATGGGAATTTTGAGCTTAAATTTCCTGTTCAGCGTGTATCCAAAAAGTGTGGCTTTAAGTTTTGACTTAGCCATCCATGTTAGTATAAAGTCAATGTAATGACAACTGGATTTTATGGTCAAATGTGTCTTAAGAGACTGGTAAATGTTTTTGGCTCTGGTATTCTGGTGCAGAGTTCTGAGAAGATGCATATAAGTCTGTAAAGTAGCTGCTGCAGTTAAGTCGTCTCCAACTCTTTGTGACCCCATGGATTGTAACCCGCCAGGCTCCTCTGTCCAGGGGATTCTCCAGGCAAGGATACGGGAGTGGGTAGAAGAGAGAACTTTCTAATTAGAGCCACTTTTGTCTTAGGAATTGAACAGCATAAGACAGGCTGAGCTGGTTTTTGTCTTCACTAATCATTTCAGTGGGTCTTGGTTGGATACCCTTCTTTATCTGAAGATCAGAAGTTAAATCTGAAAGGTCA
The DNA here is from genome assembly GCF_033118175.1 of Dama dama. Taxonomy (NCBI): domain Eukaryota; kingdom Metazoa; phylum Chordata; class Mammalia; order Artiodactyla; family Cervidae; genus Dama; species Dama dama. The sequence continues at coordinate 160,895,692 of NC_083714.1, read as the reverse complement.
GCTACAGCGTATTGCAGACTGAGGCTGAACTAACATCAGTTCAGTTCAGTTCAGTCGTTCAGTCGTGTCCGACTCTTTGTGACCCCATGGACTGCGGCACGCCAGGCTTCCCTGTCCTTCACCATCTCCCGAAGCTTGTTCAAACTCATGTCCCTTGAGTCAGTGATGCCATCCAACCATCTCATCCTCGGTCGTCCCCTTCTCCTCCTGCCTTCAATCTTTCCCAGCATCAGGGTCTTTTCCAGGGAGTTGGCTCTTTGCTTTAGGTGGCCAAAGTGTTGGAGCTTCAGCTTCAGCAACAGTCCTTCCAATGAATGAGTAGAATAATCAGAGCAATGGAGAGCAAAGGTTAAAGGCAAAGAAACAGATGCAAGGAGGAATCGAAATCCGCCCTTCCCTGTAACACGTTCAGTAGATGACATCAAGATTACTGAGGGGGTCAGCTCAGGGTCCCAGGGGACGGTATGGGTGGCTCACAGTTGGGGGAAACAGAGATGTCTTTGAAATGCTTCTTTTAAAGATAATTTTATTTTCTTTATTTTTTGTCTGTGCTGGGTCTTCTTTGCTGCAAGGGCTACTCTCTTGTTTAGGTGCCTGCTTTTCTCTTGGGGAGCACAGGCTTTTGGGTGTGTGGGCCTCAGTAGCTGCAGCATGTGGCCTCAGAAGTTGCGGCTACCGGGCTTGGTTGCCCCGAGGCACGTGGGAATCTTCCCAGATCAGGGATCCAACCCGTGTCCCCGGCATTGGCAGGTGGAGTCTTTACCACTGAGCCGCCAGGGAAGTCCTGCAACGCCTCTCGAAGCACTCCAAGCTGGCAGCTTGTAGTGGGAAACGCTGCTAAGACCTCAACCCCCAAATGACTATATTTGGCTGCTATGATACAGACCCAGAGTCCCCCACGCAGACAAAATTAATCTTGCCAAGACAAGCAGTTAAACCGCATTCATCAAGGGCCATCTACATCTGAGTGATAAATTAAGAGCCAGTGTGTGGAAGCCCTTTCAATTTTGTTGTTCATGTTCTTTAAGAATGCTGAAGATGGTGGGGGTGGAAAAAAGTGTCTTAAGACTTGTATTGCAGTGGCCACAGGTTGAAGACCAGCGGGAAAGCAGTGGTCTCCTTAGATTGCTGGCAGCTTTACATTCAAAGAGGGGTTCCCTTGGTGGCCCAGAAGGTAAAGAGTCTCCTGGCAGTGCGGATTGTATTCAATGAGCCAGCAAGGCAATACCCCTGTTCCAAGCTCAGAATAAACGATGTGTCCCCAGGACACGGTCTAGACCCACAAGAATCCTTGCATGAAAGGACGTGTGATTTGCAAAGCAGACTGGCATCTGTTAGGAGGGATTAAGCATCTTTAATCTGCGGAATGTTCTTCTGATGCCTCCGTGGACAGCCCAGTGGGCTTTGCATTGTCCCCCCTGTTTGTTCCTGGGGACCCCGAGTGCTCATTCTCCAGGCTTGTCTGCCAGGGGACCTCGGAACTCTTTCTTGTGGCCGAGTCCCTGAAAGTGATTGGGATCAGGACAGCGGTGCCTGTTCTGGGCTTTACACGCCTCTCAGAGCCCCAGGGAATCTCAGAGCACCATGGCTTATTTGAAGCTTGGAAAGTGCTGAATTCAGGATCCAGCTCAGGAGTCAGGCTGTTCTCAATTAAATTCTATTTGCCACTTTGTCAAAGGACCAGAAGCTTTCTTTTCTTGTGAATGAAAAGAAAGTGAGTCACTTTTTTTTTTTTTTTTTTTAACCTGTGAAAGTGTTAGGTGCTCAGTCGTGTCCAACTCTGTGTGACCCCGTGGACTGTAGCCCGCCAGACTCCTTTGTCCATGGGATTCTCCCGGCAAGAATACGGGAGTGGGTTGCCATTTCCTCCTCCAGGGGATCTTCCCAACCCAGAGGTTGAACCCAGGTCTCCCTCACGGCAGGCAGATTCTTTACCGTCTGCAACTGTAATAAGTCACTAACATCTTTGTGGCTTAACTATAGCTCTCTTAAATTTTGGGCTTCCCTTGTGGCTCAGCTGGTAAAGAATCTGCCTGCAATGCGGGAGACCTGGCTTCGATCCCTGGGTTGGGAAGATCCCCTGGAGAAAGGAAAGGTTACCCACTCCAGTATTCTGGCCTGGAGAATTTTATGGCCTGTGTGTAGTCCACTGGGTCGCAAAGAGTCAGACACGACTGAGCGACTTTCAGTTTCTCTTAAATTTTAACGCGTCATTTAAACCGAATTCAAATTATTGTTCCCATCACTACGTAGAATACTTTTGTTTTTGAAAAAATGCTGCCGGTAGTTTCCCTGTGTTCTCACTGTAAAGTTTAGTTCCTTTCTCTAGTCATTGGATCTCAATTGTAGCCGAGTTTAAGATTCCGTGGTGGTCAAAATATTTATCTGTGACAGAGACAGAAAACAACCCTTTTCAGAGTACACTGGAATTTTAACCATAAACAAAAGAATTTTTTTTAACTCAATTTTTTAGTAGTATATGGAGAAATCCCAGATGAAATACATCATCAAAATAAATTTGAAAAACAGGATTAAATAGACATATTAGAAATACAAGGTGACAGTAGGTGCCTGCTTTCTGTTGAAATGACACCTTTGACTGTCAATTCTTGGTTTCCTGGTGAACAACACAACAGACCCTGAACTAAGGCTTCATATCTTATAAACCTAGGGTTTCCCAGGTGGCACAGTGGTAAAGAATCTGCCTGCCAGTGAAGGAGATGGCAAGAGATGCAGGTTCCGTCCCTGGGTCAGGAAGATCCCCTGGAGGAGGGCGTTTCAACCCACTCCAGTATATTCTTGCCTAGAAAACTCTGAGGACAGTGGAGCCTGGCACGTGTAATAAAATGCATTTGAGCAGATCCACAGTGGTCTCAAGAAATTATACAGAGAATGCACAATGTATCTTTTTATAAGAAGGTTTTAAAAATCCAGATTGGGTGATATAAAGGCAGAGGCCTCGATGGCATACCAAAAAAATCCTCAGAAAAGTTAGTTCTTAGTTCTACGCTTGTCCTAGCTACCTGTCTGCTCCCTGTGAGGATGCCTGAGATTTATTTACTGACTGGTCCTTAAACCTGTGTGTGTGTGTGTGTGTGCCCAGTCATGTCAGATCCTGTGTGACCCCATGGACTGTAGCCCACCGGGATCATCTGTCCATGAGATTTTCCAGCTGAGAATACTGGAGTGGGTTGCCATGCCCTCCTTCAGGGAATATTTATCCTTACTCACCCTCAGATATGCCTGTCTGGGGCCAGGGGGTGTTTGAGGAGAATGTGGACACCCGTGTTAATTGTCTTCCGTTGTCCATTAATTTATTTTGCATTTGAATCCGTGGGTGAGCACTCAATACATGCAATTACAAAACCACCGTTTCCATGACATAAACAGATGATCAGAGTGAATTAAGTAGGTGTGTGGTACTTTCTAGGGGGACAGTCTCTATGGTTTTCTATAAAAAAAGCTGGAAGAATAAGGCGGAAAAGGACATTTTCAGTCTGAACCTAATTCCACTTGGTTTATACACATTAACTCTGCCACCTTTTTCTACCCAGGAGGGGTAGAAAGGAGTTTCTAGATCTCTATCAGAGCCAGCTCTCAGAAGCTCATAGCATCGTAGGATAAACAGTAAATCAATCATTTCACAATTATTTGTTTGTGAATCAATTTTTTTTCCTGAAATTTTAATATTGGCTATTTAGTCATTGGAAGAGACCCTGGTGCTGGGAAAGATTGAGGGCAGGAGAAGGGGGTGACAGAGGATGAGATGGTTGGATGGCATCACCAACTCAATGGACATGAGTTTGAGCAAGCTCGGGGAGTTGGTGATGGACAGGGAGGCCTGGTGTGCTGCAGTCCATGGGGCTGCAAAGAGTCAGACACGCCCAAGCGACTGAACACCAGCAACAAATGGAACACAGAACTTACGTTTTTTAAACTTTTTAATTTTATTTATTTCTGGCTGCCCTGGGTCTTTGTTGCTGTGCGGGGGCTTTCTCTAGTGGGCTGTGTGGGTTTCTCATTGCGGGGGCCTCTCTCATTGTGGGCTCTTGGGCCCACGGCTTCAGTGGCTGCAGCTTTGAGGCTCCCCCTAGAGGCGAGGTCCAAAAAAAAATCAGTTTTTGCATTTTAACAGCTATTGCCTAATCAAGCTTTGTCTTCTCCTCCTTGGCAGTTAGATAACAATGCATGTTTTCTTGCTTTTTCTTTGTTCCTTTTAGCTATGATGCTTACTCTTTTTTGAGTCTTAAGTGTGATAAATCCAGTCCATCCGTAACTGAGTCTCTGCCTTCTTGAAGCGGAAGGGTGGTTTTCCGGTGCACGCTGTCTTTGGGGTGACTCTGATGACCCTGTCCCCACCATAGCCGCTTCTGTGCTTCTCCCTCCACAGGCACGTCCATCTGGAAAGCCTTTTTCTTCACCCCCAAGTTCTTCCCCGAGGGCTCCAACGGATGCTTTCACACCCAGGTGTGTTTATGCAACGGGGAGTATGTCACCTACCACGACCCACCCCTGCTGTTTGAGATTTCCAGAGACCCCCGGGAGAGACACCCGTTAACCCCGGCGTCGGAGCCGCGGTTCCAGGAGATCCTGGCGGCCATGCAGGAGGCGGTGGCCCGCCACGTCCAGACCCTGCAGGACGTCCCCAACCAGCTGTCCCTGGGGAACGTGATCTGGAAGCCGTGGCTGCAGCTCTGCTGCTCGTCGTCAGGGCTGTCCTGCAAGTGCGACCGGGAGAAGCAGGGCGGGAGACGGAGACCATAGCCGTTATCGCGGCGTCTGGGGGTGCATGGGCTGGGGAGGGGGCGCCCCGCCAGCAGCATCAGGGATGAGCGCCCAGGATCGACACTGGGGGAATGAAGCCCTGGCTGCCTCCCTCCTTCCCACACACCTGGATGCTCCATCAAGACCCCCCTCCACACACACACACACACACACACACACACACACACACACACACACCCCTGTCCCCCCGGGGGGGGGGGAAATCAACGTTTGCAATAAACAGAGACATGCATGTTAGTTACGTCTTCCGAGGCCAACTGTTCACGTGGACGGACGAGTGGGCAGTGAGTGTCCAACGTCTGTGCGGCTGGAGGGCAGGAAGGGGCACAGATGAGCTGCTGGCCTCTCAGACAGCGTGACCCACAGCTGGAGGCGTCGCTTACTCCACAGCTGACTTGATGCCCTGGCCACCAGGATTTCCCCTAGAGAGCCTCGCGTGAGAGCGAACCAAATGTTAAGTGTTGACCGAACTCTAGCACGGGCCGCTTTTTTACCCTGAGTAAAAGAGCATCTTGCCCAATCACGGATGATGGTTAAGTTGCCGTCTTCTGGTGACTGAAAGGCGATTACCGTCAGTGTTACTTGCAAATACGTATGAAGTACTCTTCATGCGATCCATGTTTGTGCATGGATATGTGTCTTTCTTCGAGAAGTATGCAATATTTAGAAGCTCATCAGTGTTGAAGGAGAGGCAACAGAGGCTCACAGATGTGGTTAGTGTGAGTGTGCATTTTGGTGAGCTCTGTCAGGGAAGGTCGGGGCTGAGACACACCTCTCCGGTCCGTATGTCTCCAGCCCGTCATTTGTAGCATGCTGTTTGGCTTCTGCTGTCCCTTGGGTGAACGGTGTTTCTGAACTAAAAGTCCTACTTCAGTGATTCTGCAGTCCAAGAAATCCCCTCTAACAGAATTCAGAATTATTGCCGTGTGAGATTATGCTATTTCACACGGGTGGGGGGTTTGGGGTGGCGGAGACACAAGCTATGAGACATAAGCAGTCCATGACCCATGCCCACAAAGACACGAGCCATCAGATATAAGCGGTCCACGACCTGTGCCCATTAAGACACAAGCCATCAGACATAAGCAATCCATGACCCACACCCGTGGAGACAGAAGCAATCAGACATAAGCAGTCCACGACCCATTCCCATGGAGACACAAGCTATCAGACATGAGCAGTCCACGACCCATACCCACGAAGGCACTAGCAATCAGACATAAGCAGTCCACAACCCATACCCATGAAGACACGAGCAATCAGACATAAGCAGTCCATGACCCATATCCATGAAGCCACGAGCAGTCAGACATAAGGAGTCCATGACCCATACCCATGAAGAGACTAGCAATCAGACATGAGCAGTCCACGACCCACACCCATGAAGCCACGAGCAGTCAGACATAAGGAGTCCATGACCCATGCCCGTGAAGACACGAATAATCAGACATAAGCAGTCCACGACCCATACCCACGAAGACACTAGCAAACAGACATAAGCAATCCATGACCCACACCCGTGGAGACACAAGCTATCAGACATGAGCAGTCCACGACCCATACCCATGGAGACACTAGCAGTTAGACATGAGCAGTCCACCACCCATACCCACGAAGACACTACCCATGAAGACATACCCACGAAGACATAAGTGCTATCAGACATAAGCAGTCCACGACCCGTACCCATGAAGAGACTAGCAATCAGACATGAGCAGTCCACCACCCATACCCATGAAGACACGAGCCATCAGATATAAGTAGTCCACGACCCATACCCATTGAAGACACAAGCAATCAGACGTAAGCAGTCCACCACCCACATCCATGAAGAGACTAGCAATCAGACATGAGCAGTCCACCACCCATACCCATGAAGACACAAGCCATCAGATATAAGCAGTCCACGACCCATACCCATTGAAGACACAAGCAATCAGACGTAAGCAGTCCACGGCCCACACCCATGAAGAGACTAGCAATCAGACATGAGCAGTCCACCACCCATACCCATGAAGACACAAGCCATCAGATATAAGCAGTCCATGACCCATACCCATTGAAGACACAAGCAATCAGACGTAAGCAGTCCACGGCCCACATCCATGAAGAGACTAGCAATCAGACATGAGCAGTCCACCACCCATACCCATGAAGACACAAGCCATCAGATATAAGCAGTCCACGACCCATACCCATTGAAGACACAAGCAATCAGACGTAAGCAGTCCACGGCCCACACCCATGAAGAGACTAGCAATCAGACATGAGCAGTCCACCACCCATACCCATGAAGACACAAGCCATCAGATATAAGCAGTCCACGACCCATACCCATTGAAGACACAAGCAATCAGACGTAAGCAGTCCACGGCCCACATCCATGAAGAGACTAGCAATCAGACATGAGCAGTCCACCACCCATACCCATGAAGACACAAGCCATCAGATATAAGCAGTCCACGACCCATACCCATTGAAGACACAAGCAATCAGACGTAAGCAGTCCACGGCCCACATCCATGAAGAGACTAGCAATCAGACATGAGCAGTCCACCACCCATACCCATGAAGACACAAGCCATCAGATATAAGCAGTCCACGACCCATACCCATTGAAGACACAAGCAATCAGACGTAAGCAGTCCATGGCCCACACCCATGAAGAGACTAGCAATCAGACATAATAAATCCATGACTCATACCCACAAAGACACTACCCACGAAGATACCCACGAAGACATAAGTGCTATCAGACATAAGCACTCCACGACCCATACCCATGAAGAGACTAGCAAACAGACGTAAGCAATCCATGACCCATACCCATGAAGACACTAGCAATCAGACATGAGCAGTCCACGACCCACACCCATGAAACCACGAGCAGTCAGACGTAAGGAGTCCATGACCCATGCCCGTGAAGACACGAATAATCAGACATAAGCAGTCCACGACCCATACCCACGAAGACACTAGCAAACAGACATAAGCAATCCATGACCCACACCCGTGGAGACACAAGCTATCAGACATGAGCAGTCCACGACCCATACCCATGGAGACACTAGCAGTTAGACATGAGCAGTCCACCACCCATACCCACGAAGACACTACCCATGAAGACATACCCACGAAGACATAAGTGCTATCAGACATAAGCAGTCCACGACCCGTACCCATGAAGAGACTAGCAATCAGACATGAGCAATCCACCACCCATACCCATGAAGACACGAGCCATCAGATATAAGTAGTCCATGACCCATACCCATTGAAGACACAAGCAATCAGACGTAAGCAGTCCACCACCCACATCCATGAAGAGACTAGCAATCAGACATGAGCAGTCCACCACCCATACCCATGAAGACACAAGCCATCAGATATAAGCAGTCCACGACCCATACCCATTGAAGACACAAGCAATCAGACGTAAGCAGTCCACGGCCCACACCCATGAAGAGACTAGCAATCAGACATGAGCAGTCCACCACCCATACCCATGAAGACACAAGCCATCAGATATAAGCAGTCCACGACCCATACCCATGAAGAGACTAGCAATCAGACATGAGCAGTCCACCACCCATACCCATGAAGACACAAGCCATCAGATATAAGCAGTCCACAACCCATACCCATTGAAGACACAAGCAATCAGACGTAAGCAGTCCATGGCCCACACCCATGAAGAGACTAGCAATCAGACATAATAAATCCATGACTCATACCCACAAAGACACTACCCACGAAGATACCCACGAAGACATAAGTGCTATCAGACATAAGCACTCCACGACCCATACCCATGAAGAGACTAGCAATCAGACATGAGCAGTCCACCACCCATACCCACAAGACACAAGCAATCAGACATAAGCAGTCCACGGCCCACACCCGTGACATCTCGAGCTCTTGCACACCTACCCGTGACATCTCGATGCCGAATTTCATGACGAGAGAATGGTGGTCCATGCCCGTCCTTGGGTTTTGTTGGCCTGACCCTGCGGGTAAGCAGTATCTGTGCCTCAAGTCGGTCACGACATGCACGCTTCTGTTTGAATTCCATTTCCTGCGACCTCAGGAATGCAGGGAGGAGGCCTCACGGGGTCACGGAGGAGACTGGGAGACAGGGGGCACAGCTGGAGAGAGCTCCCAAGTCTGGAGCACCAGGTCCTTCTGGGCAAAGAGTTCCCCTGAGTGGAGAATACCTAGGTGACCTTCAGACAGTATAGGCGCTCCAGCGACGTGATGTGGATTCGTTCACTCATCTGTACACGGGAGCTGTGGTCCAACAGCCTCTTTCATCTCTGTAGCGAACATGTCTCAGTGTCTCTCTGCTCTTGGCTCAGGGGTTTTCTCGATCCCGCGGGAGTGCGGGTCAGTGGAATACTCTGCACCCCCCACCCCCGGACGCATGGACCCTGCTGTCCGGGCACTTTGGAGAAAAATGTGTGTAAGCGCATCTCAGGCTCTCTGACAGTCTTTGTCTGCCTTCGGGCCTTTGTCCCCGCTGAACAGCGTCTAAGCTCCAACAGCATCTCCTGAGCTCCTCCTTACGGTCTGCTATTTCAGAATTTTTTTTTAAATTAGTTAATTTATTTCAGTTGGAGGATAATGACTTCACCATATTGTGGTGGTTTTTGCAATACATCCCGATGAATCAGCCACGGGTGACCATGTATCCCCCATCCCGAACCCCCCTCCCACTTCCCTCCTCACCCCATCCCTCTGGGTTGTCCCAGAGTACCGGCTTTGAGTGCCCTGCTTCATGCATCAAACTTGCCCTGGTCCTCTATTTCACATATGGTAATATACATGTTTCAGCGCTGCCCTCGCAAACCATCCCACCCTCCCCTTCTCCCAGAGTCCAAAAGTCTGTTCTTTACATCTGTGTCTCCTTTGCTGCCCTGCATGTAGGCTCATCGATACCATCTTTCTAAGTCCCATATAAATGCGTTCATGTACAGTCTTTGTCTTTCTCTTTCTGACTTACTTCACTTGGTACATATACACAGCGGAATATTACTCACCTATAAAAAAGGAATGCATTTCGGTGAGTTCTAATGAGGTGGATGAACCAGGAGCCTGTTATTTCAGATTGCAAATCTTTCTTCGTCTTAAAGAAAGACAAATGATTCCTTCCGCCTCCCTGGGAATGGTTCAGAGTTGGAAAGCAAGCAGGGTTCTTAATTCAGATTTCTCATTCCAGTAATTTGCCAAAAGCATGTCATGTTGTTTTAGGCAATACTCTCATGAGAGAATGCATGAGCATGTTACTAGTGTGTTAGAATTATTGCGGTTATCAACGCAAAACATATCTAAAGCCACTGGCACCAACTTACGTGTTAAGATGATCATATTTGCTTAGAGTTGGACACAGTCAATGCACATGGATACAAGACATTTTATGATGTCAGAACATTGTGTTTGAGGCTGAAATCAGTGGAAGGACTTTTACAGATGTTGTTAACACACAGCTTTGTATAGCATTGATTGTTTAATCTGTACACGGGTAACAGCCAACAAAGGATACATTTACCTCTAGGTTCACAATGAGCTTTTAAGTATTTGCCTCAAAATAACTTACATCTCCATTATGTTTCAGTGTATTTGAAAAATCCGGTTTCTTTGTGATAATCATAATTACCACTTAACACCTGAAAGTTTGGCTTGGAATGCACAACAGGAAATTTGAATTCCCACTGGTGTGATCTCTTGTATGTCCTGTTCTTTGTGGGTTTTGAAGCTTTCAACAAATTCTTTCCGAAAAAAAAAATATATATTTCTAGCATTTCACAGACGTTAAAAGCTTAAGCTAACAGTGACCTATTGACAGGCATGATTTGACAGCATCATAAACTCTGCATGAAAAGCACAATCATGACCGATGTATCAGAGGTGATGAAGGCTTCAGGAAGGGGAACACATGTCAGGTGGCCCTAAAGGACATCCACAGAAGAAACAGGCAAAGTATTTGTCACGTGTCTGAACAATGCGATCTGTGATGTGATCGCATCTATGAAGGTTTCCCAGAACCTCATTGTCATGTTAACTTGAAATGAAAATAAACTTTTCCTTGGCAATTAAAAATTCTCTCCTGCTTGGTTTTCCATGGGGCTCAGTTCAGCAAGCGTGCAGAGTGTTCAGCTGGTCAAGAGTCTGCCTAAATGAGGGAGACCCGGGTTCCATTCCAGGGTCGGGAAGATTCCCCTGGAGAAGGAAATAGCAACCCACTCCAGTATTCTTGCCTGGAGAATCCCGTGGACTGAGGAGCCTGGCGGGGTGTTTACTATGTTTGACGTTAAGTAATGGGGAATGGGGTTTCAGTTTGGTAAATCTTTATGGAATGTCAGAGGCTCCGGGGAGGGGTGGATGAGAAATAAGGTAGCCCCTGACTTCCATGATGAGAGGGTAGTGTGGATGCCCTGGCCATCTCTTGGGTTCCAAGGCCACGTCACACTTGCGTATTGCTACAGCTGCTGGTCAATTTCCAATGAAAGGCTTGTAGTAAATTCAGTGGGATCACAGCAACTATGCCTGGCATGTTATAAGTCCTAAGAAAGTGTTAGCTATCTTTAGGCCCTTGCTTATATTTATCTGCAAGTGTTTTTTATTACAAGAAAATATTTAATTGTAGAAAAATACAGCATACACACAAGCAAAGAGAAAGAATCACTTTTAACCTGACCGTCAAGCAGAAAATACCATAGGTATTTTTGAGTGTATCTTTAAGACTTTATACCCACAATCACTGGACTTCCCTGGTGGCTTAGACGGTAAAAGCGTCTGCCTATAACGCGGGAGACCTGGGTTCAATCCCTGGGTCCAGAAGATCCCCCTGGAGAAGGAAATGGCAACCCACTCCGGTACTCTTGCCTGGAAAATCCCATGGACAGACCGAGAAGCCTGGTAGGCTACAGTCCATGGGGTCGCAGAGAGTCGGACACGACTGAGCAACTTCACTTTCACTTTCTTTCCCTTTCACACACACATTACACATGCACACAGATGTATGTTACAAAAATGAATTATAACCTGTTGTATTATAATTTTTTTTCATGTAACTGCATTGTAAACATCTCCATGATACCAAGAATATATTCAGTCCATGGTTTTGATTGATTTCATAATAAAAAAAAATTTCCAATGAATATGTTTTTATAAATATGAACTTTGTGTTGCCTGTTGAAATTGATGTTGTCTAAATGTAACACAGGGTGCAAGATTCAGTCACACACAAAGCCATGGCATTTGCTTGGGTGGGTGGGACCCCTCTGTAACTGCGCGTGAAGCAGAAACTGTCTCAGGTACGGCGTCATCTCGAGACTGGGTATCGGGCAAGAAGATTTTCTCCACTTTCTTTTATCTTCGGGGCCACTGAGGCACTCAGGCCCGGCCAGAACGTTTCCCACACCGTGCTCTATTTGTAGCTACTGAATGCAGAACATCCAGGTAAGGATTCTGAGATGGTCCTAAGGGGGAGGTTATTCGATAATGGTGGTGAAATAGCCTGGATCTCCTGAGTCACCACCTGGGGCAGCTCTGGAGAAACCTTGGTTTCCCCCATCAACAGAAGACAGACGTGAACAAGATCTAATCTCTTCTGGGGACCTCCCTGGGTGGGCCAGTGGCCAAGTCTCCGAGTTCCCAATGCAGGGGGCCTGGGTTTGATTCCCTGCTCCGGAAACTAGAATCCGACATGCCACAGCTAAACAATCCAGCATCGCCACAATGAAGACGGACGATCCCGCACGCTGCCACTAGGACCCAGTGCAGCCAAATAACCATTTTTTTTTTTTTTTAAAAGATCTGCCTTTTTTATTTTGAAGACACTGAGATTTGGAGGTCATCAGTGTAACAGCAGCTGGAGTTCCTTTTCTCAACTAATACACTAGCTTGGCTTCCCTGGTGGCATAGCTGGTAAAGAATCTGCCTGCAATGCGGGAGACCTGGGTTCGATCCCTGGGTCGGGAAGATGCCCTGGAGGAGGGCATGGCAACCCGCTCCAGTATTCTGGCCTGGAGAATCCCGTGGACAGAGGAGCCCGGCGGAAACAGTTCATGGGGTCTCAGAGACTCGGTCACAACTGAGCGACTGAGCATGCCTGCCCGGCCACACTATTATCAACCTGGCACTTTTTTGAAAACGTGGATTGCAGAAAGATTTTTTTTTCCAATTTACTCATATTGCTTTGAATAGAAGCCTGTACATGAATTTTTCTTTTTAATTTTGACTTCATGATGGGAATGATGCTCTACATGAGATCTGCCCTCCTAGATTTTGCAGGAGAGGATACAATCTTGTTAACCACAGGCAGAGAGTTGTACAGGGGATGGCTAGAATTTATTCGTTTTGCACAACTGAAACTTTGTATCTGTTGTTGGAAACTCCCCCTTCTCCTCGCCCCTCCAACAGTTCAGTTCAGTTCAGTGGCTCAGTCCTGACGGACTCTTTGTGACCCCATGGACTGCAGCCCGCCAGACCTCCCTCTCCATCATCAACTCCCGGAGCTTGCTTGGACTGCAGCACGCCAGACCTCCCTCTCCATCACCAACTCCCGGAGCTTGCTCAAACTCGTGAACCCTTGGCAAACCGTAATTCTGCTCTCTGCCTCTGCGCGCTTCCTCATACACGTGGGACCACGCAGTGTCTGTCCTGCTGTGACTTAGTTCACTTGGCATCTGCCCCCACTAAGATCCGTCTATGTTGTTGTTGACCGCAAGAGTTCCCTCATTTTTAAAGTTCAAGTGTGTCTATTATTTTTTTTTTTAAGGCAACTAGTCTTGGCAAGGTTATCGAGAAATTGCAACCCTCGACACTGTTGGTGGGAATGCAAAGTGATGTAACTGCTATGAAAAACAGTGTGGGTGTGGGATCAGTCGCTTTTCGTTGTGTCTGACTCTTTGTGGTTCCATGGACTGTAGCCCGCCAGGCTCCTCTGTCCGTGGGATTCTCCAGGCGAGCATACTGGAGTGGGATCTCCTCCAGGGGATCTTTCCAACCCAGGGATGGAATCTGAGTCTCCTGGATCTCCTGATCCTGACCCGGGGATGGAACTCAAGTCTCCTGCATCTCCTGAATTGCAGGTGGATTCTTTACAGCTGATCCACCAGGGAAGCCCCCCCAAAACATTATGGAGGCTCCTCAAGACATTAAAAATAGAAGTACCATATGAGCCAGCCATCTCCCTTCTGGGGGATTTTGCCCCAAAATTGAAATCAGGTATCTCAAAGAGATACCTGCACAACCATATTAATTGCAACGTTATTGATAGTATAAGCTGATGTAGACAGAATCTTCAGTGTCACTGACAGATGAATGGACAAGGATGTATGGAATATGCCTTAATTCTTTGAAGGCTTTCAACCCTTAGAAGGTGGGAGTTCAGTTCAGTCGCTCAGTTGTGTCCAACTCTTTGCGACCCCAAAGAAGGTGGGAAAGAGAAACTTAAAAATTCACTGCACATTACCACCAGCTGCCTACGGCCCAGAATGGAGGACTGATTCTGCAACTCCTGTCTCAGTGAGTGAGAAACACAGTTGGATTCTTGACACAGCTGACAATTGGATGATGAATGAAACATCGAGATTCTTTCTCGTGGTGGAATATGACATTTTGCTTCATTGATTACAGGAAGATAGCAGATTTCAAAAGATATTATCTATGCCTAGGAGAGATGTTATTTCTAATAGCAAAATCTTCTAATGAGTATATTTTATTTAAAGAGATTCACTTTACTTCAGAATGGTGTCCCATCTCTTGTCAAATATCCTTTACTTCTCCTTGGATGTATGTCTCAGTCGCTCAGATGTGTCCAATTCTTTGTGACCCCGTGGACTATAACCTGTCAAGCACCTATGTCCATGGAATTTTTCCAGGCAGAATACTGGAGTGGGTTTGCCATTTCCTACTCCATAATGAATACGTTTTTAAAAAGCCTTTTTTTAAAACTTTGTATGGAGGTGTAGCCAGTTGGCAATGTTGTGATAGTTTCGGGTGAGCCGAAGGGACTCGGCCATTTTTTATAAAAGATTCTAGTTAGCAAAATGTTCAGATTTGGTCCTGTCCACAGTGTTCATAGGACATTTGATTCGTGTCAACAGTTTCTCTTTAAATTTTCTGCTTTTATCTTTGGCCATGCTGGGTCTTCACGGCTGCTTGCAGCCTGGCCCTGGTTGCTGAGGTTGGGGGCGACTCTCTCGTTGTGGCGGGAAGCTTCTGACTGCAGCGCCTTCTCTCATGGTGGGGCGCCAGCTGGAGCTGCACACGGACCTCAGGAATTGTGGCCCACGGGCTTGGCTGCTGCCCAGGATATGAGATCTTCCTGGACCAGGGATTGAACCCATGTCCCCTGCAAACTGGCAGGTGAATTCTTTACCGCTGGACCACCAGGGCAGCCCTCAAAAGGTCCTTGATGATTGGTTATATTTAGTCCTTTTCAAAATGCCCATGGAGCCTTCTCAGTCTACACCAACAGGTCCTTGATATTTCGTCCCATCCAAAATTGTTTGGCGTGGACCACACCTGCTTGTGGACATTTTCGATAGGACCAAATTTCAAGAACTTTTTGGTGTGGACCAGACGTCTTCTGGACCAAATGTCTTCTGGACCAAATGTCCGATGAAAGTTTTAGACAGGACCAGGTGTCCTGCAGGGAATATTGTTTTTTTGATTCCCTGCAAACCTTATCAATTTCAAAATGCCTTCAAAAATATTTCCCGTGCCTATGTGAAAGAGTCTAGTGAATGTCATATTTTACTTTTTGTTGATAAGATTTTTGTCCTTAGAAAAAAGATCGAAAGATGACGTAATGTTTTTATGACAAGTTCTTTCAGCAACCTTTGAAATAGTGCCATGTAGCTTGTGTTTAATATATCCAATTAAACCATGAGATGCCTGTTTCCTGTGCTTTCCTTTAAAAGTCAGCCTCGAAAACATTCAGTTTACGCACAGCATCAGTTGCGTGTTAAAATCTGAGGAGCATTTCTGCAGCCAGACTGGAAAGCGGCGTCGTGTAGTGCCTCTCAGCAAAGGTGACAAGTGCCATATGGAAAGGTTGGGAGAAGTTAAGAGTCTCAGATAATTCCGAAAAGGGCACTCGTGGCATTTCATCAAAAGCGTTGGGTCGGCGGCTGCTGAGAGAGAGAGTCATCAGACAGCTCATCCATTAGAGCTTGTATCAGGGAGACGTGTTCCCAGCTGTACCATCAGAAGCAGAGATAAGTGAGTTTCCGCAGCATATTTCGTCGCCCTGAAGGTGAAGTGGGAAAAGGTCCCAGGAGCCCACACATTGCTCTGTTAAACTGGCCCATGGAACGATGTTTGGTTCGACTCCTTCATCCCAGGCCTGATTCCGAGTGCTTCTGTGGGCTCATGGACTTGGAATCTTCACGACGTCTCCATCAGGGGCTTCCCAGCTGGTGCTGGTGGTAAAGAAGCCACCTGCAATTCAGAAGACACGAGTTTGATCCCAGGTTCTGGAAGATCCCCTGGAGAAGGGAATGGCAACCGACTCCAGTATTCTTGCCTGGAGAATCCCATGGACAGAGGAGCCTGGTGGGCTACAGTTCATGGGGTTGCAAAGAGTCGGACATGACTGACTCAGCACATCTCTATCAGATGTTATGATTGTCTTGTTACAGAAGAGGAAACGTACAAAAAGCAGGATGTAGATAGGCTTTATGCTCAGATTTATGCCATGATGTTTTCGTTGTAAAAAGTAAATGGACAGATTTTCACTGTCTCCATGTATGACTGTGTGTGCTGCCTACTGCATAACTCCAGGGGTGACATGCACACGCCGCCATAGGAAGCATTGTTTCCTGTTTGTTCAGTGCGCAACCCGAGCCACCATACATGGCAGCCTTGGTTAGCCTGTGGTGTAGAAGGAGCTGGATGCGTAAGTCATCGATAGAACTTGTTATTTTGATTGGCCTGACAATGAGGACTGGGGAGCACTGTGTGAATTCAACCCAGGCGTCGAATCCATGAGCTAGCATAGAGACCCGAGGCAGTTCCGGAGTGAAGGAAACGGTGTGAGGGTCCTCCTGCTCATTAACACAGAGATCAGACTGGTGGAGATGGTTTATTGCATTCAAGGAAATAGGCATGTGGTTTTGTGTGTGTGTGCATTTATTGTGATACAGCCAGCACTGTGATGATTTCTAGAGACCTGTGGCTTGATCCATGGTCGTCAGATGTAGTGACCTTGTGTGTTGGAAGAAATGGCCCTTGTTAGTTGAGACCTGCAGGGTCTGTTGCTAGGATAGAAATTTCCAGCACCTCAGATAGAGGTTGGGCCACTGGGTGAAGATGACACCAAACGGAGCCTCAGAGGACCCACGGTGGCCATCTAGGGTGAAAGTGTGTGTCGCTCACTCTTGTCCGACTCTTTGTGACCCCGTGGACTGTAGCCCGCCAGGCTCCTCTGTCCTGCAGGCAGGAAGACTGCAGGCAGGAAGACTGCAGTGGGTTGCCATTTCCTTCCCCAGGGGATCTTCCCCACCCAGGGCTCGAACCTATGTCTCCTGCATTGGCAGGTGTGTTTGTACCATCTGAGCCCCCAGGGAAGCCCGTCTAGGGTGAGCCAGGAATAATCCTTTTGTTCCTTGAGTGCCCGAGGGTTTAAAAGTCACCACTGCCTCTTTAAATATGTTCTTTTTGACTAACTCATGTCACCCCTCTGTTTCTACAAAGGAATAATGATTACATTTTCCTAAATACTTCATCTCTCATTTTTTTTCACCCCTTAGAGATTATGTCCTAAGGAATCTTGGGACATTTTGGACACTGGAATAGTTGAGGCTTATGCAGGCCTAGAAAGATATTTAGAGGAGAGGAAAAACGAGAATGGCTTTGGGCCAGGAGGACAAAACAAATTTTTAAAAAGCACAAAAATTAACATTTAGGTTGGCTGTATCTTCAGAAATGTACACATTTCCTAATCTTTCCTGCATGGGCATCATGGAGGTAAAAAAAAAAAATCACTGGGTAACATGTTACATCACATGGAAACTTGGCAAGGATTGTACAAGTTCAGTGTCTCTGCCTTAATGATAATAACAAACCCTACACTGGGTGCCCTTTTCAATGTGTTCAAAATGTTTAACCTTCTTTAATTGTATGTTAAAATTTTTTGACACTGTGTTTAAAGTAAAAAGAACACATAGTCAAAACAGTGATATTTATTTGCATCCTACTATTATTAGTTTAAATGCCAGTAAACCCCCTTCTGACCTTTTCTCCTTTGTATTGTCTGCCCTTTTTATTTTCAGCCCAAGACTGTTCAGTGAATTCTGGTGCAAAAAAAAAAAATAAAAATTATATAGTGGTATTGTTTTCCCATGGCGATGTTTTAAAGGGCAACTCGTGTTAGGAAAAAAAAAAAATATTTAAAGCCATATTGTGCAGTTTCCATCACAGCAATGGTAGAGGTTTTCCGGGACTATAAATGGTTCTGCCTGTGTATAGTTGCTTAAATTCAACAAGGATGACAATTTGAAGAGAACGGCCAAGCGGAAATGAGACAGTGACTTACCGTCTTCTAGCGGGAGAGGGGGTGGAAAGCGACAGGAAGATTAGTGTTGGATGTTGAAGCAAAGCTTCATCATCCCCACTTCTGTTTATGGTGCGTTCCCCTTAGAAGATGATAAACTCGAGGTTGGAGGACCAAAGTCACCATGGATCGCAGCGTGGCAATTACCCCGTAATTGTCCGTCTTCGGTGACCCTAGAGAATGCAGGAGAAAGCACTTGATGAATGCGCCTACCCACACAAGTATTTCACGCCGGGGCAGACAGAGGAGCCAGAATCTCTGCCCATCACCCCTCAGTGTCTCCTACATCTGGAACGTGCAGGGGGTCCAGCGTCACATCATCACTTACCTTGCTCTAAAAATACATACGTCTCTGCAGAAGATGGCCTCTATGTGTCTCCGCGGCCCAGTTATTTCCTGGAAATGCAAGACATCCCTTCTGAAGATGTGGTGATTTTTCCTAGGAAGTGACAGGGCCTTTGGATTATCTTTTTGATGAGGTCCAGCCATCACAAGCAGGAGTCCTAACAGCTGGAAGGCAAGCTGCCCTTTCTAGAAATTGACGGCCGTGACAAAACCGGGCTTGCTAGCAGCCCTGGAGGCTGTGTTGGCCTTCCCTGATGGCTCAGATGGTAAAGAATCTGCCTGCAGTGGGGGAGACGCGGGTTCGATCCCTGAGTTGGGAAGATCCCCTGGAGAAGGGAATGGCAACCCACTCCAGTATTCTTGGGCTTCCCTTCTGGCTCAGCTGGTAAAGACTCCACCTGCAATGCGGGAGGCCTGGGCTCAGGCCCTGGGTCAGGAAGATCCCCTGGAGGAGGAAATGGCAACCCACTCCAGTATTCTTGCCTGGAGAATTCCGTGGACAGCGGAGCCTGTTGGGCTACAGTCTATGGGGTCCCAAAGACTTGGACATGACTGAGCAACGAACACTTTTTCGCTTTGGCAGCTCTTTTAATGCCCACTCTGGGAGCGCCATATATACTTGGCATTGCCCGTCCAATTTGAAACATTCCGCAGTAGCATGGAGCAAGCCCTGTCCTCCTGTGTCCATCTAGACTGATCTCCCTGGCTGGGTTTCTCATTTCTCCGTTTTGGAGCATAACCACAGACATTTGTAGCTCAGCTGGTAAAGAATCTGCCTGCAATTCAGGAGACCTGGGTTCGATCCCGGGGCTGGGAAGATCCCCTGGAGAAGGGAAAGGCTACCCACTCCAGTATTCTGGCCTGGAGAATTCCATGGACTGTACAGTCCATGGGGTCGCAAAGAGTCAGACAGGACTGAGTGACTTTCACTTTAACTTTTCACTTTCATGGAAGAAAAAGGTTTTGACCAAGTGAATGAATGGGACTCTAAATCACTAATTTTGAAGACTGAATTCCAACATAAAATAATTCAATTTCCATGATGTAAGTCACTCCAGTGCCTGAGAATGGAAAATGGTGTCAGTGGGTACTGAATTTTAAGGCACCGTTATGATCAAACACAATTTCAAAGAATACATTTTAATTCTTCTAATAAGAGAAGATTACCTAATTAGAAAGTGTTTTCAGCAGGACCACATTAAAACCCATTCTGATGTATCTTCCCTACTGTTTTAATTGTAGTTTATAAGGACAAGTGCAAACTGAAATAGTACTTTAAGCCATTCCCTAGTTGGTGGAAGAATATTTTCCTGAACCATAAAATATGGATTTGCCAGTGTGGGGAGTTAATCACATCACCCTACATTTTCTCTTATCTTGGCAGAGAAATAGAGGGTTCTTTCCAACACGAAACTCAACCCTCTGATTACCATGTGGTCCACTTTAGATGCCAATATCTTGTTGTTCAGTCGCTCAGGCGTGTCTGACTCTTTGCGACCCCATGGACTGCAGCACGCCAGGCTTCCCTGTTCATCACCAACTCCCGGAGCTTGCTCAAACTCATGTCTGTTGAGTCGGTGATGCCATCCAACTATCTCATCATCCTCTGTCATCCCCTTCTCCTGCCTTCAATCTTTCCAGCCATTATCTTAGGTGTTAGCAAAGCAAGACATTTCCATCAAGCACAAAATATGACATGAACTCAGAGCAGACTGTCCCTACTGAAATTTTTTTTACATTACATGTGATATTACTAAGGATCATTTATTTATAACTTGCATGGGATTGCAGGGGGCTCATGTTGACAGGAAAATGCTTTCAATCTGCCCTTTGAAACCTCAGAAATGTGAAAGGAAAGCTTAGAATGAAATAGTGTAATATGTTTCTTGAGAGAGGCACTGGGTGAACACTGACATTTTAAAATTCAGTCTCATCGACGTTATTCCAAATGGAAACACAGGATACAGAGAGTGCAAGGCAATTGCTAACCTTATTTAAAAAAAAAAAAAAAAAAAAAAGCATTGTAGGGTGGAAGATTGCAAACAAAACACGGAAGTAGAAAGACTGTAATACTGACCCCTCCGTGACCTCAACCCCAAGCTTCAGGCATCCTTACCACCTTCAGATACAGTTGTAGTCAGGATGCTTTAGAAGTTCCCATAGTCATGCCTAGATCAGAAGTTGCAAGATAGTCTGCCTGAATGGTAACATTTTTTTCCCTCAGGCGTGTAGGTGTTTATTTTCATAGGGGTAAAGAGTGAAGATGATGAGTAGACATAAAGCGTATCAAGGTCCTCTGTGTCTGTCATGCCATCGCAGAACTTACCAGCTTCATGCAGTACTCATTTATTTAGCCCCCCATGTTGATATTCAGGCTGCGCTGGGTGGCTATTTCCTGTCTAGAATGGTCTACGCGGATCTTGGCTCCGGCATCTGTAATTGGTGGATGAATAGCTGAGGTGACTGACTGATTATAACTTCACCTGTGATGGTGGGAACCTCGGGAGGGGGGTCCCCTCTCCATGTGGCCCCCTCATTCTCCAGAAAGGAGGCAGCTCCAGGCTTGCCTGGTCCGACCCAGTGGTTTCAACATCCGTGGGCGAGGGCAACCCCAGGTGCAGATATGTTGCAAGTCTGTGCGGCTGTGTGGATACTACTTTCCATTGCAAACAAGTTCCATGGCCATATCCAGAGGCAGAAATCTGTAGATTTCGGCGGTCACGGGGACTAATTACAGATTGACGTCAGGACATGCATAGAGGGAGGGAAAACCTGTGCCCAGTGTCACCATCTATTTCATAAAGTTTTATCAGTGAAAGCAATCAAGTTGACAGAGGTGAAAATGGCTAAGTAAGGACCAGCATAATTTCCCTTCGCCGTAAAATCAGTGAGACAGCTGGGAAAAGTCGTCAGCAATAACTTCAGCGTGAATCTGGAAATTAACCAAAGGCTTGCCGCAATCCAGGCAGCTTTTATTCCCGCAAAGTGGTTGGATCTCGGTAAAAACGGTGGTCTCGGGAGCGTTGTAACTTGCTGAAGCCAATCCAACATTCTGCAGTCTGGAGAAACAACAGCCCCCAGCTTCCCTAGCAGGGAGCAGAAGGAAAGATCAGCCCGGCCTTGAGCAAATCCTCGTTCCTAAGGGACGGTTAATTTGTCTGTGTTTGACCTGACTTGGAGCCTGCCCAGTGCAGAAAGCCTTCTCCAGGAGGGAATAAAGTGCTGAAACATGCGACATCGTGGGTGAGCGTTGGAAACCTGTGGTATGAGAAAAAAGTTACAGTCATAAAAGAAAAAGCAAAGGTCAAACTGTTTTCATATCTATTAAAGGATATGACATAGAACCAACTATTGTTACAAAGATGGGGCTTCCCAGGTGGCACTGGTGGGGGAGAATCCATTTCCCAATGCAGGATATAGAAGAGGCACCGCAGGTTTGATCCGTGGGTTGGGAAGATCTCCTGGAGGAGGAAGTGTCAACCCACTCCAGTATTTGTGTGTGTGTGTGTGTGTGAGATCCAATTTTATTTTATTTTTTAAAATTAATTTATTTATTATAATTGGAGGCTAATGACTTTACAATATTGTAGTGGTTTTTTCCATACATTGACATGAATCAGCCATGGGTGTACATGTGTTCCCCATCCTGAAACCCTCCACCCACCTCCCTCCCCATCCCATCCCTCAGGGTCATCCCAGTGCACCAGCCCTGAGCATCCTGTCTCATTCATTGAACCCGGACTGGTGATCCATTTCACAGATGGTAATATACATGTTTCCATGCGATTCTCTCAAACCATCCCACCTTCGCCTTCTCCCACTGAGTCCAAAAGTCTGTTTTTATATCTGTGTCTCTTTTGCTGTCTCACATATAGGGTCATCGTTACCATCTTTCTGAATTCCATATATATGCATTAGTATACTGTATTTGTCTTTATCTTTCTGGCTTACTTCACTCTGTATAATGGGCTCCAGTTTCATCCATCTCATTAGAACTGATTCAAATGAATTCTTTTTAACGGCTGAGTAATATTCCATGGTGTATATGTACCACAGCTTCCTTATCCATTCGTCTGCTGGTGGGCATCTAGGTTGCTTCCATGTCCTGGCTATTATAAACAGTGCTGCGATGAACATTGGGGTGCACGTGTCTCTTTCAGATCTGGTTTCCTCGGTGTGTGTGCCCAGGAGTGGGATTGCTGGGTCATATGGCAGTTCTATTTCCAGTTTTTTAAGGAACCTCCACACTGTTCTCCATAGCGGCTGTACTAGTTTGCATTCCCACCAACAGTGTGAGAGGGTTCCCTTTTCTCCACACCCTCTCCAGCATTTATTGCTTGTAGACTTCTGGATAGCAGCCATCCTGACTGGCCTGAGATGGTACCTCATGGTGGTTTTGATTTGCATTTCTCTGATAATGAGTGATGTTGAGCATCTTTTCATGTATTTGTTAGCCATCTGTATGTCTTCTTTGGAGAAATGTCTGTTTAGTTCTTTGGCCCGTTTTTTTGATTGGGTGGCTTATTTTTCTGGAATTGAGCTGCAAGAGCTGCTTGTATATTTTGGAGATGAATTCTCTGTCAGTTGCTTCGTTTGCTATTATTTTCTCCCCATCTGAGGGCTGTCTTTTCACCTTGCTTATAGTTTCCTTTGTTGTGCAAAAGCTTTTAAGTTTCATTAGGTCCCATTTGTTTATTTTTGCTTTTGTTTCCGTTACTCTGGGAGGTGGGTCATAGAGGATCTTAGTGATTTATGTCAGAGCCAGTCCAGGATTCTTGCCTGGAGAATCCCGTGGACAGAGCACCCTGGTGGGCTACAGTCTGTGAGGTCGCAAGAGTCAGACACGACTGAGCAACTAAACCACCACCGCCATCACGGGCTTTTGATGTCACTTTGTTTTTTATTTCACCTTAACGAGCAAACCAGCTGTGTTCCAGCTACTCTTCATGCCTTGAATTCCCCCTTCTCCACCCACTGACTCTTATCCGCAAATCCATGAGCCACTATTGATCTTAGAATCATCTCCTTTTTGGGAAACGTGGCGTTTCCCCATGTTAACTCATAACCACTTCTCTCGTGTCTTCTGTGGTATGTGGACCCGAGATAGGTTTTAGACCGTCAGCTCCTTGGGGGAGGGACCACTTTTTATTCACCTTTACTTCTCTCTGTTGTTCAGTTGCTCAGTCCAGTCCTTGACCCCATGGACTGCAGTACACCAGGCTTCCCTGTCCTTCAGCATCTCGTGGAGCTTGCTCAAATTCATGTCCATTGAGTCAGTGATGCCATCCAACCATCTCATCCTCTGTCATCCCCTTCTCCTCCGGCCCTCAATCTTTCCCAGCATCAGGGTCTTTTCTGATGAGTCGGCTCCTTCCATCAGGTGGTCGACATTTTAGAGCTTCAGTTTCAGCATCAGTCCTTCCAATGGATAGTCAGGGTTGATGTCCTTAAGGATGGACATCTAGAATTCACATGTCACGTGAACAGAATGATGCCTAAAACCTTCCCAGGAATGTTTCATCGTCTCTGGAGCCTGGGAAGGTTATGCCTTCCAAGGTCTCTGGACCATTTAATCCAAGGCCATTCCGCCCGGTCTGTTCTTCCTCCTCTGCTGACGTTGTCCAGGCGATTAAAAACACAGAGGAGTTGGAAACTTAGGTGCACGCCAAAGCCTGCACACTGATGTTTCCAGCTGCAATATTCATAACTGCACAAACTTGGAAGCAACCAAGGTGTCCTTCGGTAGGTCAGTGGATAAATAAACTGTGGTCCATCCGGACACTGGGATGTCATTCACTGTTAAAAAGAAATGCGCTGTCAAGTCAAGGAAAGACAGGCCGGAACCTTAAATGTGTGTTGTTGTTCAGTCACTGAATCGTTCAGGACTCTTTGCGACCCTATGGACTGTAGCCCGCCAGGCTCCTCTGTCCGTGGGGTTTCCCCGGGCAAGAATACTGGAGTGGGTTGCCATGCTCTCCTCCAGGGGATCTTCCCGACCCAGGGGGCGAAAGCCACATCTCCCGCATCGCAGATGAATTCTTTACGGCTGAGCCACTGGGAAAGCCCAGCCCACTGCTCATGGTTACGTCTGCTCCCTCCGAATGAAAATGTGCCCCCTTCAGTCATGTTCACTAGCTTCTGTGCCTCTTTGTCCCTTCCCACCCCTATATGCGTCTTTGTCAGAACCTCTGTATGCCTCCTTCACGCGATGCAGTGGTTTTTGCAGAGCAATCCGGAAAAATTCTTCAAAGAGTCAAGGTGAGGACATTATTCTTCCAAGAAGGACACCTTTTCATACCCTCTCCGCATCTGAGGCATCCAGAGAGTGATGATCTATTGAGAGAGTCCCCTTCAGCTCAGTTACCATTTAGAGTGGTTTCAAACCACCTCTGTAAAAATGACTGTCTTAAGACCCCCCCCTGATGTTCCAGTGTTTGGAACTTTGACTTCCAATCCAGGGAGTACAGGTTCGATCCCTGGTCAGGGAACTCAGATGCCACACGCCTCTTGGCCAAAACATAAAGCAGGAGAAATACTGTAACAAGTTGATAATGACTTTTAAAAATGGCCCACATTAAAAAAAAACTTTAAAAAATAAATGGTTTGTTGAAAACAATGAATTTTCCCACAAGAATCATAGTGATCTGAATTTATGTATCAGCATACGCAATTTTTCGTTAACCTAGAAATCTCAGTGAAATGATTGTGTCATATACACTTGCATACACTTCTTTCTTTAGTGGACAATTTTTTAAAATAAATTTTTCTTTGTGCTACTTTGAAATAAATATCTCATGGAATATCCTATAATAGCAGTTTCTAAACTGACCCTGGGTTCTAGGCTCCAAATGATACATTGGTGTATTTGGGAATTTATATTTTTAGCAGTAAAAAGTCAAAATGCAAACCTAGCTAGCTCTGGAAATAAAAATGCTGGAGCCCCAGAGCAAAAAGCAGTGTTTTTTTTTTGTTTGTTTGTTTTTTGCTTAAAATAGGCTTAAAACAACTAAAGTCATATCCAAAGATAATAATAGGAATAAGGCCTTGGCCTAATTAAAGTCATTCCAAAAGATATATAACATGCATTCAACTTTCAGTTACCTAAAATATCAGAGACTTGGGGATTTGTGAATGATAATTAAACTTTAGTCATAGAATTAAAGCCTTAAAAACTGGCAAAACAATTTGTATGTGTTTGTTCTACCCTTGAATCAAATCGATTATTTATTCCTTTTTTGTCTGAGCAGTTTCCGCATTTAAGGGAGAAGAGACATGAACCAGTTTTCCTAAGGCTTGTTGTTTTGAAGAAGATGTAGATTTTTCTCTAAGTAGAATCCGCCTGAGCCAACGTGCTGATTCTAGCATCTAGAACTGAATGCCTGGTTTTCCTCACTTATTGAACTGCCTGAAATATCACAGGACTCGACTTAATATAGATGGTTAATGAACAAAACTTCATAACTCTGGCGACTTAGAAAAGTAACGTTTCTTAGGCATGTATGATGTGGTTTACTTGGGTCAATAACCTATATACCTTGAGTCTGAGTCATTCAGAGGCTCTGATTCAGGACAGACCTTTACTTGAACGGGTTTATTTTCATGCTCTCATCAGCTTCTTGTTTGAGCCGTTTCTTCAGACAGTTTTGAAGCTGCTTGTTGGAAGTTTTGGTCGTCAGCTCTTTGATGCGAGTTCTATTTAATCCCCTGTGTCAGAGAACTACAGGGGCAGAACTTCAGAGAAATATGTCAGCTCTGCCCCAAGTCCCACGGACTTTGTCTCGGCAGTGACCATGTATTAGTCAGCTATGTCTACAACGATGCTGCATAACAAGCCAGTCATATGCAATGGCATAAAAATACACATGTGTTCTGTTCATTGGTCTGTGGGTCATCCCACATGGTTCTGCCCCATGCCATGCAATGGGACCCAGGCTAGCAGGGCAGAGGACAGGAGAACCCAGAGGGAGAAGAGGACACACAGGCTATTCTTCACATCTTTGCCCCTAACGGCCATTTCTGTTCACATTTCGTTGGCTGCAGCAGGTGGCAAGAAAGTCTGCTTGTTCCCTAGATAGTTTTCTGCGGCCAGGCAATGAATCACCACCAGCTTAGCAGCCGACGCCAAAACCTGTGTGTTGAGGCACAGTTCTGCAAGCCAAGGTCCAGCACAGCCCAGCTGGTTGCTATGGTGTACATCTCACAGCATGGAACCACTGTACCATCTGGGACTGACCATTCTCACCTGGGCTTTGAGCTCATCTTCCAAGCTCAGTGGTGATTTGCAGAGTTAACGCTCTTACTGTCCGCCTGGGCTCCTCTGTCTTTAAACCAACCATTGCAGGTCAAGTTCTACTCTGCTTTTGGTTCTGTTCCATCCTTCAACTGATCGGATGAGGCCCACCCAGAGTGGGACAGCAATCTGCTTTACTCAGAGGGGAATCAAATATGGACCTCATCCAGAAAACACCTCACTGACACACCCTGAAAACAGTGTTTAGCTAAGTATCTGGGCACCTCAAAGCCCAGGCAAACTGATACATAAAATTCACCATCACAGAGCATGCCAAGTTCATGAGAATAGTTGAAAAAAGAAGGGGGAAATGGGGCTGGAGACGGATGACAGGCAGGGACCACTGTGTGGGCAGTCTCACTGAAAGGGTGTCCTGCAGTCTGAAGTCACTCGGAAGCCATCTGTTCAGTTCATCTCAGTCACTCGGTCATGTCTGACCCTTTGCGACCCCATGGGCTGCAGCACGCCAGGCCTCCCTGTCCATCACCAGCTCCCAGAGCTTACGCAAACTCATGTCCATCGAGTCGGTGATGCCATCCAACCATCTCATCCTCTGTCGTCCCCTTCTCCTCCTGTCTTCAATCTTTCCCAGCATCATGGTCTTTTCCAATGAGTCAGTTCTTTGCATCAGGTGGCCAAAGTGTTGGAGTTTCAGCTTCGGCATCAGTCCTTCCAAAGAATACCCAGGACTGATTTCCTTTAGGATGGACTGGTTGGATCTCCTTGCAGTCCAAGGGACTCTCAAGAGTCTTCTCCAACACCACAGTTCAAAAGCATCAATTCTTTGGCGCTCAGCTTTCTTTATAGTCCAACTCTCACATCCATACATGACTACTAGAAAAACCATAGCCTTGACCAGACGGACCTTTGTTGGCAAAGTAATGTCTCTGCTTTTTAATATGCTGTCTAGGTTGGTCATAGCTTTTCTTCTAAGGAGCAAGCATCTTAATTACATTAAATCAGAGGACAGGGCTGATCCCACTTAAAAGATCATTCTTAGTGCAATGCAGAGATCAGACTCTTCAGTGTAGTCCTGGAGAATGTGAGAACTAGACAGATTCAAGAGTTCTTTAGGAGATGAAGTGGATAAGACTTAGTGGTTGACAAGATGTAGAAGACGAGGGAGAAGAAGAGATGCTTCCTACTGTGGCATTCAGGACAGTTGTAAACATTTTGCATATAGACTGCAGAACTACTTCTGGATTGTAATCTGCATATTGTCAGGGTGTCTGTGAGTTCACTACAGAACTTATTACATTGTGTTCTCATTTTCAAAATATAGTGGCCATCAGCTGTGTGTTTTTATTTATTTTTTGGCAGTGCTGTCTGGCTTGCGGGATCTGAGTTCCCCAACCAGGGATTGAACCTATACCCTCAGCAGTGAAATCAAAGAGTTCTAAGTACTACTGTGTCCTCAGATGCCCACTCATGTCCGACTCTGTGCGACCCCATGGACTGTAGCCCACCAGGCTCCTCTGTCCATGGGATTCTCCAGGCAAGAATACTGGAGTGGGTTGCCATTTCCTCCTCCAGGGGATCTTCCTGACCCAGGGATCGAACCCGGGTCTCTTATGTCTCATGTCCTTGCAGGTGAATTCTTTACCCCTAGCACCACCTGGAAAGCCCAGGGCCACCAGGGAATTCCCAAATTCTTATTTTATTGAGAGTACAAAGGAAATTTTTAATTTTTTTAGAAACAACCTGAACATTCTGGGTGATCTGGCCAATTACCGCATGACTAGTTTCTGTCATCTTATTTCAGAGACTCCATTTCAATTTGCATCAACAATTGCGTTAGTGGCCTCTGGGGGCCATGTCACATTCCAATAAGCTGTCTGAACAAAAGTTTGGTAGTACGTATTTTAGCCGGAAAAGTTTGGAGAGAAAGGAGTTGCCACCTGCTCCACGGTGATCGCAAAATCAGAACATCTGTATTTCAGAAATCATTGTCAGTAGCAAGGGGGATTCTTAGCTCACAATGATACATACAGCGTCTATATTAAAAGATATAATTTCCGGAAACATCTCAGATGGCCACAGAATATGGCTTGGAGGCTACACAGCATGGGGCAGGGTAGCCAAGAAGGATCCATATGGTGTTAGTTGCTCAGTTGTTTTCCAACTCTTTGTGACCCCTTGACTGCAGCTCTCCAGGCTCCTCTGTCCTTGGGATTTTCCAGGCAAGAATACTGGAGTGGGTTGCCATTCCCTTCTCTAGGGGATCTTCCCCACCCAGGGATCAAAACCCAGGTCTCCCACGTTGCAGGCAGATTCTTTACCATCTAGGCTAGTGGATATACTTAAGTCCTGCAAAGAAAGTGTCGTTACCTACTGCTTGATATCTGTCAATACGAGAGAAGGGGCTGGGTCCTGAAACCAGGCCCATTTGCTATGCCCAGCGTATCCACATACTACTTGTAAATTAGGTCTGCCTGAGTGTTCTCTGAACCTGACGAGTGTCTGTGGTTGGTGGAACCAGGTCACTGGTGCCGTATCTTCAGATTTCTGTTCCAGTGTCACCTGCCCTGACTCCACTCATTATTGACCAGATGACTTTTGCAGAAACTATTGCCCATGGCCGGCGATCTTTGTTTTGACCAGCCCAAAGTGAATTCTGTTACTTCACTAACGTTTTGTGGCTTATTACCTTCAGTAGTTACACCTGATGCATCTGTAAAGTCTTCTAATTCTCGTGAAACGTTGTCTTCAGTCCACGCTTCTGTAGAAACTAAGGAGCGTTCTCCAGCGGTGTGAGCTTCATGTTCACTTTCTTTATCACAATCAATCACTAAGGTCTTTCTTCTTTTTGTTGGCCTAATATTTTCATCGTCTGATTCAGAGCTGTATTCTGAAGACCTGTCATCTTCTGAGACACTAGTATATATGTCACTCAATCAGAAAGTTCATCTGCATTAAAACTCACCAAAAAAATTCTTCTTCGTTCAAAATTTCACAATGCGTTGCTTTTGAAAATTTTGCATTTATAATATACAGAAGGTTGGAACGAAAACCTAACGGAGCAAAACGTGAATGATAATGACAATTGTACATTGTGTAATGAAACCTTGGTCAATTTTAGCCTTCAACAACTTCACGCGGTGATGTTAATTATATCACTCTCTGAAAATGTATTGATATGTCCCGTGTCGATAACATTCTGCTAACACAACTTGTATAAATACGTGTCTGGTAAATAATGTGCTAAAATAAAATCATCCCATGAAGTAATGAAACTGCAGAGGGAGGCCTGGATTAGGAATGTGTGGAGTGGGTAACTGGGACCAGCACAGCCCTCTCCAGGGTCTAAAGGATGGATTTCTCTGAGACAGAGCGGCGTGGAAGGATTGCATCTGAGTGGCTCTGAAGTCAAACTGACCGATGCCAACCCTGCTCCCTCATCTCACCCAGGAGTCGGAACCATCCCTTGACGGGGGTCTCTTTTCTCAGAGATTAGCCCAGAGCGGGTGTTTAATGCTTAGGTGAGCAATAGCAGATGGAACTCCAGTGAAGGCGACACTTGGAGGCTTCATGGGAGGAAACCACCATGAAGAAGAGACATCCAGAAACACCCCAGGGCAGAGGACAAACCTCTCTCTTAAACCGGCTGATCTTTTGGCTCAAGGGCCCCCATGTCTTTCCTCACCTGCCCTAGACGAGCCAGGGATGGGAGACTGGAAGCCACGGACTCCAGGACAGACGGAGGGCAGCCTGAGACGCTGGGGCGTGGGGTTAGGGGCTGGGAGGAGAGAAGAACCAGGGGAAAGGAGATGAGTCCTGAGAAGGGAGGCAAAGACTCACAGTGAACCAGCTGCTTCACCATTTGTCTGAGCTCTGACTGCTGCAGTTATCCGTTGGAATAAAGGTTTTTGCGCTAGCAGTTCAGTTCAGTCACTCAGCCGTGTCCGCCTCTCTGCGACCTCATGGATGGCAGCACGCCAGGCCTCCCTGTCCATCACCAACTCACGGAATTTACCCAGACTCATGTCCATGGAGTCGGTGATGCCATCCAGCCATCTCATCCTCTGTCGTCCCCTTCTCCCGCCTTCAATCTTTCCCAGCCTCAGGGTCTTTTCCAGTGAGTCAGCTCTTTGCATCAGGTGGCCAAAGGATTGGAGTTTCAGCTTCAGCATCCATCCTTCCCGTGAATATTCAGGACTGATATTTTTAGTAAGAGACTCTAATTAACTGTGACTTACTCATTATTGAATGTGGCAGGTTTGGGGGGTGGCTTTCTGTTAAGAGTTTTTCAGGGGTTCAAACTCCTTCCATCCCGTTTTTTGGTTTGGTTGGTTGGTTTTATAATTTGTATTTAATTTCAGCATGTGGGATCTAGTTCCCTGAGCAGGGATCAAACCCAGGCCTCCTGAATTCAGAGCACGGAGTCTTAGCCATTTGATCACCAGGGAAATTATATATATATATATTTTAATCATCCTTCAATGCAGTTTTCCAAGAGGACTCAAGAGCTTGTTTTGCAATTTGTTTCCCTTTGATTTCTTATTGGCTAGGACACAGTCACATGAGCAAACGGAGCCACTGAGGATTCTGGGAAATGTAGTCTTTAGGAAGGATTCTGGGAAATGTAGTCCTTAGGAAGGATTCTGGGAAATGTAGTCCTTAGGAAGGATTCTGGGAAATGTAGTCTTTAGCACAGTAGCTCTGTGCTCAGGTAATAAGTCTGTAACTATGAATGGAGTGCGGAATAGATATTGATGCCATCAGTAGCCTCTGCTGCCCTCCCTAGTAACCTGCTTTCCAGCTTGTCATCAATCTCGTTTCCATTGCCATTTCAGGCTCATATGATGCCCATGAAGGAGTAATTATCGTGTCTATTTACAGATGAGGGGAAAGAGTACTTCATTTGACGGCGGTCGTTTTCAGCGGGAGAACGACGCAGAGACAAAATTGTAGGCACAAGGTCGAAAGGGCGTCGGGGAAGGGAGGGTGAAGTGTTATTTTATTTCTAGCCATTGGAAGGCCTTTAATGTTTTCATGACTGTGGGCTCATGCGTGTGTATACCTGTGTGTGTGCGTCCGGATTCATGCATCTCCTTATATCTCAAAAAACACCCAAGTCCTTCGTGGTGATGAATGATCCTCCTGACTAGCAAAATTTTTTTCTACAAAACATTGTGTTTGATTGCATGTATACCCCCTCCACCAAAATCACATCTATACTGACCTTCCCCCTGCCTCTATGGAGCAGTCTGTCAGAGATATCTGAGGTGCTGTCTCATGGGCTGCAGTCCTCATTTTGCCCCAAAGAAAACTTAACTCGCACCTCTCACGTTGTGCATTTTTTTTTTTTAAGGTGACAGGAGCCTTGGAAGGTTTGAAGAAAGGAGCTACCATGCTTCTGAGAATTATAGCATCACGGCTATAAGCATCTGCCTCAGTGGGCTTCCCAGGGGGTGCGGTGGTAAAGAATCTGCCTGCCAGTGCAGGAGATGTAAGAGACGCAGGTTTGACCCGTGAGTCAGGAAGATCCCCTGGAGGAGGAAATGGCAACCCACTCCAGTATCCTTGCCTGGAGAATCCCATGGACGGAGGAGCCTGGCGGGCTACAGTCCATGGAACTGCAAGGAGTTGGACATGACTAAGAACACGCATACACACACACACACACACACACACACACACACACACTCTCACACATAGCAGCTGCCTGTGTGTTTCACCCCCTTGGTGAGTTCAGTGGTCCAGTCGAGTGAAAGGACGATAAGCAGAAACATACAAGGTTTTGTCCTTACAGCAAGTCGGTCGGTTTGTCACTTTATAGACAAGTGATGCTCAAACCTGTTGTCTTGGAAGGGATAAAACACCCCCCTTCTGCACAGCGTGCTGTAAAATGCTCAAGTGCTTCTCATATTCTGGGGAGTTATACTTCTGCACTTCAGAGAAGAAAAGTAAAGAACGGACTTAGAATCTCCCTTCCAGGATTGCAAGCATCATTTTCTTTTTTTACAAAGGGCTCATTTTTTCCTCCCAGGATGCAGAGTGAGGAAATTACTCTTCTGCCAAGCTGGAGGCTCCGGTGTGTTCCCTGCCCTTCCCCGACTCCCCTCTGCGCTGAGTAGTTTTATGAGAGGCTTGAGTCTCATGTAACCAGGCAGACTTCAATCACGTTAGGACTGTAAATGAATTCAGGCTGTAGCAGATGCAGCAAACAGGTTTCTTTCTTGAGATACGACATCTGTGCCAACCCATGTATCTTGGAAGAAAGACAACTGTTCTCTGCTGCTTCTTATTGCCTCCGAGGCACTGTATCAAATGCTCCATGATCAAATAAAGGATGAGATGGTGGGGAGTGGAAATGATTTTCAATCCCATGCCTCACAGCATTGTGCATGATGGGTTTCATAGGAACCAGCTGGCGTAAAACTCAGCATTCAGAAAACTAGGATCATGGCATCTGGTTCCATTACTTCATGGTGAAGAGATGGGGAAAAAAATGGAAACAGCGGCAGACTTTACTTTCTTGGGCTCCAAAATCACTGCAGACAGTGACTGCAGCTATGAAATTAGAAGACACTTCAGTTCAGTCCAGTGGCTCAGTCGTGTCTGACTCTTCGCGATCCCATGGGGTTTTCCAGGCAAGAGTACTGGAGTGGGGTGCCATTGCCTTCTCCCAAACCACCTCTTACTCATGGGTAATTGCATGCCCATCTTCTGATTCCTTTCGTCTCAAAATATGCAAGTTGTCTTCTCTTTGTCTCACAAACTCTACATTTGGTTTGTATCAACTTGTGTTGACTCCACTGTAGAAGTGTCTTGTTGCGTGGGTCATCCACTTTTGTCTTTTCACACTGTTACCTTTTCATACTGTTTCATACTATTTCATACTGTTGAGATGAGATGCTTGGCTGGCATCACCAGCGTGATGGACATGAGTTTGAGCAAGCTCCGGGAGTTGGCGATGGACAGGGAAGCCTGGCGTGCTGCGGTCCTTGGGGTTGCAAAGGGTCAGACAGGACTGAGCGACTGAACTGAACTGAAGTGACCTTGCGTGGGTACACTTTTATTGATTCCAGATGCCACTGGCTTCGCTTCGGGTCTTGTTGTGTCTCACCTAGATTATTTCTGATGGATCATCCTTCCTACAGATTTTCTTCCTCTCTCATCTATCCTGCAGACAAATACTGGGACTTGCTTTGTTGATACTCAATCCTGACCCTTATCTTCCTGTCTGTGTTTGCTCTTCGCTCAGTATTTATGATCTAGCCACATCAGATAACTTGCCATTTCCTCTCCTTGGTCACGGGCACACATCTTGGCTCATGCTAACAGATACCACTGTTTGGAGTGTATTTTCTCCTCCCCGCCCCCCACCCCCGCCACTGAAATCTATCAGTTTTTCATTGTTGCTGGTCAATCAGTAAGTCGTGTCTCTGACTCTTTGTGACCCCCCCCCCCCCATGGACTGCAGCACGCCAGGCCTCCCGGTCCATCACCAACTCCCAGAGCTTACCCAAACTCATGTCCATCGAGTCGATGATGCCATCCAGCCATCTCATCCTCTGTCATCTCCTCCTCCTGCCCTCAATCTTTCCCAGCATCAGGGTCTTTTCAAATGAGTTCGTTCTTCGCGTCAGGTGGCTAAATTATTGGAGTTTCAGCTTCAGCATCAGTCCTTCCAAGGGATATTCAGGGTTGATTTCCTTTAGGGTTAACCAGTTTGATCAGTTTTTTAATCCTGTCATAAAAGTGAATACAAATGTAGCTGCTTTGAACTGTTTATTTTCTCCCAGGAATGTAGGTCAGAAGTTTACAATGTGTCTTTGATTTTTTTGCTCTCTGTTCCCTAAGGCTAAACTCATGGTTATGGATGGCCAGAGATCTGATCTGGAGACTCAGAGGAAGAAACTCCTTCCTGGTGATTGGCAGAATTCGGCTCCTTCTGGCTGTAGGACGGAGTTCCCCATTTCCTTGCTGACTGTCAGCCAGCAGCCACACCCTTCTGAGCTTCTCATGGCCCTCTGTGTGTGGCTTGCCATGTTGCCCCCTCTGTTTTCAAACCACCAGCCAGAAGGACCCTGAGTCCTTTTCATGCTTCTGATCTCTCTGGCTTCTGCCATGTCTCTCCCACTTTCGAGCTAGAAAAAGGTGGGATTGGGTCAGCCTCTGTAATGTAGGAGTATCTCCATATCTTAAGGTCTGTAGTATTAGTTATGTAAAATAACCGTCATGTGAGTGAGATTCACTCATTCGTGTCCGACTCTTTGCAACCCCATGGACTATACAGTCCATGGAATTCTCCAGGCCAGAATACTAGAGTGGGTAGCCTTTCCCTTCTCCAGGGGATCTTCCCAACCCAGGGATCAAACCCAGGTCTCTTGCATTGCAGGCGGATTCTTTACCAGCTGAGCCACAAGGGAAGCCCTAACTTGACATATTCATCAGTACAAGGGATCAGGGTGTGGACATCTCTGGGTGGGGGGCATTCAACTTATGACAGAAGGCCCTAGTGATTTTTCAGAATGCAGAGTCTGTCTCTGCAAAGTGGCATTAGCTTTGTGGCTTCCTTCAAGGTATAATTGTGATGTAGTGTTTAAAATGTCCTTTTCGTGCACCAATGTACTTTGTGGAATATTTAATTATAGAAGCTCATTTGCGAGTCTGCCTCCCACCACCAATGATGAATTACAGGAGCTCAGAAACAAAACCCCAATCACCTTGATATTCATGTGCAGGATCTAACGCAAAGCCTTACATGTGTTTGTAAAATAAAATGAGTATGTTCTCCCAATAATTTGCTGCAAGTTTCATTAAGTACTTGCTATATCTGAGACACTTTGATGTCCAGATCTTGAGCAATTATATCAGTTAGGGAACCTCCAGGTGGTTTGGCGGCTCAGATTCAGAACTGCCAGCGCAGGGGCCCTGGGTTCAATCCCTGGTTGGGGAACTAGACCCCGTATGACACAACTAAGAATTCACATACTGCAAACAAAGTTCCTATGTGGAAAAACTAAGACCTGGCCCAGGGAGATAAAATAAATGTTTAAAAAATAAAGAGCTGCTTTTAAAGAATTAAAATAATAAAGCTATCAATTAATGCAAACCAAGACAGGTAAGGCTTCCCAGCTGGTTCAGTGGTAAATAATCCGTCTGCCAGTGCGGGAGACCTAGGTTTGATCCCTGGGTGGGGAAGATCCCCTGGAGGAGGAAATGGCAACCCACTCCAGTGTTCTTGCCTGGAGAATCCCATGGACAGAGGAGCCTGGCGGGCTGCAGTCCATGGGGTCGGACACGAGTGAAGTAAATAAGCTAGAGCTTGACAGGAAACTCTTCCTAAGAGCTACTCACATCGATACCGACTCTGACTCACATAGAAGCGGAAATGCCCGCGCACTCATGGTATCCATTGTGTAGCGTTGAATGGCAGCAGTCCTCAACCCGAAGGGCTTGGCATGAGGCACGTTCGTCATCTCGCAGTCACCGTGGGTCAGGAACCCAAGCATCGGGTCCTTTACACGATCCAAGCAGGATTTCTCACGAGGCTTCACTGCACGTGTCAACCAGGGCTGAGATGTCATCTGGACGTTTCACTGGGAAAGCCGTCACCTGCTACATGTCTTGGAAAATTGAGTTCCTCCCCAACTTTTTGTTTGTTCCTTCCCAAGGACGCAGCTGCAGCCTGGAGGTTTTCTTCTTCCCAATGTATGAACGGGGAAGGCAAAATATAAACAAAGACAGAAACCTCACACTTATTAACACCGCCACTGACGTTGCTCAGTTCGGTTCAGTCGCTCAGTCGTGTCCGACTCTTTGCGACCCCATGGACCGCAGCATGCCAGGCCTCCCTTGTCCATCACTAACTCAGGAATGAATTATTTAAGTGTTGGGAGCTCATCAGGTTCGTAGTGGCAGATGTCAGACTTCTGAGATTCTAATTTTTTTCCGGCAATCTTGAATTTGTCACTGGCAACAAATACTCTCGATTGTTTTCCATGAAGTGACAGGTCCACTTTGTTCAATTTCGAGAAAATGTCTGCCACGTACCTGGGTCTGAATGGCCATAGATGGTCTGTCAGTCATCGTATCAAGTAAAAATGAGAGCTAGTCTTTTTCCTTGCTTCTCAAACAGTGGCCCACCTTTTTTTTTTTTTTTTTTTCCTGGAGACTAACGTTGAACTTCATTGGGAAAGAGAAGACCTTTATGTATACATCCCATTTCTTCATGCGGGATAGCCCAAAGACACCTACTCTAAATATTTAAGAAAATCAGCTATGCTTACCGCTTCATCTGAAGCATTCTAGGGAATTGATTCCCTGTCCGTCCAGTGGGTAAGATTCCGAGCTTCCAGTGCAGGGGGCCTCAGGTTCGATCCCTGGTCAGGGTACTAACTCCCACATGCTGCAACTAAAGGTCCGGAACGCCGCAATGAAGATCGAAAATTCTGTTTGCTGCCATTAAGACCCAGTGCAGTCAAATAAAGAAGCATCACAAAAATACACAATATTCTGAAATGAAACTGGCATTCTTGTATTCCAGGGCATGGTGGTGATGAATACACCGCTTGTGTTCAGTGTCTTGACCCCTGGTAAGGTGCCAACAGTTTTCCCAATTTTTCCACCGTCAGTACAATTGTGAACAAGGTGGAAATGGTACATGACAGTTCTATATTATGACGAAGGTGGATGTGTTCTCAGGGGCCTTGTGAGATATTGCCCAGGCTCCAAAGGGGCGTGAGGTCCACACGGCAAACCCCTGCACGGGAATACAGCAGACAGCATCCCTGAGTGATGCTTGACAGGATCACAAAAGTCAGCATGCACTTGGCTCAGAACCTGCATTCTCTCCCATCAGCTCTGCAGCTAAAACTAAATGCATCACTGCCTTGTTCTCCAGTCACTTCTCTGAACATCAAAACAAAGCAAAACTTCTCCGCTTCGAAGCTTGTTCCTGGCTATTTCTGTATCAGTCAAACTTAGGTCTCCAGAGCCTTCTGAGATTTGGGTGGTGGTGGTGTTATCGTTTTTAATTTTGTTGTAGTTTATTCATTTGCTTGTAGCTTTTACTCATTTGAAAGTGAAAGGGTTAGTCACTCAGTCGTGTCCAACTCTTTTTTGCGACCCCACGGACTGTAGGCCGCCAGGCTCCTCCGTCCATGGGAGACTTTGCAAGAGTGAATACTGCAAAGACCTTTGTTAAATAAAGATCAAGAAATATGTACCATCTAAAGAAGCTGTAAAGAAAATAAAGATGCAGTTAAGCGTATAAACCCCTCGGAGGATGCAGCTGTCCTTGTGTTTGTAACAAGAAAAGAGTCAATTGGAAAGAGAAACAAATGGAAACAATCTTTCAATTCCCTCCTCCTGGAATGCACCTTGACAAGCTCATAGAGATAAATGTCACAGGCAACACTAGCAATTGTAAATAAAAGCAGTACTAGAGAGAGATAAGTAGATGTTAAAATGAGGATTGATTGAATAACAGCGTACCTCTAAAAGCACGTGTTTTATAATTGCCCTTTCATCAATCCAGTTTGCATCGGGACACGCTCTTAAAATGTAGTTTAGTTGTCTTCCTAAATGTTCATGGCCCTGCCTCATTTGTGTCTGAAAGCTTGTTTTGCATAAAGTGGGTTGGATGTTTGATTGAATTCCTTATTAGGGACCGTTTTCTCTCCCGGGTGCTATTAACTCCCCGTCTGCCTAAGACCTCATTTGTCACCTGCTCCCTGAGCTGCTTTTCTGGGGTGAAGACTTGACTTGACATCCTAGCAGAGATGGAAGAGTTTCGGGGTTCTAGTAACCAAGCTGTGATGGTGAGGATGGGAGACACCCCCCTGACAACCTCTCCAAGCCTCAGTTCCTTCCTCTGGGAGATGGGAATAAAACATGTACTGCTGGGTTATCTGGAGGGATTCCCAGGTGGCACCAGGGGTGAAGAATCCACTTGCCAATGCAGGAGACCCAAGAGATGCAGGTTCCATCCCTGGGTTGGGAAGATCCCCTGGGATAGGACATGGCAACCCACTCCAGTATGCTTGCCTGGAGAATCCCATGGACAGAGGAGCCTGGTGGGCTACAGTCCATGGGGTCGCAAGGAGTAGGACATGACTGAGCGGCTTCACTTTCTCTCTCTCTCTTTTTTTTTTTTTTTAACAGTGTAGGAAGGTTCCGTTTCCTCCACACCTTCTGTAGCACATGTCATTTGTGGACTTTTTGATGATGGCCATTCTGACCAACGTGAGGTGATACCTCGTTGTAGTTTTGATTTGCCTTTCTCTGGTACTTAGCGATGTTGAGCATCCTTTCGTGTGCCTATTGGCACATCTGTACAGATGTACGTACAGACATCTGTACGTCTTCTCTGGGGAAATGTCTATTCAGAATGCTCATTTTTTTTTGTTAGGTTGTTTGATGAACATGCACACACCGCTGTGTATAAAATAGGTAACTAGTGAGGACCTACCAGAGAGCACAAGGAATTGTACTCATGTATTCTGCGATAACCTATACGGAAAAAGAATCTGAAAAACAATGGGTTTGTGTGTGTGTGTGTGTGTGTGTGTGTGTAAGTTGCTCAGTCGTGTCTGACTCTTTGTGACCCCGTGGACTGTAGCCCACCAGGCTCCTCTGTCCGTGGGATTATCCAGGCAAGAAGGCTGGAGTGGGTTACCATTCCTTTCTCCAGGGGATCTTCCCCTCCCAGGGATCGAAGCAGGGTTTCCCACACTGTGGGCATTCCTGACTGTCAGAACCCCCAGAGGATCCCTATGAGTGTGAAAAAGAATATACTGCTCAGGAGTGTTGCAAAGTTAGAAAAAAAAAAAATCTATATATGACGTTTTGTGCATACGAAGTTCTCTGTTAGTTTGCCTGTTGTGTGGCATAAGATACATGCTATATTCTCACACAGGCGGTTTCCTCTGTCACTGCTGAGAAATGACATTTCTTAGAAATGCAGTTGTCCCCATCATTTACCCCCTTCCTGCAAGAAAACATTCCCAGAGGAACTGCATTGATCAAGGATGCCGTCAGTGACTTCTCCTCGGTACCTGGCACAAGTCTGATCTGACCCCATCTGCTCACCCTGCCATGGGCTTCCATTCTGGCCCAGGCTTATGGAAGGTCTTGACGACCTTTTCTTCTTAAGAGACGCTTCCTGGAAAAAGGCTCTACAAGGTCTGATCTCCTCTTCGATAACTCTCCAAGGCTTGCAGGGTCTGCAGACCTCAGAAGAAGAGTTGTCATTCCTTCACGGACAACCATGCAGATCTCAGGTTACAAGATAGATGTGCCACGTTTGGGTGATTCCTCGGGGACTCTGCCTTGAATATTCATGACTTAAGGTCTCCTGCAAACGTCCCGGCCCCTCCTTGCCCGGCCTCTGTACAGCATCCCCCACCCCCCCCAAAAAAAAAGAAATGAAAGAGATGAAAAAGAGTCCACTTTAGTTGGTTTCCGTAATTCTTATGCATTATTAATTTACTTAACCAAAAAAAAAAAAGGCAGCGGGGGTGGGGGGAGAACTCATGTGCTCGTCAAGATTGATTGGAATCCTTAATGGAGATTTAATTTAAGGTTTGTCGCCACATAACTTCTACCCAGTGGCCCTGACCGCTGGAAGGACTGATTCACAGTCTACCCGTTGTACTAACAGTCACACATGAATATCGTGTCTAAGGATCTCGGATGAGCCTCCTGGGAAGCGAATGTCTGCACACCCATTGACACTTGTTTTGCCTAATTGAAATTAATTGGAATAAATATGTGTCAAACAGTTAGACTCGGTAACCTAATTTTAATGGAGTGATGGAGCTGCAGCTTATGTACAAGTGGCCTGGCGGTTTTTTTCCTTCTTTGTAAGTGGGCCTTTTGACCGTGTCTTTTCATGACAGCGTGTGTTTCCTACGCTGGGGTTCTCGGATTTCTCAGAAGAAAGGTGAGGTCTGGGATTTCTTTGCGAATGGGAAAAGAGTGTGTCCGTTGGTGGTAGTGAGGGTACTGGTGCTCAGTCATGTCTGACTCTTTCAGACCCCACGGACTGGAGCCTTCCAGGCTCCTCTGTGCATGGAATTTTCCAGGCAGGAATACTGGAGTGGCTTGCCATTTCCTCCTCCCAGGGATCTCCCTGATCCAAGGATCAAACGTAGGTCTCCTGCATTGCAAACAGATTCTTCACCGTCTGAGCCACCTAGGAAGACCTATGTCCATTAGATCACGTCAAAAAAATAGTGAAGGCAAAGAGGAATCGATCCTTCATACTAACAGGCAGCTGTTATGTGAAGGCATTATTCCATAGATGCTGAATAAATATGTCTGAAGTGAACAAAAGTGGTAATGAGACTCTTTTGACCTTGGCATTCTGCATTCGTGTGAACATAGCCGCAGACAGCTGCCAGGCAGGCTCGGTATATTCTGAGAACTTATTGCTCTTGAAAGACTTATGCATAGGCATGTATTACTGTGTTAGTACAAAATCCAGGCTTGGCAGTGACCTTGGAAAGAGTGCATATGATTCCTATATTCCTGTGTATTATTCAGTCGCTCAATCATATCCAACTCATCACGACCCCATGAACTATAGCCTGCCAGGCTCCTCTGTCTGTATGATTCCCCAGGCACGAATACTGGAGTGGGTTGCCATTTCCTCCTCCAGGGGATCTTCCCGACCCAGGGATTGAACCCAGGTCTCCTGCAGTGGCAGGCAGATTCTTTACCACGGAGCCGTCTGGGAAGCCCATATTCCTGTATGCGTTTTCTAAATACTACATGTCATCACTCTCCGGCAGGACACCCTCCATGGTCATCCAGATATTGTCCTTGCAGAATCTGCGATATAGTATGTGTCACACCGTCAGAGTCCTCCTCGGTGCTCTTGAGCTCTCCTATAAACCAAATCAGTCTGTTTTGCCTGAGGTTCAAATCGCTGATGGGCAAGGAGACTGAGGGCAAAGATATGCACTGGGAAATCCATCGTGAAGCTAACATTCTTGGTGCATTAAGGACCCATGCTAAGGCACTTCCCCAGTGGTCCAGGGGTTAAGACTGCATGCTTCCACTGCAGGGGACACGGGTTCAATCCCTGGTCAGTGAACTAAGATCCCACAAGCCTTAGAGGAGCCCAGAAAAAGCACTCATGTCGACTGATTCCAGAAGGTTCATCAGCATGTGGATAATCATATGTGAATACCATTCATTGTTATTATTGTTCTCTTATTAAGTCTGTCCCTGATGGCTCAGTTGGTAAAGAATCTGCCTGCAAGGCAGGAGACCCCAGTTCGATTCCTGGGTTGGGAAGATCCCCTGGAGAAGGGACAGATTACCCACGCCAGTATTCTTGGGCTTCCCTTGTGGCTCAGCTGGTAAAGAATCTGCCTGCAGTGCAGGAGACCTGGGTTCCATCCCTGGGTCGAGAAGATTCCCCTAGAGAAGGGAAGGGCTACCCACTCCAGTGTTCTGGCCTGGAGAATTCCACGGACTGTATAGTGCATGGGTCGCAAAGAGTCAGACACGACTGAGCGACTTTCACTTCACTATTGAGCCTATCATATGTATATCCATGTGCTTATTAACATGTTTCTTGTATTCTGTGCATGGATGCGTGGTTGATACATAGAATGACTATAATTTTGCAGGCACTCCTGGTGACTGTGAACACATACACATTCAATGCCAGCTCTGAAAACATAGCCTGATATCCTCAGAAAGCTGGAATCTGACTGGATACTTCAAATTTCTTTGTGCTCAGTTGTCAGCGACAAATCCATCTTTTTCTCGCTTATAAAATCATCAAACATATATATGACTGTGTCTTCAGTCAGTAAGTCATGTCTGACTCTTTGCGACCCCATGGACCGCAGCACGCCAGGCCTCCCTGTCCATCACCAACTCCCAGAGCTTACTCAAACTCATGCCCATCGAGTCAGTGATGCCATCCAACCATCTCATCCTCTGTCGTCCACTTTTTCTGCTGCCCTCAGTCTTTCCCAGCATCAGGGTCTTTTCCAAAGAGTGGGCTCTTTGCATCAGGTGGCCAAAGTATTGGGGCTTCAGCTTCAACGTTAGCCCTTCCAATGAATATTCAGGGTTGATTTTCTTTAGGATGGACTGGTTGGATCTCCTTGCCGTCCACATAGGGATTAGACTTAAGGAAAGCAGGGCTAAGCATTTGTGTAAGGTTGGCAGATGAATTGGCATCAAGATTGCCTTGTGGGAAGTTTTCACAGAAACAGTCCAAACAGAGGAGAGAGTCCAGGCCACCTTGTCAGTCATCTGGGTCGGTGCTGTGGTTCTCGGAGTCTCTTTGGTTCGGGATTCGACCTGTTGGGTGGTGAATCACAAAACAGCCCCTGAAAGTTGAAGGAGAGCATCTTGCAAGAAGCGCAGACTTTTGGGCTAACAGCAGAACTATGTCAACATACTTCACACTAGGGACTTCCCTGGGGGCCCAGCAGTTAAGACTGCCTGCTTGCGATGCAAGAGGTGAAGGTTTCAACCCTAATCAGGGAACTAAGTCCTGCATGCCATGAGATGTGGCCAAAAAAAATACACACTACATTTGGGGTGTCTGAGTGAGTGAGGGGGAGTCCCTTTCATTCTTCTCTGAGTGG
This sequence comes from Dama dama, assembly GCF_033118175.1. Taxonomy (NCBI): domain Eukaryota; kingdom Metazoa; phylum Chordata; class Mammalia; order Artiodactyla; family Cervidae; genus Dama; species Dama dama. Next base: position 160,852,146 of record NC_083714.1, on the reverse strand, counting down.
CCTTGTCTTATGGTCAAGACTCCCACGTCCAGGGGTGCTGGAAGAAAAAAGAAAAGGCTCCTGGGACCCGCCCAGCCCGTGGAGCTGCTCATGGAGCCCCCACCTTGGCCAACTCTCTGGTTCCCTTGTCTCTGCCTGTTTCAGTTTTCTTCCTTGTCTGGGGTGTTCTGTTCTGCCGCCCTCCACTGTGGTGTAACTCCCCCTGCTCCCCACCAAGGGGAAAGGAATCTCTGATCAGCGCAAGAAGCCACCACTGAGCTTCCTTCCAGGAAGGAATCACTGGCTCTCACCGGAGCAAAGTGTGATGTATATAGGGCGTCAGATCCCCGGGAGGTCTAGGAGATTTCTCTGGACCAATTTCTCAGGAGGTGTTTTGTTTGTGAGCCCTAGCCAGCCCACCCTCACCCTCCACTGTGACTGCCTCTGCCTAGGAGGTCTGTCCCAGCTTCAGCAGTCTCTCCCCTGCTCCTCAAGGCCTTGGAGATTCTTCCCTGGTGTTCCAGTGGTTAAGACTCCGCCTTCCCGTGCGGGGGACGAAGGTTCCATCCCTGGTCGGGGAACCAAGATCCCACAAGCTGCGAGGCCATAAAACCCAAACTGTATGGTAGAAGCAGCCTTGTAACAAATTCAACAACGATTTAAAAAAATGGTCCACATCAAAAAAAAAAAAAATCTTTTAAAAAAAAAGGTCTTAGAGGAGTCAACACGCCCACATCTCAACTCTCTGACTTCCACACCTGCCCCCCTACACCGACCTTTGTTCTGCAGTTCCTCCTCCTGACACCTACAACTCTATTCCATCCTCTTTGAAAAATGTTTTGAACTTAGAAAGCCTTTTTCTTTGCTCTCAATGCCTAGCGTGCCAAATGAGAGTGTCTCTGAAGATTGAAACACGTCCACTTTGCAACCCAAATCAAGCGCTTAGATCTTTGTCCCGGGGGTGTATGCCTTCTTCCAAAGTCAACGAATCCACTGTTTTTATTGAATAGTCCACCCTCGTGAACTAAGGGGGATAGAAAAATAGTTTGCTTTAACATTTCCAGTAGACTGTTTGGTTTGTATTTGAAGATATGTGTATTTCCAATCCAATCCCTGAATCCTACTCTATAGCTAGCTATTAAAATAAGCCCATTTTACATATTTATAGTTAGCGTAAGTGGCAGTTTTCAACTCTAATCTTCCAGAGGAGAAAATGATTTGAAAAGGTGCGTAAGACATGAAGATCCGAAGTTGTCGGTCTTTTCTTCGGAGACAATGGGTAGAGTGTCAATTTTTTCCAGCATACGACTTATGTAATTCACGATATGTCAAAGTCCTATCCAAGGAAGTTATGGAAGTAAATAATCCAGGGCAAAAGTTAGTTCATGAGATAACGTGGGGAGGGAATTTTAAGACCGTGAAAAATCTGGCTTAAAATTCAACATTCAAAAAACTAAGATCATGGCATCCAGTCCCATCACTTCATGGCAAGTAGATGGGGGAAAAAGTGGAAACTGTGACGGAATTTATTTTCTTGGACTCCAGAATCACTGCAGACAGTGACTGCAGCCTTGAAATTAGAAGACGGTTACTCCTTGGAAGGAAAGTTATGACAAACCTAGACAGTGTATTAAAAAGCAGAGACATCACTTGGCCGACAAATATCTGTCTAGTCAAACCTATGGTTTTTCCAGTGGTCATGTATGGATGTCAGAATTGGACCATAAACATGGTTGAACACTGAAGAATTGATGATTTTGAACTGTGCTGCTGAAGAAGATTCTTAAGAGTCCCTTGGACAGCAAGGAGATCCAACCAGTCAATCCTAAAGGAAATCACCTGTGATACTGGAAGGACTGATGCTGAAGCTGAAGCTGCAATACTTTGGCCACTTGATGCAAAGAGCTGACTCATTAGAAAAGACCCTGATGCTGGGAAAGATTGAGGGCAGGAGGAGAAGGGGACGACAGAGGATGAGATGGCTGGATGGCGTCATCAACGCAGTGGGCATGAGTTTAAGCAAGCTCCAGGAGATGGTGAAGGACAGCGAAGCCTAGTGTGCTGCTGTCCAGGGGGTCAGATTCACCTTGGGATCTGAAATCACTGCAACGTCAGACTCATCTGAGCAACCGAACACCAACAGCAAGAGTGGTCAATTAGGAGAATTTTGTCCTCTAAAAAAATTATAATATTTAGTGTCCTGGTAGAGTGTCTTTGTAGCTTGTGATGGGCTCAAGTCCTCACCCCAGCTTCAGAGCTTCCTCCACGCCCTTCCGCCTCTTTGCTTTTTGGTGGTGGTGGCTTAGCCGCTCAGTCATGTCCGACTCTCTGCAACCCCATGGACTGTGGCCCGCCAGGCTCCTCTGTCCATGGGATTCTCCAGGCAAGATTTCTGGAGTGGGTTACCATTTCCTTCTCCAGGGGATCTTCCTGACCCAGGGATCGAACCCAGGGTCTCCTGCATTGCAGGCGGATTCTTTGCCGCCTGAGCTATGAGGGAAGCTTTGCTCCTTAGGTTAGCTCATTCAGTCCATCCAGGTTTGTCAGCCTTGGAGAGATAAAAGGCGCCCGGATTCCTCAGGACCTCACGCTGTCCCTCACGGGGTACTAGCCATCCCTTCTGCCCTGACCCTGGTATTGCCGAGATCCTCACTTTTCCCTCCTCATCCCTCACTTTCTGCTTGGCTAGAACAGCCCCATGTTGCCTCTCTGCCTTCCTGAGAAGATAGGAACCAGGAAGCAGGTTATGTGGATTTTTCCGGGGGCGGGGGGAGGTAGACAGCGTCACACCACGTCGTCTTCCGTCTCTCATTTCCGCCCCCACCCCCCAGCAGCATCATGTGTTCTAAGACACGTGGGCATCAACTCCGTTACACATGGCCCCCAAACGTAGCATGACTGAGACCCGAGTTCTGCTCACAGTCTTTTGGTTCAAAGTCCTGGTTGTTCCTACACTACCTGTGTGACCCTGGGCACGTGGCTTCATCTGTTCAAATCTTTCTTGCAAGACCTGAAGCATCTTCAAATGACCTTGACCTTCCCAGCAAGGTCAGAGTAATTGCCACCTGCCCGAAATCAGAACTTCCACCTGCAGGACACAGGGCCTGGGGCAGGCGAAATCCTCAGTCCGTCATGATTATCCTTTTCTTCTGGAGACGTACAATAATCTCTTCTCAGCTGTCTACTCCCTCTGCGTCATGCTTATCCCCAATATCAACTCCACATGTACGTTCTCAGTATCTTTTTTTTTTTGAACTTTTTAAAAAAAAAATTTAATTGAAGGCTAATTACTTTACAATATGGTGGTGGTTTTTGCCATACATTTGCATGAATCAGCCATGGGTGTACATCTTTGTGCAAAATGGATCCTTTGATCTGGAGGGCAACATGCAAAATCTTTTCTTTTTGGAACATTTCGCCTTTCAATGTGAGTATCCTTCATTGTGGGCTTCCCTGATGGCTCAGAGGTAAGGAATCTGCCTCCCAGTGCAGGAGACATGGGTTCGATCCCTGGGTCATGAAGATTCCCCTGGAGAAGGAAATGGCAGCCCACTCCAGTATTCTTGCCTGGAGAATCCTGTGGACAGAGGAGCCTGGAAGGCTACAGTCCATGGGGTCACAAAGAGTTGGACACTGCTTCATACCTGTGGCTTTCAATCAGTGGGAAATCGTGTTGATTCATTTGAGGCTGGTGGAATAGAAGGAAGGCTTTTTCACTTCATGGCTGACATCTGCTTAGCGGCGGGAGAATTCATGTAGGGGAATTGGTACGAACATGCCAAAGGAGTTGTGATGAGAGGTGCGTTACTGGGAGGTTGTCTGTGGGTGGAAAAATCCGTCCACCATCCATCTTTAAGTGTCGTGGCCCGTCTGCTGATAACCGTGAACAGGATGCAGTATCTGCTGGTGGAACTACTTTAGGACTCAGAGAGAAAAATGTCTGTGTGTCTTACAGTAGAACCCAGGAATCAAGAGTTGAGAAGGCATCATCCAGTGGGTGGCTAAAGAGAAGAAGTCAGAGAGCATGCTGAGAGACGAGGGGGGGGTGGGAGGGAGAGAGAAATACAGTAGCAAGAGGTATTTTTTATCAAAAGAAAGCAAACAGATTCAACTAATGTATGCCCACCCCGCAAGCTTTCCCCTAAGCCCAGCACACTGATGTAAAACCACTGGTTTACCTTGAAAATCATTCTCTCATTTTGATTCTTCTTTGTTTGGCACGCCTAGGAGTTCCCTAACTTCTGCCAAAAGCCACAGAAAGGCTGTGGTCACAGCTAGACTGTTGCAAAGTCCTTCCTCTGCTACATTCAGTGTGTTTGTATCATTCTGATTGTCACTGCTGTGTTCAAATTTTGCACGTGGTGAGGGTGAAAGCATTAGTCACTCAGTCCTGTCTGACTCTTTGCAACCCCTTGGATGGTAGACCACCGGGCTCCTCTGTCCATGGGATTGTCCAGGCCAGAACACTGGAGTGGGTAGCCATTCCCTTCTCCAGGGGATCTTCGCCACCCAGGGACCCAACCCAAGTCTCCTGTATTGTGGGCACGTTCTTTACCATCTGAGCCGTCAGGGAAGCCCCCCAAAATTGATAGCCACTAAGTCATGTCCAACTCTTTTCGACCCCATGGACTGTAACCCACCGGGATCCTCTGTCTGCGGGATTCTCCAGGCAAGAACACTGGAGTGAGTTGCCATGCCCTCCTCCAGGGGATCGTCCCGACCCAGGGATCGAAACCAGGTTTCTTGCATTGCAGGCGGATTCTTTACCATCTTGAGAGACTTCCTAAACCCATCTGCTACAGCAGCCCATGTGGTGTAGGTCAGATGCGGACTGTGAGGGCATCTGCTAACACCCTCCATTTATATTCCAAGGTTTATACTGAAGCAGAGATAGTCTAGCTGAGAATGTTACATGTTTCTTCCTCTTGGACACTTACCAGTCTACACGTGCCTAGGACATTTTTGGTTGCTTCATGTACCCCTAATCTTTGAGGTCCTCACGAGCGGAGCCAGGATGGAGCGCTAGCAGAAAGTCAGACTGCAGTCTTCGGAATCCACATGGAATCCCGTGGATGCCCTGAATTGGGCTGTATGACATTCACCAGCTGGAACTTCATTCTTTAGGTGGAATCCCCTCACAGTGAAAATACGGAGGAGTCTGAACCAACTCAGAGGCCAATGACTGGTACTCTGAAAGCATTTTTTAAAGCTCTTTTATTGGGGAGTATCCCTGGACAAGGAAATGGCACCCACTCCAGTATTCTTGCCTGGAGAATCCCATGGGCAGACGAACCTGGCGGGCTATGGTCCGTGGGGTCACAAAGAGTCGGACAGAACTGACCACATACGCGTGCACAATGTCCCTTGAATATTCATTGTGAATGATGTAATAAGCAATTTAATAGACTATATAAACTTTCCCGAAGGGTAGAAAATAGTGTTATCCATATGTTTCAGGTTATGATATCCATAGAACTTATTTCTTTCAAATAACAAGTGCTTCTAGAGAGAAGGGTCCAAGTTAAGCCAAGAACATTTATGCTAACAGTCTTTGATTAACATTTTGTTGTTGTTCACCTGCCAAGTCGTGTCTGAATCTTCTCGACCTCATAGACTTCAGGCCTCCCTGTCCCTTACCATCTCCTGGAGTTTGCCTAAGAACATGTCCACTGAGTCAGTGATGCCAACCAACCATCTCACCCTCTGTCGCCCTCTTCTCCTTCTGCCTCCAATCTTACCCAGCATCAGGGTTTTCTTCCAGCGAGTCAGCTGTTCGCATCAGATGGCCAAAGTATTGGGGCAGTTAATGCATTCGTTCCCTTGTAGATTCATCAACTTGTTTGAGCACCTAGAAGTGTGCGTTGTATGTAGTATGTTCTCAATAAGTATTTGTTGAATGAATGAATGAACCGGTGAATGAGTGGGTTAGTCACAGGGCTCGGGGGATGGGGGTGGGGGGAAGTTGACCCAAGTAGGAATGATGGGAAGATGTCCTCAAGTCTGATATTGGAAATGTACCTTGCACCTAAGTGGCAGCAAAGGAACATAGAAATGGCATCCTAAAGGGAGTTCTTTGAGAAAAATTCAACTGGCGAGTGGGTGGCCAGAAAGGACTCCTGGATGAGAGCATATTTTCATATGAGCAGCCTGGCGGTCTGGAAGCCAAGATTCAGTTAAAGGGAAAGAGAATGCATTTTCATGAGGTTTCAAAAAAAAAAAAAGGCGGCTGGAAATTCACCAAGGGAAGACCTAGAGGCATACGATCAAGCCGTGGTGAGAATTCACTCGATGATCCAACTTAGGAAGCGTCCCACCAGTATCCTCTGGGGGAAACTGAGGGACTCTTGGAGCATTCCCATTAGAATGAGATGATAAGCAGGAAAACGACCCCTCCCCTCGCCTCAAGGATGTCCATGTTTGAATCCTCAAAACTTGTCAAGAGGTTACCTTGCGTGGACCCCTCCACCCCCAATCCCGAGCCTCTGGAAGAAGTTACTTGTGAACAGGAACCTTGAGGAGGTGAGAAAGTTAAGGCACTTGCGTTGTGTAGAGGTTACCCCCGCTTAAGTCCGCAAGGGTCCTTGTAAGAGGGAGGCAGGAGGTTCAGAGTCAGGGGAGGAGTTGTGAGGCTGGAAGCAGAGATCAGGAAAAAGCATGATCCGGGGACTTCCCTGGTGGTCCAGTGAGTGGCTAAGACTCCACGCTCCCAAAGCGGAGTTCTATCCCTGGTCAGGGAACTAGATCTCACATGCCACCACCAAGAGTTTGAATGCCAAAACGAAAAGATCCCTCAAGACACAAGTAAAGGTCCCGCTTGCTTTGTTGCGAGATCGGAGATCCTGCCTGCTGTCGTTAAGACCTGGCATGGTCAAATAAATAAATATTAAATAAAAAAGACTAATAACGTGAGCTGGAGTCAAAGAACGTGGGTAGCATCCAGAAGCAGCAAGAGGCTGGGAAATGGGCCCCTCCAGCCCCAATCCCGAGCCTCTGGAAGGAAATGTGGGTCTGCCATCACCTTGGTTTCATCCCTTTAACACTCCTTTCAGACACACGACCTCCAGAAGGTAAGATGTTACACTGTGTGTTGATTTCAGCCCCTGAACCTGTGGCCAGTTTGTAGCCACGGGAATCGAATGCAATGAGCTAAGCTCCTACACAGGTGTGCCTTTTCTCTTCTTGGGTCCGTTTGTTCCTGCCCACGGTCCCCGCTCAGCACGACAAAGCGGCCTTGGTAGCTCCGGGGCGTTGAACTCGGTGTCCTGTGTTCCTGTGGACATCCACGCAGAGCCATGTTGAAGCCTGAGCTGTTTTTGGGAAATGACACGGCTGCCCGACCCTCTGAACCGCATCCTGTCTTGATCATTGGCCTAATGTTGCTATGGCGCCTAGATAAGATGGTCCGCACGTGTGTTTTTATTCCCGAGGGCAAAACCATCAGCTCACATATTCCAAGAAGGATGTGCCACTTGTCATCTTTATTCTGAGAATACAGATGTGCACTTTTTTTTTTCCCCCCTGAAGCGTGTGTGTCAGAAAATCATTTCAGGAAGCCTTCAAAATATTTGGAAAGAAATGCAGTCGAAAATTGCGCGACTCTTTACACTGATCCTGTTAACCTTTGGCTTGCTAACCTTTACTTTCCTATTCTCCCAGAGAAACTCATCAATTGTTTCGCCAAAAATATAAAAGACATTAGCAACCTGAAGAGCCTCTGTTTTTCTTATCTTTCTCTGGTGTCCCGGATGAAAAATGATTTCCTTTAGATCATCATCAATAACGATGACATTTTCTGAGTGGGACAAAAAGACACCATCAAACACATAACCTCGAAGGATTCACCGGAAGGCAGAGATTTTGTGCTGCACTTTTGTTGGTCGTGTTTTTTTTTTTTTTTTTAATGACATAGACACGGTTAGGTTCTTTGGTTGACTGTGGAAAGCATCACAGATTCTTTAGATTTCTGTGAAAGTAGAGAAATCCCACCGAGCCCCCAGTTTAATGCAAAGCACTCGAGATTTCTGTTTCCCCTTAATGTCCATCCTGTGTGAAGCCGGACAGACACAAAGACCTTTTGTAGGTGGTTCTTGTATTTTTTTTTGCGGGGGGTGCGGGGGTTTGGTTCTTGTTTTGAAACTGGGACTTGTCATAGAAAAGAAATTGTAGACATGCAATCACTGTGATGCCATCTTCTTGATCCTGGGGCATAAACCACCCCACCCCATCCCACCCCAAGCCCAAGCAGTCTTATCTTAAACTCGCCTGAAAGCGCAACAGAGATGGGTGTGCTTTGATCTAACAGAATCCCTGTTTTTTTCCTCCAGGACCACAGAGAAATTTTGTGCAGGTGCTTGTGTGACTTATGATTTGAGGGGATCATGTCTGTGATTCCACTTTTTGTCAATGTCCACAGAGACAGCCGAGGTCCCAAATGAGTACCTGGGCAGCAGACATCACGGGGTCTCCACATGGTGAAGCTCGTCCTCCCGGGTTACCTTGGCTTGAACGTTCTAAGATGTCAGTTAGAAGATTTAAAGCCCCAGAAGCTGAACTGCTGTAAGAACTTTCCAAAACACTGGTCCTGAAACTGTCTGGTAACTTTTTTTTAATTGATTTAGGTATTTAACTGTACTGCATCTTAGTTCTGGCATGAAGGTATTGAGTTACAGGACGTGGGATCTACTTCCCTGATCAGGGATGGAACCCAGGTCCCCGGTACGGGGAGTACAAAGTCTCAGCCACTGGGCCGCCAGGGAAGCCCTCTGTATTGTTTGATTATATGACGTTTTAGCTTGTTTCAGGGTGCTATAAGAGAACGTACTGTCGACTGGGGACCTATAAACAGGCATCTCTTTCTCATACGTTTAGAAGCGCAAAGTCCAAGACCAAGACCCACTGATACGGGTCCTGGTGATGCTTCCCCTCCTGGTTCATAGAGGGTCGCTTTCGCAGGGTGTCCTCACATGGTGGAAATTGCCAGGGAGCTCTCTGGGGTCTCTCTTATAAGGACACTAATTCTGTTCATGGGGCTCCACCCTCATGACCTCGTGACCTCCCAAGCGTACCACCTTCAGATACTGTTACGTTGCAGGCGGGGACTTCAACCTGTGGGTCTCGCTCTGAGGGACACAGACTCTCAGCACACGGCAAATAATGATGAGAGGAAGACAAAGCAGGACAGGAGAGGAGAATACGATGTGCACGTCAGAAGCCAACCTTAGGAAAGTCTGTTCCCGGAATGTGTGTTCATTGCCTTCCTGTGTGGTTGACAGCTGTCATACACGTTCCAGTGATGAGGTCAGGGTGGTGGTGAGAGTGTTTGTCTTCGATAACATCTTAGTGTGGGTGCCAAGATGTTTTGGACAAGTTGTTGTTCAGTCTCTTGGTTGTGTCCGACTCTTTGCAACCCCATGGACTGCAGCACGCCAGGCCTCCCTGTCCATCACCATCTCCCGGAGGTTACTCAAATGCTTGTCCATTGAATGGGTGATGCCATCCAACCATCTCATCCTCTGTCGTCCCCTTCTCCTCCTGCCTTCGATCTTTCCCAGCATCAGGGTCTTTTCCAGTGAGTCAGCTCTTCGCATCAGGCGGCCAAAGGACTGGAGTTTCAGCTTCAACATCAGTCCTTCCAATGAACACTCAGGACTGATTTCCTTTAGGATGGACTGGTTGCATCTCCTTGCTGTCCAAGGGACTCTTGGGAGTCTTCTCCAACACCACAGTTCAAAAGCATCCATTCTTCAGCACTCAGCCTTCTTTATGGTCCAGCTCTCACATCCGTACGTGATAAAAGTCCCATTCCCATAAAGTCCACATGATGAAATCTTCATTTCTGGGAAAACCCAAGGGAAAATTAAGTCTGGGGCGGGAGAGTGTGTGACATATTCTACAGTAACAGTGTGAAAATTGAACTTCTCTATCACTATGACACAAGCGAAGAGGGACTAAAGCTATTTAGGGCGAAGCTGCAAAGAGGGCAGCATTTGGTATATTTCTACTGATCATGACATTTTAAAAACACATTTTAGATTATGTATTGCATTGGATCTTAGTTGCATCTCGCGAGACCTTTTGTTTTGGCTCCTGGAATCTCTGGTTGTGACACGTGGACTCAGCATCTGTGGCAGGCAGAATTAGTGGGATCCTCCCTCACCAGGGAATCAAACCCGAATCCCCGGCGTTGCAGCCCATATTCTTTTAAGTTTTATTTAGTTACTGATTCATTTCTGGCTGCGCGGGGTCTTCATTAACTGCTCTCGGAATTTCTCCGGTTGTGTTGTCCCCTGGACGAGCGCATTCAGTCATTGCATCATGCAGGCTCAGTGGGTTGTGAGGCAGCTTCCTTCCCCCGAGGCAGGTGGCATCTCCCGTGACCAGGGGCTGGACCAGCCCCGTCGCCCCTGCATTGGCAGGCGGATTCTTAACCCCTGGACTACCAAGCAAGTCCCCATGATGACATTTTTTTTTTGGTGGGAGGGGGATGAGGGAGGGAAAACAGTGGAATACAGTTTTTCGTGTTGTCTCCCACCATTTTTTCAACCTATGATTTGATTCATCCTGAGTTTCGTCTTCAACATCCAGCCTTTTTGTAAAAGATGTAGTTTGGGAATTTAAGCTGCGACTGTGTCCACGGGGCACAAGAAGCTTCAGGGTCTGTGTGCTAATGTCCCAGAGGACTCTGGGTTGGCCGTGGAGAAGCGGGCTACCTGAAGATGGAGATGAAGTGAATGCAGACCTGGGGGGAACGTCGTGTGTCCCCTCAGGCAACGTCTCTGCGCCATTGTAGAGGGCGCCCTGCCCATTACCCCAGGCTGCATCCTGCCTGCAGTTATGTGTCTACTGCCAGAGAGAAAACCTGAGCCTCCCCCATCACACCCCGCGCTTTCTCCACCTCTCTCGTCGAAGAGCAGGGAGGCCCAGCTCACAGCCGTGTCCTCTGGCCTCTTACCCTCAGTGGTCCAGTGGCAGCTGTGATCGTGAACTAGCAAACAATGAAACTGTATCTGCCTGCAATGCAGGAGACCCCGGTTCGATTCCTGAGTCAGGAAGATCCCCTGGAGAAGGGATAGGCTACCCACCCCAATATTCTTGGGCTTCCGTGGTGGCTCAGTGGGTAAAGAAACTGCCTGCAATGTGGGAGACCTGGGTTCCATCCCTGGGTTGGGAAGATCTCCTGGAGAAGGGAACAGCTACCCGACTCCAGCATTCTGGCCTGCACGGTCCACGGGTTCACAAAGAGTCGGACATGTCTGAGTGACTTTCACTTTCTCTTCTTCACACGGCAGCCTGTGTGTGGTTCTCCTGATGGACGGGCACTGAGACAGTCTGAGACTTGGCATCCTTTGCTGCAAGGCAAAGAAACTCTACGGGACTGAAAATAACTGCATTCACGTGCATCCATGCGTATTGAGTCACTTTCGTCGTGTCTGGCTCTGCGACCCCATGGATTGTAGCCTGCCAGGCTCTGCGGTCCATGGGGGTTCTCCCGGCCAGAATACTGGAGCGGGTTGTCATCTCCTCCTCCAAGGGCTCTTCCCGACCCAGGGATTGAACTCATGTCTTTTACGTCTCCTGCATGGACGAGCAGGTTCTTTACCTCGAGTGCCACCTGGGAAGCCTGTATTCATGTGCACTTAGAGTGAATTCTGGACAAACGATAAAAAAAAAGACCAAGAAACTCAACTGCCACTTCTAAGGAGTCTGGAGCGAAAGCAGGGTTCTGTGTGTGCCCCCTGTACACAACACCACCTAGAGGATGGGCAAAAGACCTAAGCCACGCCTCCAGCCTGACCCCTGGACATACCCGCTCCCTGCATTCCATAAGAGGAATTCGCTCATCTCTATTAGGGACCTCCGTTAGCAACCAAGGGACCTTGTTGTTTGTTCTCCCTCCCCTCCACGTTGCTGCTGCCGGGGCCCCAGTAAACCCTTGTCTGGATTTTTTCATCTGTCCTCTAATCAATTTCTGTTGATTACAGAGGCTAAGTGTGTGCATGTGTACTCTGTCATGAATCGGTCATGTCTGACTCTTTGAAACCCCATGGACCGTAGCCCACCAGGCTCCTCGGGATTCCCCAGGCAAGAATACTGGGCGTGGGTTGCCATATCTTCCTCCAGGGGATCTTCCCGACCCAGGGATGGAACCGCATCTCCTGCATTGGGAGGCGGATTCTTTACCACTGAGCCACCCAGGAAGCCCTCTGCTTACGAAAAAAAAGTTCTAAGATTGTCTTCTTATTTTCTCTTAGCCCACGATGCTCGATTTGAGGCTGAATGTTGAAATGATTGGAGAGAGAGAGTTTTATACACTTGTGTTCATCATGTAGATTTATCATTGCTTCTGGCCCTTCAGATTAATATGAACGTTCTCAGGAATTCTCTGGTGGTCCAGTGGTGAAGAGTCCACGTTCTAACTCAGGAGACACGGGTTCGATCCCTGGTTCAGGGAACTAAGATGCTGAACGCCATGGGGGCAACTCTGCCCGCGTCCTCCACAGCGCACACACTGCAAGCAAATACACCATGGGGCGCAGCTGAGACCTGCTGAAGCCAAATGATTCATAAATAAGTATCGTAAGCATGTTTCTTCTTATTTCCTAAGAGCCTACGATGCTACATTTCGGGTTGGGTGCTGGAACGATTGGCCAGCTATGGTCGTGTAGGGGAGAGGACCATAGAAGGACTGGTTTTTGTGTTTGAATTGAAACTCAATCCAGGGACCTCCTCTGAAATGCCTCAGGATTGCTCGCCTGGCCCAGAAAGAACCTGATGCAACCTGACTTTGAAGGGAACTCAGATAATTAGCTCTCACTCTCTGATAGGGGGCTACATTGTGAGGGAGGCGGTGTGTTTCTCGGGGTGTTTGTAGAGGACAAGAGTTTTCTTCTGAATTTACCCCTACCTCGGGCTGGCCTGGTGCCTCAGAGAGTAAGGAATCCACCTGCCGAGGCAGGAGACCGAGGAGGCGAGGGTTCGATCCCGGCGTCGGGAAGATCCCCTGGAGGAGGAAACGGCAACCAGCTCCAGTACTCTTGCCTGGAGAATCCCACGGACGGGGGAGCCTGGTGGGCTGCAGTCCATGGGGTCACAAAGAGTCAGACACGACTGAGCCAGTCACAGCAACACAGCAAACACTTTACCGATTTCTGGCAGTGAATGTGTTTCCTTGACGTCACGCACGTTCAGAATCCAGTGAGAACACTGGGGGAGAGGTCATTGTAGGGAATGAATTTACAGATGCAAACAGGAATCAGTGGTTCCCCTGCTCCCAAAGCTTGACACATCTGAGAGCAGGACTTGTCATTTTTTGAGTTGTTCATGATTTCTCAAGGTTACACGCGAGGGGGAGAGAAATGCTTTTGAGAAAGCAGTTCTGATATTCTTCCATCGTATTTAAACATAACACATATATTAGGATAGAGGACAGAATCCATGTGACAAATTCACCTTTAACTTTTTTGAACCTCTAACGTCTATTAGAGATTTCGTCGGAAGACGTGAAATGCAGGAGGCATTGGAGGGATGGAGTCTGTATGCATCACGAGCCTCTTGGGTACCTCTTCATATGGTGTGTGAATAAGTTCACCTTAGTTCATGTTCCTGGGGGTTCTTTTCCTGTTTTCCCAACAGAAAAAAAAAAAAAAAAGAGCAACGTCTTGATTATCGAGGTCCTCGGAACGGCAGGCTCTTGTTTCCTGATTGAGGGCCACACGGCAAATGTTTTCTGAAATATTTAGAAGCGGTGGGATGCACGCATCATTCACATAGTGTAGAAATGTCCACACTTCATGAAGCCATTTTTCATCCCAGTGCAAATCTTGGCCTCTTGGGCATGGCTATACGTGGGTGCCTTTTACTAAGACTAATTCAGCTGGGGTGGAATCTGGGGAGTCTGATTCCTCAGTTTCTTTTCTACTTCTTTGACTCCATTTCTGATTTGTAGATAGGTTCATTTGCAGAGTTCCTTTCTTTCCTTTTTTTTAAGATTCGGGTATCATGAGCCGTATCATATGGCATTTGTCTTTCTCTGTCTGACTTCACTCAGCGGGGCAGTCTCTAGTTGCATCGATGTGGCTACAGATGTCATTATTTTTGTTCTTTTTAATGGCCGAGTAATATTCCACTGTACACATGCACCCCATCTTCATCCATGTGTAGGTTGTTGTCCATGTCCTAGCTACTGTAAATAGTACTGGGGTGCATGCATGTTCTCGAAGTATGGTTTTCTCCAGATACGTGCCCAAGAGTGGGATTGCTAGATCATATAGTACAGAGCTTCATGGTCTTTTAAATGAGGTGTATATTTTATTGGCTTTACAAAATCCAGGTGCCTCTGGAGAGTGTGTAGCAGTCCACACAGATGACTACTTATGGGTTTTCCTGGTGAGGGTTAAGCCCGTGGTTTATATTTGCTTTTCCCATGAACACTGTCCTAAGACCTCTCTCCAGATGCACACTGGGGAGGAGGAGGAATTCTCCAAACACCTCTTCTGTCTGGGAAGAAGGTGGGGGACAGGTTGGTAGCATCTTCCATTAATATTGCGTTAGTGGCTAATGGGCTGTTTGTCATTCATGTCTGACTCTTTGTGACCCCATGGACTGTAGCCCACCAGGCTCCTCTGTCCGTGGGATTCTCCAGGTGAGAATACTGGGGAGTGGGTAGCCATGCCCTCCTCCAGGGGATCTTTCTGACTCAGGGATCAAACCCGCATCTCTGATGTCTCCTGCATTGGCAGACGGGTTCTTTATCACTCAAACCATCTGGGAAGTGATGTTGTGTTAAGTCTGTCCTGATTAAGAAAGCATGCTGTCTAGATACTGTTTTTTTTTTTTTTTTTTTTTAATCTTTTGGCCACGCTATGCAGCATGTGGGATCTAGTCAACTGACCAGGGACCAAACCCACACTCCCTGCTTTGGTTGCTAGAGTCTTAACCCCTGGACCACCAGGGAAGTCCTCAATGCTGGTTCTTGCAATGAGTGTCTCACCACCGTGCTTCCCGCCAAAGGTCAACAACATAAAACATTTCATTCTACACAATTCTGGTGTCTTTCAACAGTGTTTTAGCCTTGGCCAAATTCAAAGCCCATGCTAAGCCCAGACGAGAGCCCTTTTGCATTTCTTACGACTTCCTGACATAGTGACTAGCAGACCGCAGATGTAAAATACTAGTTGACAAACAGACAGTAAGAAGGTGTGGTTTCCCTTCTAGTGATTTAGTGAGTTTCTATCGGAGGCCACTCAAAAAGTCATTGCTGCCTCTGCTGGCTTCAGCCCCTAGTCTAGAGTGATCAGATGGATGCTTGCTTTTCCCGTCTGCATCTTCTGAGATGGGATCCCGAATCAGCAGGTTTGCTCAAGTGTCCCAAGGACATCAAGCGTGCATTGGGATTCTTCTGCTCCTGGACCAGGCTTCATGGGCAGGGGTGTTATCCCAAGGTCACAGTGAGCATCAGAATTAATCCCTTCCGTATTCTCACTTTACTGACGCCTCTAAGTCATACGGCTGATCAGAACCTCTGATGAGTTTTGCTTTTTTTTTTAATTGGAGTATATTTGGTTAGATAGCATCACCAAGTCAATGGACATGAATCTGAGCAACCTCTGGGAGATAGTGAAGGACAGGGAGACCTGGCGTGCTGCGATCCACAAAGAGTCAGACACGACTGAGCGACTGAACAACAACGCATAGTTGCTTTGCAATATTCTGTCAGTTTCTGCTGTGCTAGAAAGTGAATTAGCTACATGTATGCATATATCCCCTCTGTTTTGGATTTCCTTCCCATTTAGGGAACCACAGAGCATTGAGTAGATTTTCCTGTGCTATGCAGTAGGCTCTCATTCGTTATCTGTTTTATACATAGCATCCATGCCAGTATTCTTGCCTGCAGAATCCCATGGACAGAGGAGCCTGGCGGGCTACAGTCCATGGGGTCACAAAGAGTCAGACATGAATGACAAACAGCCCATTAGGGTCTGAAACAATTGAGCATGCACGCACATCAAGAGTATGTATGTCTCAATCCCAACCTCCCCATTCATGCCACCCCGTCTTCCCTCCTTGGTGTCCATATGTCTGTTCTCTGGGCCTTTGTCTCTATTTCTGCTTTGCAAATAGGTTCATCCGAACCACTGTTCTAGGTTGCACATGTGGGTGTTTAATACATGATGCTTGTTTTTTCTCTTTCAGACTTACTCTGTATGACAGTCTGCAATGTTTAATGTTGGCGTGTCATTGACTGTTGGCACCAGCAATGTTCAGTGTTAGCATTTCAGTGCGTGTTGGTGCCGGCTCAGACAAAATGCCTCTCCCATTACTTCAGTCATGTCCAACTCTTGCAACCGCAGGGACTGTAGCCCGCCATGCTCCTCTAGCCCTGGGATTCTCCAGGCAAAAACACTGGAGTGGGTTGTCATCTCCTTCTCCAGGGGATCTTCCAAACTCAGGAATCAAACCCATGTCTCTTAGTTCTCCTCCACCGGCAGGTGGGTTCTTTACCACAAGTGCCATCTGGGAAACCCTTAGACCTTAATGCCATTTATTTTCCCCTCAAAATGTTAAATGTCTCTGATTCACCTTCCTGAACTCAGGCTAAAGTTCTGAGCCATGTCCCCCACCCAAAAGAACAGAACCATTGTCACAGCACAGATTTATCTCACCCCAAATATCAGAGAAACCCTGATTTTGACTTTTTTAAGTCAAAAACCCCTGATTTAAATACAAAAAAACAAACCTGATTTTTAAGTCAAAACACTACATTTTTACTTAATTAACTCTGTTTCTGAGATACTGATTTTAGAAAAAAAAAAAAAAAACCCACACCCCTTTAACATTTTGCAATTGTTCCAAAGACATCAATATTCACCCCTGCCAGCACTTAATCGTCTCCATTTTTATTATTCTACTGTCTTACTTCTTTTCAACTCTTTATGCTTTTTTTTTTTTTTCTGTGCATGTTTTCCTGCTACAAATGTGTTTGTTGCTGTTTGCGACTTCTCAATGTTTTGCTATTTACCCAGCAACTCTGGGATCCTTCCAAGGAGTGCTGTATAAAATAAAGGACAATTGTGATGATGTTTACAGTACTTCTCCCCGGCAATGTCAGGAGCATCATGAAAGAAGACACAGAGAAGCCAGTGACAAAGGGATTTGC
This sequence comes from Dama dama, assembly GCF_033118175.1. Lineage (NCBI taxonomy): Eukaryota > Metazoa > Chordata > Mammalia > Artiodactyla > Cervidae > Dama > Dama dama. The sequence continues at coordinate 160,835,012 of NC_083714.1, read as the reverse complement.
TTGCGTGTTTGAGTTCTGTCTATAAAACGACACAAGCCAGCTTCCCTTATTTTTTCTGCATAAGTATGCATTTAGTGCTTGAATGTATTTCACCCTTGGATACGTTCAATTTGTCTTCATTTTGCAGTTTATTCTGTTAATTAGAAAAGGTTATAAAATTAATAACTAGTCATTGCGAATGCATTTGGTGGACTGCACCATCAGCTTGATGAGGGGCTAACCCCCCACCTCAAAAGGGACATAAATGACTGGTTCATATACATCGTATCAAGCATTTGATGAAGTGCACTGCAGACAGAGTGCTTTAGTCGGCAATGGTCTTTTAATGATTTTCAAAATCATCTGAACATCAAAAATGCAATTATATTCCGTGTGCATAATAAACGGAGTCTCTTTGGAGGAGCATGCTGTTATTGATTGAGAAAGTTGCAAGTCATGAGAATGGATTCTAGATATGGCTTCTAATAATAATGCCAATCGCATTAATACCTGTAACAAGAGAACTTTATACTTGTGTCGAGTTTTACGATTGCTGAGAGATTTCTTCTATGGAGTCACATCAGTTCAGTTCAGTCGCTCAGTCGTGTCCAACTCTGTGACCCCGTGGACTGTGGCACACCAGGCTTCCCTGTCCATCACCAACTCCCGGAGCTTGCTCAAAGTCATGTCCATCGCATTGGTGATGCCATCCAACCATCTCATCCTCTGTCGTCACCTTCTCCTCCCGCCTTCAATCTTTCCCAGCATCAGGGTCTTTTCCAATGAGTCAGTTCTTCGCATCAGGTGGCCAAAGGATTGGAGTTTCAGCATGGATTCACACATGGGCAGATATTTCACTGATGGGTCATCCACTTGTTTTTCATACCAGTTAAAACACTGATTTCAGGTCGTTAGATTGAAGACTGAAGCTAAACCCTTTTCTACTGACTCTGAGTGCCTTCCTCTTCATAGTACATAACCACACAGCTTCTGGGAGAAGAAAACTGTATTGGCAAAATTACAGAGTTGGGGTGTAGCACATTAAATCAGCGATAGAGAAAAAGAAATGAACCGTGTCTTCAGAAGTTTGACGAAAAGCACTCTTGATGAAATAATGACCACCTTCCCCATTTAGCTGAGCTTGTATACTGTTGGCAAGTGCGTCAGAGGAGGTGAAACACAGAGGAAGCGAACCGTTCTTAATTGACGTGTGGCAGCTTTGCCATAACTAAAGAAGAGGGTGGGAACCCTCTGGCTGGCTTGCGTTGGCTGCCTTCTTGCTGTGTCCTCACGTGGTGAAGAGAGAGATGGAGAGAGAGAGAGAGTAAGCTCTCTGTTATCTCTTATTATAAGGACACTAATCCCATGGGGTGGGGGGCCCATCCTCATGACCTGCTGTAACCCTGACCACCTCCCAAAGTCGTCCATCTTTAAATACCAGCACATGGGTGAGCTATGGCTCTCCCGTATGAATGTAGGACGCGGACAGTTCAGTCCATGGCGATGCCTCTGCTTCTCAATTTCTCAGACGCTAAAGAATATGCCTGCCATACAGGAGACCCAGGTTCGGTTCCTAGGTTGGGAAGATTCCCCTTGAGAAGGGAGTGGCAACCCACTCCAGTATCCTTGCCTGAAAAATCCCATGGACAGAGGAGGAACCTGGCAGGCTACAAGTCCGTGGGGTCGCAAAGAGTCAGACACTACTGAGCAACTAACACATACTCTATAGTAGGTAATTTCTGCAAACATCTCATCTGTGATTATTTTGTTTTATATATATATATATATATATATATATATATATATATATTTAACAACACTTTTTAAAAATTTTATTTTCTTTATTTATTTGGCTGCGCTGGGTCTTGGTTGAGGTATGTGGGATCTTTGATCTTCGCTGTAGCATGTCGGATGTTTAGCTGCAGCACGTGGGATCTTTCTTAGTTGGAACACACGGTCTTCGTTGTTACATTCAGGATCCAGTTCCCCGGCCAGGGATGTGACCCAGGACCCCTGACTGGAACCTTGGAGTCTTAGCCGCTGGACCACCAAGGAGGGTCCCTCGTGTTATATATTTAGACAGGTCTGACTTATACCTTTCAGGGTGTCTTCATTCATGGACTCTCCAACCATGTGATATGGCTCATCCCACAGTCCCCTTGTACCTACTGTGTAATTGCGTTTTTAAGCACCACACATTTAAAATTTAAATGGTACAACATTTTGAAAGGTAGGAATGTGACTTCCGATACTTTTCTGCTCATTAGTATAATAGAGGAACAAGTTTTACAGAAGGAACCACACAAAGATGTTGGTAACAGTGTTTAACATGCTGACATTTTGGGGAAAAAAAAGAAACATTTGGAAGTTCCCACTTAGTAGGTAATAGCACTACCTTAATTGAATGTTACTTTTGTTTTCTGATGATTTCAGAGTTTATACATCAAGGCAAGAATAAGAAACGGGAATTGCCATATCTCTCCTGTCTCATAACTGATAAACAGTTGGTTTAGCAAAAGAAAGAAAGTCTCTCAGTTGTCTCCGACTCTTTGAGACCCCATGGACTGTATAGTCCATGGAATTCTTCAGGCCAGAATACTGGAGTGGGTAGCCTTTCCCTTCTCCAGGGGATGTTCCCAACCCAGAGATCGAACCCAGGTCTCCCGCATTGCAGGTGGATTCTTTACCAGCTGAGACACCAGGGAAGCCCAAGGATACAGGGGTGAGTAGCCTATCCCTTCTCCAACAAATCTTCCCGACCCAGGAATCAAACCAGGGTCTCCTGCATTGCAGGCGGATTCTTTACCAACTGAGCTTTCAAGGAAGCACAAAGGAAAACAATAATCCTTTCCCGTAGTCTATAATAATGCGGAAAAGAATTCAGCTGGAGTTAATGGCGAGGTCTTCTTGGATGATCAGAAAATACAACTTAGCTGTTGGCACTTGCATTGGGGAAGACAGATCTTATTTGGGGAAAAAAAGAATAATATAAACCATTGGAATCTGTCACGAACACATGACATGTAGAAGCGTGGTAAGCCGTATTTCTGGATTTGAGATACGAATGTTTGGATAGAATCCTCCATTTCTGACCACTCCCTCTCCCCCCACTCATGTGACTTGGGGAAGTTCTCGTCATAATGGTCATCATGGTTCATGCATTAAATTCTGTTTATTTATTTATTGTTGACTGTTCTGGGGCTTGGTGCGGGCTTTTTCTCTAGCTGCGGCGAGCAGGGGCCGCTCTCTAGTTGGGCTGCAGGGGCTTCTCGTTGGGGCGGCTTCTCTTATCTGGAGCTCAGGCTGTAGGAATCACTGACTTGAGTAGTTGTGACGTGTGAACTCAGTAGTTGTGGCTCCCCCCACCCCCACGCTTTAGAGCACAGACTCAATAGTTGTGATGCACGGGTTTCGTTGGTCCGAGGCAGGTGGGGTCTTCCCAGATCAGTGATGGAACCCCCGTCTCCTTCATCGGCAGGAGGATTCCTTAACACTGAGCCCCCAGGGAAGTCCCAGTGTTTATACATTACTGATAACATCCACCAGATACCAGAAAGTTGTTGGTAGAGTAGCAAATCAAAAAAAAAAAAGAAAAACAAAAACACATGTCTTTGAGTAGTAAAAGCGATGCTAGGGAGCAAACATTGGCAGTAAACACTTACAAGGTAACCATCCAGCAAACTTCATTTTTTACACTGCTCTTGTGTCATCTAAAAGGAAACATGATTGAAAATTACGTTGTTAGGTTCTCACGGGATGACTTGGAGATGCTGAAGCTGAAACTCCAATCCTTTGGCCACCTGATGCGAAGAGCCAACTCATATGAAAAGACCCTGATGCTGGGAAAGATTGAGGGCAAGAGAAGAAGGGGACGACAGAGGATGAGATGGCTGGATGGCATCGCTGACTCCACGGACATGAGTTTGAGTATGCTCCGGGAGTCGGTGATGGACAGGGAGGCCTGGCGTGTTGCGGTTCATGGGGTCTCAAAGAGTCAGACACAACCGAGTGACTGGACTGAACTGAACTGGCGTGTCATGCAATTAGCCTTCTGAATGATCAGCACTGGATGATATGTGAAGGGCTCATTCACTCACAGCCCTTGCAACCTGGAGGGGACATCATTATTTGCTACAAAGGAAAAGGAAAGCTCATTCTTTGCCCCATCCTTAAGGCACATCTGTACGTTGTGAAGTAGAAAGACTTCATCAGAATTACGTTGCAGTTCCAATCTGTGTGTTACCCGTAATAAATCCTGAGAAATGTGGTACGTTATCCGGGATGCTGCTGCACTGAGTGATGTGATCTTGACTTTGATGGATAGGTCCTTCTCGGAGATCGTGATGTAATTTCCACTCTCATTTCCAGGACTTTTAAACATCTCTTGGGGACTGCGGGGGAAGACGACCTAGTAGGTTGCTATAAATACACTGGGTTTGGCCGTGTACATTTTCAGGGGTGAAAAAACTTAGGGACTTGAAGCAGAACACATCTTTTTTTATAGGAAAAAAAAAAAATTCTTTTTTGTCCATGCCAGATGTTAGTTGTGCCATGCAGGGTCTGTATTTGCAGTTGTGGTATGCGAATTCTTAGTGGTCATGTGTGAGACCGAGTTTCCTGACCAGGGATCAAACCCGGGTCCTTTGCATTGGGAGCTCAGAGCCTCAGCCACTAGACCACCAAGGGGTGGCCCAAAACAGCACCCACGTATCATCTCATAGTTTCTGTGGGTCAGGAGTCCTGCCATAGCTTCCCTGGGCCCTGAAACTCCCCATCTCTTGCAAGGCTGCAGGCAAGGCGCTGGTTGGAGTTGAGCCCTAAACTCAAGGTTTGACTGGGGAAGGATCTGCTTTCAATCTCTGCCATGCTTTCCGAGAGCTGTGGGACAGAGTTCTTCATCACTCAGCGTTAGCCGGAGGCCACCATGGGCTTCCCTCGTAGCTCAGTCTTTAAAGAATCTGTCTGCAATGCAGGAAACTTGGGTTCGATCCGTGGGTCGGGAAGATCCACTGGAGGAGGAAATGGCAACCTGCTCCAGTATTCTTGCCTGGAGAATTTCATGGACAGAGGAGCCTGGCGGGCTACAGTCCATGAGGTCGCAAGAGTCAGACACGACTTGGCCACTAAACCAGCAACCACCACCACCAAGAAGCAGTTGGCATGGAGTTGAGTGTTTCCAACACTGTGCCTTGCACCATCAAAGCCAGAAAGGGAGTCTGCTAGTAAGACAGAAAGTGAAAGTATTAGTCTCTCAGTTGTGTCTGACTCTTTCCGACCCCGTAGACTGTAGCCCTCCAGACTCCTCTGTCCATGGGATTCTCCAGGCGAGAACACTGGAGTGGGTAGCCATTCCCTTCTGCAGGAGATCTTTCCAACCCAGGGATAGAACCTGGGTCTCCTGCATTGGCAAGGCGCATTCTTCACCATCCAAGTCACCAGGGAAGCCCAGTAAGATGGAAATCAGGGTCTTTCTAAAAAACCTAGTCAGGGAAGCAAGACTCATTACCTCTGCAGTTTTCTGTGTGATGGACGTGTTTAGGTCCTAGCCCAGACCCCAAGAAAGGGGGTTCCACAGAGACTTGTGTAGTAAGGCACAGGATCATTCTGTGGGCGGTGGGGGGCACCTAAGAAGCCTGCCCTCCGCCGATATCTACACTCACTTACAAAATCCCCAGGTGAAAATAACAAAGACCAGCAAGATGGGAGAACTGGCCAGGTCTCACGGCAGGTAAGCAATTCTGCGTGGCCTGAAGCCTTTCTCCCTAGCGACCTGTCTGAGATGTGCCTGCCTTTTGCTCTCCGTGGGTCCGGCCACAAGGCAGTCATGCTAGCTGCTGAGCAGAGATTCGGCCCTGGACGTGACTCTGGTTTCCAGCGCCAAGGTCACACCACGTAGAAGAAATCAAGCAGGCCGCCCACGTGCCCTTTCAAGATTCCACCTCGTTTGCTGTGGGTGGTGGACCCCACCTGCCTTCGGGACCTTCAGAAGCGCCGCGGCAGCCAGAGGAGATGAGACTTTCCTTTAAAAATGGGCTTCTGTGTCCGTTTCACAAACGCCCCGTCACGGCCCGGAGCGATCACCTTGCGATCTGAACCTCAGGTCTCGCAAGCCTGTTCAGCTGCGTGGTTCCCCGTGGTCTCAAATGAGCTTTTTAGTGTTTCTCTTTTTTCCTTCTCCTAAAGCTGGGAAACCCTTTTTATGATTGCTCTCAAGTCGAATAGTTACACTGGCCTGTGTTGTGAGAACGTGCCCTGCTTGCTTTGATTTAGAGTAAGATAATCCCGCTGCCTTAAACACGATTGGTTTGGGGGAAATGACAAGTCCCCAGGAGCCACGGAGACTAAGCTTTGAGGTGGCCATATCCACAATCCTGCCTGAGCGTCAGTTGAAAGTTTCTGTTTTCTTAGGTAAGAATTTCATACCCAGGAGGATTTAGCTGCATTTGGTGGAAAGCTGGCCAGTTAAGCTTTGTGTCCACTGGTTGTTGGTGCTTTTTCTCTCTGAACGCAGTGGTGGAAAAGGCCATGTCGAAGCGCACCTTTGTTTCATTCAGTAATGATCCCTAGTTTTCATTTCTGCTGTATCTCCCTGGAAGGGAAACTGTACAAAATGATGGCTGTAAGGCATGTCTTAAATCAATTAGCCGCGTGTGTATGTGAGTGCTCAGCCATGTCTGACAAGTTGCGACCCCATGGACTATATGTAGCCCGCCAGGCTCCTCTGTCCTTGGGAGTCTCCAGAGAAGAACACTGGAGTGGGTTGCCAAGCCCTCCTCCAGGGGATCTTCTCTACCTAGGGATCGAACCTGGGTCTCCTGCGTTGGCAGGCGGGTTCTTTACCACGGAGCCACCTACAAATCCTCTTAAGAATACACAATGCTGCAGTCACAAGAATTCATTCTCCCGTGACCCTCTTTCAACCTTATTTTCCAAGTAATCAGGTCCTTCCTGACAAACTGTAGTTTTTACTTCCCTTCTTTTTTGATTCAGGGAGTCCGATGAAGTTATTCATTTCATGTTGAAATGCAAACAGATGCAATGAAAGGTGAGTCCGTAAGGAAGGGTTTTCAGAATGACGCTAGTAAGTTAAAGCAGCGTTTTGCATTCTGGGATGCAGCCCACTTGGTTACGATAATTATCATCATTTTTTTTTTAATTATCATCATTTTAATACACCGCTGGAGGTCTTTGCTAAAATGTTGTTTAGGCTTTGTTCTGCTCTGTTTTGGATCTGCTGAGGGAGACTGGCCTGGAAATATTCTTTCTCACACTGCCTTGTCAGATATTAGAACGACGGTTATCTCAGCATTATAAAATGATTTATTGAGTGTTCCCTTCTCTGTTCTCCGTAAGAGTTTGAATAAAATTAATTACTTGTTCCTTGAATGCCTTATAACACTCACTGCTGAACCCGTGTGGACCAGCGATTTCTTTCTGGAAACATTTGACTGGGAATTCGACTGACTTAGACAGTAAAGAATTTGCCTGTCAATGCAGGAGACATGGGTTCGATCCCTGGGTAGGGAAGATCCCCTGGAGGAGGGCATGGCAACCCACTCCTGTATTGTTGCCTGGAGAATCCCATGGACAGTGGAGCCTGGTGGGCTACAGTCCATGGGGTTGCAAAGAGTCGGGCAAGACTGAGTGACTAACACTTTGACTTTTTCACTTTTTACTTCAGCTTTCTTCTGCATCTGTGACTCTGAGTCTCCTGTTTATTCTCTGAGTTTTCAAGTTGCATCTTTCCAGCGGATTACTATCCTAATGGTTTTCCTGATACCTCTCTAATGCTGTAAGATCTTATGAAATTCTCTTTTTCATTTCTAATTTTGGTTATTTCTACCTTCATTCTCTCCCTATTGATCAGACTCGCTGATCTATTTATTCGTGGGACCTTATAAAGAATCAGCTTGTTTTCATCAGTTGAACCCGCTATATATTTATTTGTGAAAGGAAATGGCAACACACTCTAGTATTCTTGCCTGGAGAATTCCGTAGACAGAGGAGCCTGGAGGGCTACAGTCTATGGGGTCGCAAAGAGCTGGACACGACTAAATGACTAACACACACACACACACACACATATATTTATTTTCTACTTAAGTAAACCATGCTCATATCTCTACATTTCCATCCTTCTGCCTCCTTCTCAATTACTGACTAATTTTTAGCTTTTTAAGATGGTGATGAGTTTATGAGTTTTCAGTCCTTCTTAGCTAACACACACTTGTCCCCTCAAGACTATTCTCGTCATATCTAAGATATTTGGTGTGCATTCTTCAGACCATTCATTCAAAAACATTATCTAATTTCAGTGATATTTTCTCCCTTTACCGGTGGATAATGCAGACTTTCAGAACATTTCCAAACATGTGGAGATTTCAAAGTTCGTTGCATAGCGGTCAGAGATCTGTAGTATATTATTTTCAGTCTTTTGAAATATATTAGGATTTGGTTTCTAGTGCCACCATTTGACAGTTTTCTGTATACCTGCAGAGAGTATGTACTTCTATATATTTTTAAGTATTTATTTATTAAACAAATATTTAATAAATAATTTATAAATATTTAATAGATAAATATTTTTTAAATATTTATCTATTTGGCTGCGTCAGGTCTTAGGTGTGATATGTGGGTTCCTTGATGTACCTGCAGAGAGTATGCACTTCTATATATATATATTTTAATATTTATTTATTTAGTTATCTGGCTGGGCCAGGTCTTAGGTGTGATATGTGGGTTCTCTGATGTACCTGCAGAGAGTGTGTACATCCATATATTTTTTTAAAAATATTTATTTATTTATTTATCTGGCTGGGTCAGGTCTCAGGCGTGATATGTGGGTTCTTCGATGCATCACTCAGGATCTTTTGTTGGGGTGCACGGATTCTCTTCTGTAGTCCGTGGGTTCAGTAGTTGTGGCGGGTGAGCACAGTTGTTCCTCAGCACATAGGATCTCAGTTCCCTGAGCAGGGATCGAACCCTGCATTGCAAGGCAGATCCTTAACTACTCAACCACCAGGGAGGTCCCGAAGAGCGGGTGTACTTTTAACTCCTAGTGCAGTGGGGCGCTCGTGGTAAAGAACCCGCCTGCCCGTGCAGGAGACGTAAGAGACACGGGTTCAGTCCCTGGGTGGGGAAGATCCCCCTGGAGGAGGGCATGCCAACCCACTGCATTTTTCTTGCCTAGAGAATCCCATGGACACAGGAGCCTCGTGAGCTACAGTCCATGGGGTCACAAAGAGTCAGACACGGCTGAAGCAACTTAGCATGCACGAAGTAATATATGTCTGCTAAATCAAATGCACTCATTGAATCATTCTGTTATCCTCTATTTTTAGTCAAGTTTTTAATCTGCTGCGTCTTATCCTTTACTGGAGAAGGTATATTAGATTACTCCGTGATAGTCACAGATTTGTCTGTAACTCCATTTAGTTCTTTCAATTCTTTATGTATTTTAAGCCTTGGCTGTGTTTTTCTCACCATCTGTTTATCTAGCAATGAGTCATTCTTAAAATGTGTTTTGCCCGGAAAATACAAACTGCACTAGGTTTTGTTCATTTGGAATTTGCAACAGTTTCTTTTCTTCCACAGATTTCCTTCACTCCCTTTGTGTATCTTTATTTTAGGCACAAAAAATCCTGTCGTGTGTATAGTCATTCACCCGCTGATGGACTTTTGGGCTATTGTCTATGTTCAGCTCTTGCTGAAATAGCTGCTGTGAACATTCAGGTATAAGTCTGGTGTGGACGTACACTTTTATTTCTCTTGGATAAATATTCTGGTTAGGACGGCTGGTTGCATATTTGACTGTATAAGAAATGGCTGCTATTCTCTGCAGAAGGATTATCTCATATCGGGCTCTGTAGTCTGCTTATACAAGAGAAATATTTTGATTCCAACACCCTCTGACTCATGTCAGAATAAGGAAAATAAAGGACCCAAGTCTTTGAAAGACGAGACATCCCATTCCTGATGGCAACGCCTTGGGGGCAGGGTACCCACAGGAGGTTTGCCTGCCCTGGTGACCGCGAGCTGAGAGTTGGGAAAGACCAGGGAAATCAGTCTGAATCCCAGTCACCCTGCCCTGTACAACTCATCTCACTCACTTGATGATGCTCTGAGGCTCAGCTAACTCCCAGAGATGTATCAGAAGATGCTCAGCGTCTCCGACAGTGGTCCAGCAGTCGTCAGCGCCTGAGGATTCATGACATCCCTTCCATCTATGCGTGCGTGCGTGGTAAGTCCCTTCAGTGGTGTCTGAACTGGTGACTCTTTGCGACCCCGTGGACTGTAGCCCACCAGGATCCTCTGTCCATGGGGTTCTCCAGGCAAGAACACTGGAGTGGGCTGCCCTCTCCTCCCCCAGGGGATCTTCCCGACCCAGGAATGGAACCCACGTCTCTGACATCTGCTTGTCGTGGCTTCCCTCACTGTGGAGCAGCGCCCAATAGTTGTGGCACACGGGCTGTGTTCCTCCATGGCGTGTGGAATCTTCGTGGAGCTCGGGGATCGGACCCGTGTTCCCCGCATTGGCACTTGGAGCTTAACCAGTGGACCTCCAAGGAGGTCCTAGTGTCCGTTATCATTCTAAGAGCTTGGTTTTCAAGAGGGTTTCAGTAAGTTAGAATGTTATTAAAACGCATGTCTTAGGTAATAGATTTTATCTTTTAGAACTGTTTTAATTTTGCAGAAAAATTGAGCCAACCATACAGAGGTTTTCCTTCCCTGCTTGTGGTAGTTTGTGTTGTTATTAACATCCTCAGTTCATGGGGCACATTTACCGCAGTTGGTGAACTAGTATGGATACAGTTTGATTAGCTAAACCTCACAGTTTGCATTTCTGTCCTTTTTTGTTTGGGATTGTACAGTTCTGTGGGTTTTGGAGGAGGCATAGGGTCACATACCCAGCATCTGCTGTCTTTGTGTTTAGTGACCCAGTCACGTCCAACTCTTTGCCACACCATGAAGTGGAACCTCCTCCCGCTCCAAGGCTCCTCTGTCCATGGGATTTCACGGGCAAGAATACTGGGGTGCATTGCCCTTCCCTTTCTCCAGGGGAATCTTCCCAACTCAGGAACGGAACCCACGTCTGCTGTATTGTCAAACGGGTTCTTGACTACTGGGCCACCAGGAAGGCCCATCTCCACCACTGCAGAATACAAATATCTGTTAACTCAGGAGACTTGTGAGAAGCTGACTGTATAAACCTAGGCACATTCTGGGATCACCCTGTAAGGAGACACAATTGGATAAAAGAAGAAATCCCATTATCACAAGATCCTAGCTTTGTTTTCACTGACGATGTCAGATGCAAAGAGAAAGGTGTCCTTTTTGTAACACGCAGCAACCTTTTAGGTAGAAAATATGCTTATCTGTAAGAAAGTTCCAGGAGAAAGAGACATTTATGTTCTGAGGACAGGGCTGACAATGTTTGTGAAACTGACTTCACAGTAGAAGAGGATTAGATTTCTCACGCCTTTAATTTTAGGGGAGTAAGCTCCATTAACTTTGAAGGTTATCCCCTCCTAGGTGATGTCTTGATTGTTGAGAACCGAAAGAAAAGTGAGGCGTTTTTATTGTCGTCTTGGACGCAAAGTGAAATGCTTTGTGTTTAATCAGCATCTTCTTTTTCATATCTTCTTAAGAGAGCATATTACGGGGTGTTTCATCTCTTGTTCTTCTTTATGCTTCTTCTTAATATTAGCATCTATTTTCATGTTTGATACTCTCTGAAAGATGTCATATAGTCTGAATTTTTGGATGTCAAGATGTTATGGTCTTAGACAATTCAAATATTCTTTTAATGTTTCTCTATTTTCTTTCTTTTAAAATAACATAGCTTCATTTATTTAAGAATGTGTTCCGATATCAGGTGGCAAAGTTCAGCAATGCAGAACTGACATTTTTGCAACAACCTAGTAATTTTACACCTGATGGTGCGTATGTTTAAGTGGTACCGTCTTGGTTCCTCCTGCCCTCTTGTTCCCCTTCTGTGTCCGTAAATCCGGCCTCTACGTCTGCATCTCCACTGCTGCCTGGCAGAGAGGTTCATCAGTACCATCTCTCTAAATTCCATCTATAAGTATACATCAATGTACGATATTTGTCCTTCTCCTTCTGACTTACCTCACTCTGTATAATAGGGTCTAGGTTCACCCCCCTCTTTAGAACTGGCTCACATGTGTTCCTTCTTTTGTATGCTAAGTCACTTCAGTCGCGTCCGACTCTTTGCGACCCCATGGACTGTACGCCGTCAGGCTTCTCTGTGAGATTCTCCAGGCAAGAGTATGGTAGTGGGTTGCCATTTCCTTCCCCAGGGGATCTTCCCGACCCAGGGATCAAACCTGCATCTCCTGTGTCTTCTGTTTTGGCAGGTGGGTTCTTTACCACTAACACCACCTGGGAAGCCCAGTTCTTTTTCCTGGCTGAGTAATATTCCATTGTGTATATTTACCACTACCTCTTGATCCACTCATCTGTCAATGGACATCTAGATTGCTTCCATGTCCTGGCTATTGTAAATAGTGAACATTGGGATACATGTGTCTCTACATTTTCTGCATGAAGAGAAACACTTTGTGTCTAATCATCATCTTTTTTCCATATCATTTTAGGAGCGCATATTACCAATATTTTCATCCCTTATCCTTCTGTATGTTTCTCCTAATGCTAATATCTGTTCTGATGTTTTAGTATTTTCTGGAAAATGTAATATACTCTGAATTTTTTACCCTTTAAGATTTTATGATCTTATACAGTTCAAATATCCTTTAAAAAAATTATTTTGTTGTTGATGGAGTATAGTTGATTTACAGTTCCACGTTACTCTCTGCTGCATGCCAACGTGTCTCAGTTAAACATATACCCATTCTTTTTTAAGATTCTTTTCTGATATAGATCATTAGAGAGTATTGAGTGGAGTTCCCTGAGCTGTACAGTAGGTCCTAGATTTTTATTTGTTAATTTTTTTTCAGCCACCCCTTGTGACTTACAGAATTTAAGTTCTCCAACCAGGGATCAAATCCATGCCTCCTGCAGGGGAAGCTCAGAATCTTGACTGCTGGAGTGCCAGGTAAGTTTCCAAGTATTCTTTTATGTCCAAAAATTATTTTATTGATTCCTTGAATTTTTTCCCTTGGAGTGATATATATGTGTGTGTGTGTGTGTGTGTGTGTGTTTCTGTGTGTGTATACATGGGCTTCCCAGGTGGGGCTACTGGTAAAGAACCCACCTGCCAATGCAGGAGACCTCAGAGCTGCAGGTTTGATTCCTGGGTCGGGAAGATCCCCTGGAGGAGGAAATGGCAACCCACTCCAGTATTCTTGCCTGGGAGAATCCCATAGACAGAGGAGCCTGGGGGGCTACAGTCCATGGGGATGAAAAGAATTGGACACAACTGAAGCGACTTAGCATGTGTGCACACCTATGTACACATGTATATATTAATACATTTATTCATTTATAATAATTGGCTTCCCTTGCGTCTCAGTCAGTAAAGAATCCACCTGCCACTGCAGCAGACCTGGGTTTGATCCCTGGGTTGGGAGGAGTCCCTGGAGGAGGACATGGCAACCCACTCCAGTATTCTTGCCTGGAGAATCCCCATGGAGTCCTGGAGTGGGTTGCCATGTCCTCCTCCAGGGGATCTTCCCAACCTGGAGATCGAACCCGGGTCTCCCGTGTTGCAGGCGGACCCTTTACCATCTGAGCCACCTGGGAAGCCCAGTGAGATGGATGAAGATGGAAGAAGGAATGAAAGAGGAAGACTAGGATTTAGTCTTCAAGAATGGAATGATACACCCAGACAGCATGTACCAAGGTAAGATTAGGAGAGGCCAGTGTGAACAGCAGGAAATGTAGCGAAATGTAGCAAAAAATGTTCACTGCACCAAGAATAGATGTTCTAGGGGGTCCCCTGGTGGAACAGTGGTTAGGGCTCGGGAGTCTCATTGCAGTGAGCCTGGGTTTCATCCCTGGTTGTGGAACTAAGATCCCACAAGCTGAGCATTGCAGCCCCCCCTCCCCAAAATGTGTTCAAGGAAGTTTAAAAAAATGAAGGATTTAGCAACCCACTCCAGTATTCTTGCCTGGAGAATCCCATGGACAGAGGAACCTGGTAGGCTGCAGTCCACGGGGTTGCAAACAGTTGGACACAATTGAATCGACTTAGCATGCACATGATTTGAAAAAGCAGTCTAAGTCACATGGCAATTCTCTTTCAGCTCAGTCATGTCTGACTCTTTGCGATCCCATGGACTACACCAGGCCTCCCTGTCTGTCACCAACTCCTGGAGTTTACTTAAACTCATGCCCATCGAGTCGGTGATGCCATCCAGCCATCTCATCCTCTGTCGTCCCCTTCTCCTCCTGCCCCGAGTCCCTCCCAGCATCAGGGTCTTTTCCAATGAGTCAGCTCTTTGCATCAGGTGGCCAAAGTACTGGAGTTTCAGCTTCAACATCAGTCCCTCCAATGAACACCCAGGACTGATCTCCTTTACAATGGGCTGGTTGGATCTCCTTGCAGTCCAAGGGGCTGTCGAGAGTCTTCTCCAACACCACAATTCAAAAGCATCCATTCTTCGGCACTCAGCTTTCTTTCTAGTCCAACTCTCACATCCATACATGACCACTGGAAAAACCATAGCCTTGACTAGACGGACCTCTCCACTTCCAATAACTTAGCATTTTCCAGAATTGTTTTTTCATGCTCAAGTCTCCCTAAACTCCCTCTCGTCATTCTTAGAGAACACCTTGACTTTTCTTTCCCATGTTCAGATGTGAAATTCCGCTTGTATTTGTAAGTCTTGGATACCCTCCTCCTCCAGGAAGCTTCCTGAGGACACAAGTATTTTTGCATGTGTGTGCTTTTTTTTTTTTTTTTTTTTTTTGCTAACTAGTGCTGTGAACCTCGTACACAAAAGGTTCATCTTCCTTTTTTGTCCAGTTACCATCGGTATCACTTCTCATGGTCCTCAGAGTGTCGGGAGATTTGGAAGGACATCAAATCAGTCAGTCCTAAAGGAAATCAGTCCTGAATACTCATTGGAAGGACTGATGCTGAAGCTGAAACTCCAATACTTTGTCCATCAGTTGTGAAGAACTGACTGATTTGAAAAGACCCTGATACTGGGAAGGATTCCAGGTGGGAGGAGAAGGGGGTGACAGGATGAGATGGTTGGATGGCATCACTGACTCGATGGTCATGAGTTTGGGCAAGCTCCGGGAGTTGGTGATGGACAGGGAGGCCTGGCGTGCTGCGGTCCATGGGGTCGCAGACATTTGGAGATAACTTAGCAACTGAACAACAAGGAGGAGTCAGTGATAGAAGCAAATGGATGCAAGTGGGAGCAAGAAAAGGTGGGCAGAAATAGGATCAGCTTCCTGGTAGAAAATGCTTGGTGGGATGCCATTATTATAATGTCTTGACTGCTGGGTGGAGGAATTTAGACCTCACTGGATAGGTAACAGGACTTGAATCTCTTAAGCAGGAGTAAGAAACTGTACATGCAGAAAGCAGAAAAACTCACCCAGAAATGAGCACCGTTATTCTCTTGGTACATTTTTTTCCAGTGTGTTTTCAATATGTTTACATAGTTGGTCTTGTGCTATTGATCCAGTTTTGTAGCCTGCATTTTCCATTTAACTTTATAATGTTAAGCTTCCCCTCTGTGGACGTTTAGTGGCCAAAATTTGTCCAGAAAGGAAGTCTGTGTCCTTAAGGAAGCTCATTCTCAAAAAGGAAAAAATAAATTCTATTCTTCACAAGATTATGGGGGGGGAAGATTGCCTCTAATGGTTCAGTCTGTCCCTCAGGAACTCTTTATTAAATGGGCAAATAAATTTTGGAGTCTGTTGGAGTCTGGTTTCTATAAAGGAATAATGGCTGGAGTAAATAAGAGATGTAAAATGTGAAGAAAAAAAAAAGAGAGAGAGAGAATAAAAACAATGTTTGTGAAACATGGAATACTCTTCCATGGAGATAAATTTTATTGCTGTGAACTAAACTCAAGGTGTGTATTATTCTTTGCTTTAGTCTATTGTCATGCATATTAGATGCCTCTTTGAGAACATCTCTTCTCTTGCATGCCTGCTAGAAGATGCATGATGTGTATCAAGGATGAAGTTCAGAAACTCCCCTTGGTGGTCCAGTGGTTAAGACCCCACGCATTCCAGTGCACCAAACGTGGACTCAATCCCTGGTCAGGGAACTAACATCTCAGGTGTCTGCAAGTGTGTGTGCTCAGTGGCAAAGTCGTGTCCGACTCTTTGGCAACAACATGGACTGCAGCCCGCCAGACTCCTCTGTCCATGGGATTCTCCAGGCAAGAACACTGGAGTGGGTTGCTGTTTCCTACTCTGGGGGGAACTTCTCTACCCAGAGGTCGAACTTGCATCTCCTGCATTGGCAGGAGGATTCTTTATGGCTGAGCCACCTGGAAATATGTAACCAAAAAAAAAAAAAAAAAAAAAAAGAGGTTCCATCCCTAGCAGCTTCTTTTTATTTTGTATTTATTTTTCTTTGAATTTCAGCATGCTTTGGGTTTGAAGAGTCTCTCACTAAAACGCTGGCTGTGCCGACATCATAATTTATTGTTGTCGGTCAGTTGCTCAGTCGTGTCTGAATCTTTGCGACACCATGAACTGCAGCATACCAGGCGTCCCTGTCCATCACCAACAACTCCCGGAGTTCACCCAAGCTCATGTCCATTTGGTCGGTGATGCCATCCAACCATCTCATCCTCTGTCATCCCCTTCTCCTCCCACCTTCAGTCTTTCCCAGCATCAGGGTCTTTTCTAATGAGTCAGCTCTTCACATCAGGTGGTCAGAGTATTGGATATGGGCTTCCCTGGTGCCTCAGCTGGTGGAGCATCCCTGCAATGCGGGAGACCTGGGTTCGATCCCTGGGTTGGGAAGATCCCCTGGAGTAGGAGTCACAAGGAGTCGGACACAACGGAAAGACTTTCACTTTCAATACTTTGACATCATAACTCTTGGTAGGTATTTTGATAACTGTATTGGACATGCTGCATTCTGTTCACTCCATTAGTTTTCAATATTTTAGCAACATTTTATTTGGAAAAAAGAATCTCCTGGTTTTCTTTTTTTTTTTAAGTTTTGAATGAAAATTCTTTCTTTCTTTCTTTATCTGAAGAAGTGACATAGCAACTCACTCCAGTGTCCTTGCCTGGAGAATCCCATGGACAGAGGACCCTGGCGGACCACATCCAGTCCATAGGGTCGCAAAGGGTCGGACACAGCTGAGCAACTGACATTTTCACTGATTTCCTGAGTCTCGATTCTTCACATTTGAAGCTCGTTCAATCTACCTTTCTTTCTCAAGTGCTTTTCTAAATCTCTCCTACCTTTTGGCGCTATCGTCATCTTAAAGTCGTATGATTGCTTTCTCTTTATTTTCCAAGCTAGACGTTCTTCACAGATGTTCTAAGCAGCCTTGTCTTTTATTTTATTTTTTTGGCGCTGCTGAGTCTTTGTTGTGTCTCCTGGGCTTTCTCTACTTGCACGCGGGCTTCTCTGGTTGTGACCCACAGCATGTGGGAACTTTAGATCCTTAGCCAGGGACTGAAGCTGGGGAGTCACTAACCAGCCTGGTTTCATTTTCCACATCATTGTCTGCCACTGTCTGCAGAAGAGTCCTGCAGAAAGAACAGTCGGGATGACTGTCTTTTCCTGTCTCTGAGATTCTCTCATCATCCCATCAAGAGAGTCCAGTGAGGGATGTGCCCGTCAAGCTCTTTCGTCTACAAGGTTTCAGGACTGGGTTTATTGAGCGTGTGGCCTGGACTTAGAAAGACAGATTGTCTGTAAGCACTTTGTGCTGGGCTTAATGTTTTCCTGCCTCTGCCTTGAAATTCTTTTTTTTGTTTAGTTTTTAAAAAGAAGTTTATTTATTTTTAAATTTTTTTTTAAAATGTTATTTATTTTTAAATTTTTAAAAAAATAGATTTATTTTTAAATTTTTTAAAAATAAATTTTAAAAAATTTTTAAAAAATAAATTTATTTTTAAATTATTTTTTAAATTTATTTATTTTTAAATATTTTAAAAACTATTTATTTTTAAATTTAAAAAATTATTTATTTTTAATTTTTTAAAAATTATTTTTAATTTTTAAAAGAATTATTTTTAAAATTAAAAAAATTATTTATTTTTAATTTTTTTAAAAAATTATTTATTTTTAAAATTAAAAAAATTATTTATTTTCAAATTTTAAAAAATGTATTTCTTTTTAAATTTTTAAAAAGACTATTTTAAAATTTTTTAAAATGATTGTTTATCTCTAAATTTTTAAAAGAAATTTATTTCTTTTTAAATTTTTTAAAAAAATTATTTTTTACTTTTTAAAAAATTTTATTTTTGATTTTTAAATACTTTATTAAAATTTTTAATATTTATTTTTAATTTTTTTAAAAAATTATTTTTTTAATTTTTGTTAAAGAATTTATTTATTTTTAAATTTTTTGGCCACACTTGCAACACGCATGATCTTAGTTCTCTGACCAGGGGTCAAATGCATTCCCCCCCTAGTGGAAGAAGTACAGAGTCGTTTAACCACTGGACTGCCAGGGAAGCGTCTTGAAATTCTTATAATTTTAGACAAGGGTCCCCACATTTCCATTTTTCACGTGGCTCCTCATTCAGTCTGCTGACGGCCCACCCGTGTCACCAACAGTCTGAAGTATGTAAACCACAGTACATTGACTATTGCATGTGACTTTTATAGTCTTCCCTCTTTCCTTAATTCGTCTTCAATTCTTCCTCTAAATTTCCTACTTACTCTACCATTCACTATTCTTCCCCAAATTATCGTTAATCATTTGAAGCACGAAAATATAGATTTCCAAGCTAGAGTTAATTCACAATGTCAATAAGAGAGCATTTTTTAAAATGGATTAGGGTTGGGTGTCCTTAAATCATGATTTAAATGATTTATATTGTTCAGTCGCTCAGTCGTGTCCAACTCTTTGTGATCCCATGGACTGCAGCACACCAGGCATATATAGGGGTATATGTATAATTATATGTTATTCTATATACCATATTAATATATAACATGACTCTTAATTATACAATCAATATATAATTAATGTAAATTATTTAGTTACAGTAATATATATTATGCATATTGCTATGTAAATATGATATATGTTATAATTAATATACTAATATTATACAATTAATGTGTGTCAATAGTAATGTGTAAATATATTATATTAATACAAATATATTATATAATTATAGGATTATAAATAGGAGAATCCCATGGACAGAGGAGCCTGGCAGGCTACAGTCCATGGGATCGCAAGCGTCGGACACGACTTAGCGACTAAACCACCACCTCCATAATTGTGTATATAACTTTATATAATTTTAGCACCCTCGATATTTTATCTGGCATTGCAACATGGCTTTAATAGACTAATTTGCTACTTCCTTGGAACTTCTTCCATGGACTCATTGCTTATTTTATGCTTAGATACTATAATATAAAAAATTCTCTCTCTCTTTCTTTCATTTCTCATTTCCTGTTTTGATAAGGAATATCATTGCCCCCCTACCTCACCCTAAGTTGCTGTGATCAGGACCCTGGGATCATCCCGACTCCTCCCTGTCTTTACCTCTCAGCCCAGTTGGACACCACCATTGACAGAATGCACGATGAGCATCTCTTGAATCTCCGCCTTTTCCCCATCATCATTGCTACCGTCTTAGTTGAAATACGTTCTTTACAGCAAGAGTCTTCTCTCTCCCTTTCTCTGTGGCTGTCT
This sequence comes from Dama dama, assembly GCF_033118175.1. NCBI lineage: Eukaryota > Metazoa > Chordata > Mammalia > Artiodactyla > Cervidae > Dama > Dama dama. Next base: position 160,815,243 of record NC_083714.1, on the reverse strand, counting down.
TCTGTGCTGGAATCAGAAGGACCTTTTAAAAACATCAATCATGTCCTTCTTCTGTTTGAAATCCAGGAGAAATCATTCCTCATTTCCTTTGATATAAAGCTGCAAACGCCCCCATATGGTATTCAAGCCGTGGTTGAACTTTCCTCCTGCCGATAGGGTATGTTCTCACTCATTTGTGTCCGACTCTGTGACCCCGTTTACTGTAGCCCAGCAGGCTCCTCTGTCCGTGGGATTCTCCAGGCAAGAATACTGGAGTGGGTTGCCATTTCCCTGTCCAGGGCATCTTCCCTACCTGGGATCAAACCCATGTCACTTACGTCTTCTGCATTGGAAGACAGATTCTTAACCACTGCACCAACCGGGAAGTCAACGGGTTGCTATCAAATTTCTATACAGTGATCCACCTCTGACCGTTTTCACTTGCTGTGCTGCCTGGGAGAGACATTTCCCCCTGACATTTTTTTTTTAATCCTGTGTAATTCCTCCCCATCCTCAATGCCTCTCCCTAGGCTTCTGGGGAGCCTTCTCTCTTGCCATCTTCTGGGTTGATTACCTGCCTCCTCACGGAGCCCTTTGGAGAAGGAAATGGCAACCCACTCCCGTCATCTTGCCTGGAAAAACCCCACCGACAGTGGAGCCTGACAGGCTACAGTCCGTGGGGCCGCAAGAGTCAGACATGACTTAGAGACTAACCCATCACCGGGCCCTGTGCAGTCCTGGGCTTACCCCTCCGTCTACACCATGTTGATTGCAACTCTGCCCTGGTATCTGTGAGACCACAGGTTCAATCCAGCAGAAATGATTTCTTGTCGACTTCTTGAGTCTTTGCCGCTCAGCACGGGAACTGAGAGAGGTGGAGAGTGGATATGTGTTTATGAGAAACTCTCTTGGATCCTATTTTATTTTATTTTATTATTTTTGGCCCTGCAGCATGGCTTGTGGGATCTGAGTTTGTCAACCAGGCATTGAACCCTTGCCCCCTGCAGCAGAAGCCCAGAGTCTCAACCACTGGGGCACCAAGGAAGTTGCATCCCTAGGGTGCTATTGAATGTCTTTATAGACTGCTACTATCATCGCCCTGAATTCAGGTCATTCAGACCTCAACTCTTTCTACTTCCAAACCAATAAGAAAAATTCCTCTTTGTCTCTATCGACACGTATAGTCTGGAATCTGGAAAAACTGGAGTAGGCGATCTCATTTGCAAAGCAGAAATAGAGACCCAGACATAGGGAACAAATGTATACCAGTGGGGAAGGGGGCATGGAGTGGATTGGGACGTTGGGATTGATGCATATACGCTACTGACACTGTGTGTAAAGTAAGTAATTATTGAGAACCGGCTGTCTAGCACAAGGAACTCTACTCAATGCTCTGTGGTAACCTGAATGGGAAGGAGATGTAGAAAAGGTGTTTGTGTATAGCTGATTCTTGTGATACCTGGGGCTTCCCTGTTGGCACAGTTAGTAAACAGTCTGCATGCCATACAGGAGACCCGAGTTCAATCCCTGAGTCAGAAAGATCCCCTGGAGAAGGAAATGGCTACCCACCCCAGTATTCTTGTCTGAAGAATCCCATGGACACGGGAGCCTGGCGGGCTACAGTTCCTGGGGTTGCAAAGAGTCAGACACGACTGAGTGACTAGCCTAGCATAACTGATTCACTTTGCCATGCAGTAGAAACGTATACAACATTGTAAATCAACGATACTATACTCTAATTAAAAAAAAAAAAATTTTAATCCTCTTTGTCTAGATAAACACTAACAGAAAGTATGACCATTAAGGACCTACCTCCCACCAAATAATACAAAAAAAAATCATGTATTCGACTTCAGAAATACCAATAAAGCACCCCTGCTCTCAAAGATCCTTTACAAAATGCTCTTCTTTACCCATTAATGTGTTAAACGTATTATCTTCCTCAGACGGAAGAGATCCTGAAGGTGTCACAGTCATCATAAGTCATGTGTTTTTGCGATTTACATCCGAATCCTTGAGTTTCGAATGAACAACCCTTGAAGGAGTTGTTCTTCCTTCAAGGTCAAGGTCAAGTTGTCCTTCAAGGTCTCCTTGAAGGAGACCTGCTCACGCGAATGAAGTTTCCATTCTGTAGCTCCAGCGACCCTCTGGAAGGGCTAGGTCACGTTGGCGCTTTTCAACACCGCTGGGATTTAATTTATGTAGTGTCATCGCAGAGAGAGCGCGCTAATGGCTTTTTAATTATTCTCAGCTTCGGAGAATAAAGGGGAGGGAGACCAGTTCCCAGACAAAAGAAGAAAACATTGGGAGCTGAGCAGAGATAATTATGCGGCAGTGCCCTGGTGAAAGTATTTCAGAACACGTGAGTGTGCGGTCCTCTGCCACCCATCCACGCAGACAGTAGAACTCAGCCACAGTCCTCCTTCTCTTCCCAGCCTTCAGACCTCATCCTTGAAGGCTGGCGATCCTGGGAAGTCGTGGAGAATTTTGAAAGCTGTCGTCACATTTTCAGCCAAGCTGGTTGGGCTGGGGATGACAGAAATTTGTCATGGCTCTTTGTAGAAGTCAGAGATAGTGTAGCTCCAACACAATGGCTTCAAAAAAAAAAATCCACAAATAAACATTGTTGGGAATAAAATGTTATTAACCTTGTGTGATCATTTAGAGCGTTTTTTTTTTTTTTTAGTTTGCTTTTCTTCATTGAAAAATCATTGCTTTACAATGTTGATTTAATTTCTGCTGTATCGCAAAGTGATTCTGCTTATATATCTATAATTTATCTTGGAGAAGGAAACAGCAACCCACTCCAGTATTCTTGCCTGGAGCATCCCCGTGGACAGAGGATCCTGGCGGTCTACAGTCCATGGGGTTGCAAAGAGTCGGGCATGACTGAGCAACACATCTATCTATGTATCTGCACTTTCTTCTTAATGTTCTTTTCCATCATGGTGTATCCCAGGAGATTGAATACAATTCCCCGTGCTCTCCAGTAGGTCCTTGTTGATTATCCGTTCCGCGTGTAATAGTTTGCATCTGCTAACCTTGAACTCCGAGTCCATCCCTTCTCCAACTCCCCTTCCCGTTGGCAACCACGAGTCTGATCTCTATGCCTGTGAGCCTGTTTGTGCTTCGCAGATAAGTTCATTTGGGCTGTATTTTTAGATTCCACGAATGAGTGAAATTGTATGGTATTTGTCTTTCTCTGTCTGCCTGACTTCACTTTGTACGATAATCTCTAGGTCCATCCATGAGGCTGCTGATGGCATGATTGCATTCTTTTTTTTTTTTTTTTTTTTATGGCTGAGTAGAAGAAGGTTTTAAGCTTATGTCTCTCCAAGCGTGTTCTGGGGAGAGAAGGCTGGCCATACTTCTGTCTGGTAGCACCGATTACCCTGTACCTGCGCCCTTCAACTCTAAAAGTGGAGGCTGAGTAAAATATCCATTTCAAAGATAGCTGTACTTAATGTGTGATCCGTTTTAGTTATAGAGTTTAAGTCTTGTTTGAGCACTCATTCCCTTGGAGAACATGTAACTTGTTATGTTCATAAAGCAAATGCATGCAATGTCTTACTTCCCTGGTGGCTCAGATAGTAAAGAATCTGCCTGCAATGCAGGAGACCCAGGTTGGATCCCTGGGTGGGGAAGATCCCCTGGAGGAGGACATGGCAAGCCACTCCAGTATTCTTGCCTGGAGAAGTCCATGGACAGAGGAGCCTGGAGGGCTGCAGTCTGTGGGGTCACACAGAGTCAGACATGACTGAGTGAATAACACTGTCACTCTCTTCCCACTTACTGAATCTTTGGAGCAGGCTAGGGACTAGAAATATACTTCCGAAAGGGCTGGTCTGAGGGGCCTTAGAGACAAGGAGCGATCCAGTTTTGTTCCAATAAAAATAAGGACAAAGAACAGACGGAGGGAGAATTCCTCAGTGTTCCAGCGATGGAGACTCTCTGCCTCTGCTGTAGGAGACCCAGGTTCAGTACTTGGTCCAGGATCTGAGATCCCAGAAGCTGCCAAGTGTAGTAAAAATAAATCAATAAATGTCAGTTAAAAAAAAAAAAAAGACACAAGGGAAGACCAAAGAGATACATTCTAGAAGCAAGGAAAGATTATGTAAAGTCAGAATGTTGCTGTCATTCTGATGGAGAAAATAATTAGCCTTTCTTCCAACCATCCTCACTTCCCAGTAAAAGAAACTTTGTAAAGAGGACCTCAGCAGATTCAGGCATATGCTGCTTTTTTGTTAAATCATGCAGTAGAAGCCAAGACCCAAAGTGTTAGTTTAATAAGAGAGGAAACGGTTGCCTTGGCCAAGAAGTTCATTTGGGTTTTTTTCCACACGATGTTGCTGCAGAACTGGAATGAACTTCTTGGCCAACCCCATGGTTGAGCCAGCTGCAGTGTGATGAAGCTACTGTTTTTGAGTGTAGTTTCTCTTAAATCCTGTGTTTCTACCCAAGGCTGAGAGTTGTCCTCAGTACCAGCTTGACCTGCAGTTACATACATATTTGTAGGACCTTCCCAAGAAATGTCTGAAAGTGCCAGTTTTCTGACTAAAAGTACCAAGAGTTTCATTCCCTGCAAATGGCAATTCGATATCAGCAATGCAGAGAAAGGCTTAGAGTTATGTAGCTTCATACCCTTGAATTACAGCCTCGAGGAGACAGTTGCTCCACGAGTGAAAATAACTATTCCCAGAGAAACGAAAAGAAAATGTAACAGAGTTAGAAGGTTCTTCCAACACCCAGTGATTATTTTATTTAACCCACTTGTGAAGCAGAGACATTATTTTGCCAACAAAGGCCCATCGAGTCAAAGCTATGGTTTTTCCAGTAGGCATGAATGGATGTGAGAGTTGAACTATGAAGAAAGCTGAGCACTGAAGAATTGATGCTTTTGAAGTGACTCTAGAGAGTCCCTTCAACGGCAAGGTGATCCAACCAGTCCATCGTAAAGGAAATCAGTCCTGAATATTCACTGAAAGGACTGATGGTGAAGCTGAAGCTCCAATACTCTGGCCACCTATTGTGAAGAACGGACTCATTTGAAAAGACCCTGATGTTGGGAAGGATTGAAGGCGGGAGGAGAAGGGGACGACAGAGGATGAGGTGGTTGGATGGCATCACTGACTCAGTGGACATGAGTTTGAGCAAGCTCCGGGAGATGGTGATGGACAGGGAAGCCTGGTGTGCTGCGGTTCATGGGGTCACAAAGGGTCGGACATGACTGAGCGACTGAACTGAACTGAATATTTAAAAGGTGCATGTATGTTTGTGTGTTCATACTGTCTGTCCCAGACTGTGAACAAAAATTGCTTCTAGTTTTAGCTCTTGTCAAAAGCTTAATGCCTCATTTTGTTTTTTTAAGCCATCAGGCAGGTCTCCTTGGCTTCAGATATGGAGAATAGAGCTCCTGGTACTACAATGCTATATTTAAAATAGGTAACCAACAAGGACATAGTGTATCACACAGGGAACTCTGCTTAATATTCTATAATAACGTAAATAGGAGAAGAATTCACGAAATAGTAGATGCAGTCATTGCATACGTATAACCAAATGTCTTTGCTGTTAACTTAGACTAACACAACATTATTAGTCAACTATACCCTAGTATAAAATAGTTTTTTTTTAAAGAACTGCTGGTACTGGAAGATGTTCACATGAATGTGGTCTCAGAAATGATGTTGAGGGGACTTCCCTGATGGTCCGGTGGTTAGAACTCAGCATGTACTCTGCCGTGGCCCAGGTTCAATTCCTGGTCGGGGAACTAAGATCACACAAGCCCTATGTTTTGATGGAGCGTGGGGGGGAAATGGCCTTGAAAACCAGGGTTTAGAGATGCCGTGGACAGAATGCTATTTTTGTTCCCTGTTCGGTGCTTCCTAACACATTCCGTGACTTGGGAGTGATGACGGTATGGACACAGTGACTACAGAGTGAGGTTGGAAATACTTGTTTGCTCTAGAGAACATCTTCCTTCCATTGCGTTTGGTCTCTTTCTACCCGGACACCTTTGGCATTGCCTCTTTTCTGGGGCCAGAGCTGTCATCTTCTGCCACAGTCTGTCTCTGAGCTCCTTTCCACGCAGTACATGCCTATGCCAGCAGCTGTTGTAGGACAGCTTCAGTCAGGCGACACTGTGCTGAAAAATGGCATAAACGTGCAAGACGGATCACCCAGCCATCGCTGGGCAGACAGCAAGAGAGGCCCTAGAAAGAGGCTAAAAGGCAAGAGGCATCGGCCACTCTTGCTATAAAAACATCTCAAGAGGCCGTGATATTAATCACCTCTAAGCCCAATGGGAAGAGAGTATGACTGAAACCAATTGTTTTCATTTCAGGGGGGCTCCGAGGAGGTCCTTTATGTCAGCACAGAAAAGAATTCAGTGAGAGCAAAATGGTAGATGAGAAGTGGTCTGTTAGAAAAGGATGCCTCTGAGGCTTACAAGCAGGCAGGCAAGAAATGCCGCACCCTGAGAACTTACCGGGCTACAGTTTTATAATCAAAGAAAAGTGGGGAGGGGGAGAAGACCACCTTTTCCCTCATTCTTGAGTAGATGTCACGCCTGCATCATCAGCTCCTCCTCCAGGTTGAGCAGGGGAGTTTTCTTGTCCACGCATGGTTAAGCTAGGTCCGCAAATTTTTGCTTTTTAGGTGTGCAGAGAGCGTGTCCTAGAGACTGTTAACTTACTGAGTGCCCTGGACAAGATGTGGGTCTCAGGTCACCATGCTTTTACTGTTTGGAGGCAGGTCCCACGCTTCTCTCGTGGGGTTTGATTGCTAAGCAAGCCTCCTTGGTTTTGTGGTGAAGCAAACCTGTTTTCTTGAGTTATCAGTAACTCACAGTTCAATTCAGTCACTCAGTCACGTCTGCCTCTTTGCGACCCCATGGACTGCAGCACACCAGTCCTCCCTGTCCATCACCATCTCCTGGAGCTTGCTCAAACTCATGTTCATTGAGTCGGTGATGCCATCCAACCATCTCATCCTCGGTCATCCCCTGCTCCTCCCGCCTTCAATCTTCCCCAGCATCAGGGTCTTTTCCAATGAGTCAGCTCTTCGCATCAGGCGGCCAAAGGATTGGTGTTTCAGCTTCAGCATCAGTCCTTCCTGTGAATATTCAGAACTGATTTCCTTTAGGATGGACTGGTTGGATCTCCTTGCAGTCCAAGGGACTCTCAAGAGTCTTCTCCAACACCACAGTTCAAAAGCATCAATTCTTTGGTGCTCAGCTTTCTTTATAACTCACAAGGCCTCCCCCCGCCCTTTTTTTTTTTAAAAAAAAAGCTTATAGTCCACTGGTGGGATTAACTATTGAATCACCTATTTTGGCCCTTCATTCTGTTCCTGTCAAGATGGTTCGATCCTTCACATTACCACGCTGCAATCCTTCCCCACTCCACTAAATCACACAGCATCCCAGGCACTGTGGGATTCAAAAATGGTCACATGGCATCGCTATGTGGGAGAGGCAAAGTGCAAGAAATAGTGTGTGTGACGCACTTAAAGGGTGGTGTGAGTTGTCGGGGAATTTCTCAGAGATCTAAGAGAACATTTGCCTCTCCCACCAATGCTGAAAAATGAAGTTATGGGACTTCCCTGGCAGTCCTGTGGTTAAGACTTCGCCTTCCACTGCAGAGAGTCTTGGGTTTGATCCCCGGTCTGAGACCTAACACCCCACATGCCTCGAGGCCAAAAAACCAACACATAAAACAGAAGCAATATGGTAACAAATTGAATACAGACTTTTAAAATGGTCTACATTAAAACAAATCTAAAAAGATTAAAAAAAAAAAAAAACAGGGAGTTCGTATTCTTTGCTCACTACCCAACTTCTGCTATTATTAAAAATTCAGATTATGAATTTTCCATTTTTTCCCCCCAGAAATCCAAGACAGTGAATAATGTAGGGAAGGGGGCAAAATCCATGGGAGTTAATGGCTGTATTTTCACTAAACTTTATAATTAAATGTACCGGTTTTATGTCAGTGGATTATATATTATGCACAGTTTACTTGCCATTGATTTATAGGTATTTTATAGTTTAACGATAAAATTAAATGGCTGTTCTCACATAAATGGACTCAAGGCAGGTCTTTCTCTTACCCACATCCCATGATTTCGGTTGTCTAGAATTCAACTTTGATTTTTGGCTGCTAGCTGCATAATTAGAATTTCAGAATATGCAAGCTTCCTCTGCAGAGTCACACCTTTCCAGGTTTCTTCCGTAGTCCCCTCTGCCCTTCTTCATTTATTCACATTCCAACTACATACACACACACAGACACACACACACACACACACACACACACACACAGTTTAGTAGCTTTACAATGTTGAGTTAACTTTCTACCGTACAACAAAATGAATCAGCCATATGTACACACATATCCCCTCTGTTTTGGATTTCCTTCTCATTTAGGTCACCCCAAAGCATTGAGTAGACTTCCCTGTGCTATCCAGCAAGTTCTCATTCATGATCTATTTTATATATAGTAGTATATACACCCAGTGTCCCTGGAGGCTCAGATAGGAAAGTATCCATCTGCCTGTGGAGAAGATGTGTGTTTGATCTCTGGGTAGTGTTACGACTAAATCAGACGGTAAAGAATCTGCGTGGAATACAGGAGACCCAGGTTCGATCCCTGGGCTGGGAAGATACCCTGGAGACGGGAATGTCAACCCACTCCAGTATTGTTGCCTGGGAAATCCGTTGGGCAGAGGAGCCTGGTGGGCTACAGTCCATGGGATCAAAAAGGGTCAGACGTTACTTAGCGATTACAGAACGTTCGCAGCAATCTGTATATATATGTCAATTCCAGTCTCCCAGTCCATGCTGCCCCCTCAAATTCCAGCTACATTTTAAGTCACAGAGCCATTCATTACTGGGCCATTCTTGGTTACTCCGATCGCTCCCCTGTGTTCGAGCAAAGCTCCTACTCTTTGGAACTTATTCTGCTTTCTTGCTTTTCATGAGTCTGCTTTGCATTTATTCTTTGCGTTTATTATCCTTAAGATCTTAAAGTGGGCTCCATGTCTCAACTGTTAATTTTTTAATCCTCCTAGTACCCAGTAAAATGTATACTGTTGATTAAATTATTATAGTATCCAACCATGTGGAACATGGGTGCTTGGGAGGCTTAGAATAAAAATGAAGTCTGAATAAATGAATAGAATGACTAATAAATAAATTAATGCATTTATTTATTCATCCCTTTTTTTGTCCTTTTACACGTGCTTCTGTATTTGCAAATGATAACGTGATTGTGCATTTTTAGCAGTGGGATTACAGTACACATTTTTTTCCATTGAAAAATGACATTTAATTAACAGTTATAAGAAGATGCATCATTAATGGAGTCTAAGGTTTGAAATAATGCTCATTGGTGAGACTAGAAAAAGCATTCACATAAAAGTTAAATATTAATCACTGGAGGACATTGGTAGAAAACAATCTGTATCATAATTCCAGACATTTGTAATTAAATCCCATTTTTTAAATGCACAAAGAAAATGGAATACAGAGAAAACGGCAACTGTTGAGTGATACACTATTCATCACCATAAATTACTTAAAGTCTAAGATTCATGTCCCTATACGGATATAACTCACTGGAAGATGCATGGCTGAGATTAAAATTCCATCTTTCCCTTGCCTCCCCAAAATGAAGAAGAAATCAAACTCAATTGCACCTTGGACATTTAATAACAAATAGCCACAGCAAATATTTATTTTAACCAGACATTCATTCATCTGGGAAAATGAGTATGAACGCCGATAAAGAACGATGTCAATTACGGAAAGAAAAGAAAATAAGACCGCATAGAGACAGATCGTTTGACGTGATTTATGCCTGCTTGCTATTCCAATAAGGTAGACAGCTATTTGGGCTTCCTTAGTGACTCAGACAATAATCTCCCTGCAATGAAGGAGACCCAGGTTCGATCCCTGGGTCGGGAAGATCCCCTGGAGAAGGAAATGGCGGCCCACTCCAGTGTTCTTGCCTGGAGAATCCCATGGACAGAGGAGCCTGGCGGGGCTATGGTCCATGGAGTCACAAAGAGTCGGACACGACTTGTCGACTAAACCAGCCACCACCTGTGAGTATCCAGCTCACTCTCGATGGCGTCCAAAGAACCTTTAGGAATATATTTGTTTGGTTTTGTCTGTCCAGCGAAGGTTAAACTGACTCTCATTGGTGTCCAAAGAACCTTCAGGAAGGATCGACCTTTATATTTATTTTTTTGTCTGCATCCGATCTTAGTTGCCCCACACAGAATCTTTGTTGGGAGCAGAGCGCGGGGGCTCAGTATTTTGCCGTGCATGGGCTGAATTGCTCCCCACCATGATAGCTCAGGTGATAAAGAATCTGCCTGCAATGCGGGAGACCTGGTTTCGATCCCTGGGTCGGGAAGATCCTCTGGAGAAGGGAACGGCTACCCACTCCAGTATTCTGGCCTGGAGAATTCCATGGACTGTATAGTCCATGGGGTCGCAAAGAGTCAGACACGACTGAGCAAATTTGACTTCACTTCATGACCTTGCAGCCTTGGTATCACTCCCATGGTTACGTTAGGTTACAAAGCAGAAGGGGCTCTGTGGATGTGACTAAGGTTACTCATCAACTGGCCTTTGTATTTCAGTTTGACCATGCTAGACCTTAGCTGTGTCCTGGGGGATCTTTAGCTGACGGATCTGTGAACTCTTAGTTCTGGCTTACTGGATCTAGTTGCCCCGATCAGGGATTGAACCTTGAACCCCCTTGCATCGGGAGCGTGGGAGTATTAACCATGCTGGCTCACCAGGGAAGTCTGTCAGCTGATGTTAAGTAGGGAGACTGTCCTGATTTATCAAGGTGGGCCCACTGGAATCTCAGGAGCGCTTAGAAGCGGAGAAGAGGGGGAGATGTGATGGAAAGAGATGCCTCCGGGAGCTGAAGCCTGAGAAGGTCATGTGGTGCTGTTGCTGGTGTAATGATGGAGCAGGCAATGTGGTGATGATGCAAGTCAGCCTCGAGAAGCTCAGAGCAACCCCACAGTACAGCCAACAGGGAAACCGGGACCTCAGTCTTACAACCACATGGAACTGAATTCTGCCAACCACCTCAACAAACCCAGAAGCAGTTTTTGCTCAGAGTCTCTGGATAAAAGCCTGGGTCAGCCAATACCTTTGTAGCCCCGTGATAAAGTGCATGGGTGAGTAAAATATTGAATGAGAAGCAGGGAACACATGATTTCCATGGAGCAAGTAGAAGATGAAAAGAAGTTTAAAGAGCCCTTTGGAGGGAAGGAGCAGACCAGGACTCCAAAGATGCTGAGTCTGAATTCACAGGAGGAAAAAAAAAAGAATACAGAAAGCAGAGGTGAATGGAAGAAAGGGGGAAAGCTGGGGAGGGCCAAATGCATTGGCGGATTAGCAAATTAAGGGCGACTTTTTCATTTTGTTATGTATCTGTCTGTACTGGGTCTTTGTTGAGGCAGGCAAGATCTTCCATCAAGTCATATGAACTCTTGCTTGTAGTACGAGGGATCTCACTTGGGGCCTCCGGCATTAGGAGCTTGGAGTCATAGCCACTGGACCACCTGGGAAGGTCCCTAACGTGAGCGTTGAGATGCATTTTGTCAGAGTTTTAGAGAGAGGCTCTAAAGGACCAGGGGTGGAGTAGGGAGGAGGTGGTGACGATAGTCAGGTGTTGAAAGCGTGTTCTTCTTCCCGTTGGGATGATGTAAAAAGTGGGGTTGAGCGGGACAAGAACATGGTAAAGAAACCTTTTCAATTCTTTCTGAATAAGCGAGAAGCTTCTTTCTGAATGTCAACAACAGGAATTGATGGGAAGAGGCAGGGCGGGAGGTGCAAGTGGAATCCTGCCACTTTCCGGTTATTCAGTCTGGTCTCATGTATTCGTTCATCCAGGCATCCAGACACTCTCTAGGCTGACTTAAAGTCAGTCCTTGTAGTCTTGAATAACTGTCCTCATGCAATTACCTACTGTGTCCCCTCTACTTTCTGAGTCTTCAGATCAAGAGTTGGCTCTTCGCAGCGGGTGGCCAACATACTGGAACTTCAGCTTCAGATTCAATCCCTTCAGTGAGTATGAAGGGCTGATGTCCTTTAGGACCACTTGAGTGGTGACTGTTATTAGTTGTCAGACAGTTAATACACTTTGTTAATATTGGGCAGTGCATATTATGGAACTAATAGATATCTTCTATATTCTTTTGCCATCAAGAAAGAAGACAGAGTTAGGAACACTGACTTTTATCGATACCACCAAGTGTACTAAGCAATTTCAAGAAATGGGTTTACCTCTTGAAAGCTAGTGCATTGCATATAGAGGCAGGAAGTTATCCTTTGGCCGTAGCCCTTGAAAAGCTGTGAGAGGAAATGGAAAGCTTCTGAAATAGGGCAGTAAAATTGATAAGAAGTAAGAAAAGCTGACTGAGTCACGTCAGGTTTGCATAGTTTATCACAAAGATCATTTTTAATCTTAGGAAAGGTATTTTACAGGAAGGTCGGTCACTGACTATACATAATCGAAAATACACATAAAATAATTTTTGTGTGTGTGGGAAAGTCAATCAGTGAACATAGATACTAAGGAATGCATGCAATTAAGAACAAAAAGTGAATGCAAGGTATCAACATATTGACTGAAAAGACACTGGGAGTTGGAGATATATTTCAAAACTTGCCCAGTCTTTGAAACAGTAATACTTCAAGAAGACTGCAGTGAAAAATACTTGTTGTACGTATTCCTCTCCTGGCCTGATCATACACATGGTTTCAGGTTTTGCAAAACCAGTGATGCCAGAAACCGTCATATAGGAATTCACATTATTTTAGCCGTTTCCACTGGACCGAGTCATTAGGGGACGTTGGTCCGGTCACACAAATGTGCTGGGGACTCAGTCGTTACTGAGAGATTCATTACCTAAAATACATTGGCAAACGTGCCACGTTAATGAGCGCGTCTCATCAGTCCTTTCAAGTTCGCTGTGTCGTTTCTGTTTGCAGAACAGAATAGCTTGTTATTTCTTTCTTAGTTTTAATTTTTACTGGAGTGTGGTTGCGTTACAACATTTGTGTTATTTTCTGCTCTACAGCCAAGTGAGTCAGCCATCCGTATCCACGTATCCCCTATTTTGGGGGGATTTCCTTCCCGTGTAAATCAGCACAGAATGTGCATCTGTTCAGTGAGAGTTCCCTGTGCTATGCAGTGGGTCCTCATCAGTGACCTGTTTTATGCATAGTTATCCACAGTGTATACATGTCAACCGCAACCTCCCAATTCCTTCCACCCGCTCTTTACCCTCCTGGTGTCCCTGTGTGTGTTCTCGACCTCCCTATCTCTATTTCTGCAGAGCAAATAGGATCATCAGTACCATTTTTCTAGTTTCCCCGTATGTGCATTAATATACGATATTTGTTTTTCTCTTTGTGTCCTGCTTCACTCTGTATGACCGTCTCTAGGGTCCATCTTGAGTCAGATGTTGTCCATGTTAAAAAAGATTAGAAATCGACATGAAATCCACCCATGTATCTGTGTGTCTTTTCATCTGCAAGCCCAGGAAGGCGTTGACTTCAACCATCCCTTAATAGGGACAACTAAGGCAAGTAAAGCAACTTTTCCTCTCCTTCCACGTATTTTATTTTTGTTTTTGGTTAATATCTCCACAAACATCTACTGCATAACCCTAGGCATATGCCTTTTGATACATGGAAAAACCTGTATGTGAAAGGCAAGTGAAAAAGTGAAAGTCGCTCAGTCTTGTCCAACTCTTTACGACCCCATGGACTGCATTCTCCAGGCCAGCCTACTGGAGTGGGTAGCCTTTCCCTTCTCCACGGCATCTTCCAAACCCAGGGATCGAACCGGGATCTCCCACATTGCAGGCGGATTCTTTACCAGCTGAGCCACAAGGGAAGCCCAGGAATGCTGGAGTGGGTAGCCTGTCCCTTCGCCAGTGGATCTTCCTGACCCAGGGATCAAACCCAGGTCTCTCACATTGCAGGCAGATTCTTTACCAGCTGAGCCACAAGGGAAGGCCTTGATATATAGAAAAAACCTGTCTAATAAACCTATAAACTGATACCTCCTTAGGGATTCGCACTACAAAGTGTCAACTTGTAATAGGTCAACCCTGCATACCACTTTGGACCCTCAACATCAAAAAAAAAAAAAACACAGCAGAAGATGCTGACCTTTTGCACCAAAGGATTATAAATACCAGCAGGATTAACCGGGCGATCTTAATTTGCATCATCTGGGCACAATGTCACAATCCATGCAAAGCGCCTGAGTTTTGCATGTGAATTTGTTCTTCTCAAAATGCTAATGTTTATAGAGTATGGTCGGAGAAGGCAATGGCAGCCCACTCCAGTACTCTTGCCTGGAAAATCCCATGGACGGAGGAGCCTGGTAGGCTGCAGTCCATGGGGTCGCAAAGAATCGGGTGTGACTGAGCGACTTCACTTTCACTTTTCACTTTCATGCATTGGAGAAGGAAGTGGCAACCCACTCCAGTGTCCTTGCCTGGAGAATCCCAGGGACGGCGGAGCCTGGCGGGCTGACGTCTATGGGGTCACACAGAGTCGGACACGACTGAAGTGACTTAGCATAGAGTATGGTAAAAGCAAACCTTGCCTGACATCTTTTGCGACTTTGTTTCTTTTGAGATATATATTTGTTTTCAGTAACAATTCTGAGATCAGATGGTGTTAAAAAAAAATGATGCAGTTGCTATTATAATTTGAATACCGTTTGGGGGAAATGTTTCATGCTGTAACTTTTTTTTAATATAACGTTTCACGAATTTCGAATTTCCATACCATGGTCGCCCAGGGGCCATGCTAATCTTCCTTGTATCGTTCCAATTTTAGTATATATGCTGCTAAAGCAAGCACCGTGCTGTCCTTCTGAGAGACTGTTACATGACGTTGAACGAGATGGTCAAAACATGGTTTATCCTCTGAAAACAGATCCTATAATCTGTGTCCAACTGAGTTCCATCTTCTCCTGAAGAGCTCTTGTCCACGTCTATAATCCCACAAGCGTTATATTGGTTCAGTCACCGCAGTACCGAATCTCAACACAGCTAGGCTGGGAAAAACATCCCCGTTGGGATGGAACTTTCTACATGAAGCAGATCATGCTGTGTCCACTAAGAAAAGGAGATGGAGATGGGAAATTATAAGAAAATCAACAACGCACTCCTAGATTTTTGTCCCTCTCTCGTCTCACCTTCCTGGCGGCGGTCACAAAATGTGGTGTTCTTAAAACAAATACGAGTCAGCGCACAGTTTCTCAAGAAGGAGATGGAGAGTGAGATTCATTATTTTCAGCTTTCTCCCTTGTAAAGTCGCCGCTGTCTCTCCAGAGCTTTCCTGAAATGCAGAATCTGATGCATTTAATTAATGAAGATGACTTTAGACTCATTTCCACCCTTCCCTAAATATTGTTATGCCGGATTGTAATATGGCATTGCAGAGATTCAGCCATGGCCATTTTGCATGGTTCAGCATCTCTTGGTATAAGTGAATTATATCAATTCAGAGGTGACTGATCCTTTGTGGTTGTTGTTTTAAAAATAATTTATTTATTTTATTTGGAGAATAATTACAATATTGTGATGATTTTTTTTTTTTTTTTTTGGTCATACATCAACGTGCATTGGCCACAGGGATACCTGTGTTCCCCCCCGATCCTGAACCCCGCTCCCACCTCCCTCCCCACCCCATCCCTCTAGGTTGTCCCAGAGCAGCAGTTTTGGGTACCCCGCTTCATGCGTCAAACTTGCTCTGGTCGTCTATTTCGCATATGGTAATATACGTGTTCAACGACAATCTCTCAAGTCATCCCACCCTTGCCCTGAAGTGAGGGACTTCGGGGTACTCATGTTTTATTTTTGCTATTGTGGTACAGGCATGCTGAATTCTCCTTCCCTGCAAGTGGTGGTGTTCACTTGCTCAGTTCTGTCCGAGTCTTTGGGACCCCGGGGACTGCCCCACGGCAGGCTTCCCTGTCCTTCGCTACCTCTCTGAGCCTGCTCAAACTCATGTCTGTTGATGATGCCATCCAACCATCTCATCCTCTGTCACCCTCTTTTCCTTTTGCCTTCTGTCTTTCCCAGCATCGGGGTAGGCGTTATAAATATTCCTGCATCTGGCTTCTCCTCTACTTCTGCAGGGAGAAGTCCGTGCCTTTGGAGGTACATTTGCTCAGGTGACTAGTTCAGACTTTTCGTGATGGGAACACAAGGGAGACTTGATGACAGACACCACTTCTGGGCTGAGCTCATCACCTCTGCCTGCCTCTTTAGTCGTCCTGCTATTACCGAGCCTCATTTTGAAAGGTGGGCATCGTGAGATCGCAGAGCCTCCATCGGTCGGGTCTGTGAGTCACAAGGATGAGCTGAACCTGTCTGCCAACCACACTGGGGAGAGAGAATGAGAAAGAAGTAAGCGTTTTGCACCAGTGAGATTTTAAGATTTTTTTTTTTTATGTGAACCATTTTAGAAGTCTTTATTAATTTTGTTACAATATTTCTTCAGTGGGTTTTGGGTTTTTTTTTGTTTTTTCTTTTTTTGTTCTTCAGTGGGGTTTTTTTTGTTTTTTTTTTTTTTTTAAATTCTTTGGCTGTAAGGCATGTGAGATCTTAGCTCCCCGCCCAGCGATCAAACTCACACCCCTTGCACTGGAAGGCGAAGTCTTAACCACTGGGCCACCAGGCAGGTCCCTACACCAGTGAGATTTTAGAGTAGACACTGTCCTGTGACCTAGCTTACTGTGACTGCAGTGTCTTTGGGGGAAATTGTGAAGGAAGGGAACACTCTGTAATGCTTTCTGTGGATGATGAGTTTAAGGTCAGCATTTAGTTGCATGTAACTCGCAGGGCATAAGTGGACATTCCAAAATCTCCGCCTGGTCTCAGAGGTTACCACCCATGAGAAATCCTATTTGGGGGGGGAACTTCCCCCAGATAGGTCCAGTGGTTGGGACTTCATCTTCCAGTGGAGGGGGTGATGGCTTGATCCCTGGTCAGGCAGCTAAAATGACACATGCCTCACAGACCGGAAACATAAAAAGAGAAGCAATGTTGTAACAAATTCAACAGAGACTTTAAAAAAGGTTCATTTTTTTTTTTAATCTTTAAAAAAAAAAAAAAAATCCTGTTTTAAAGCATCTTTTCCTGGGAGGTTATCAAAGCTCTTGACATTATAAGTTCTTAAGTAGTTGAGTCCTTTCTTGTTTAATATATGTGCACAGTGGGTTTCATCCTATCACAAACCCTGAGATCTCTGAGGATGGTACACAGTTCCTGGTTATGTCTGAGCAAGAAGGAACTATAGTTAAAGGCATCTTGAAGAAACTTCCCTGGTGGTCCAATAGTTAAGTCTTCACCTTCCAATGTTTGGGCGCAGGTTTGATCCCTGGTCAGGGAACTAAGATTCAACAGGCTGGCATGGTGAAGCCAAAAAAAAAAAGAAAGAAAGAAAGAAAGAAAAAACTCTTGAGCATTTATAAACACTCCCGATATCACTAGATTAAAAAATAAATGGCCCTCAGAGCTGACTCTCCAAAGTCAGTACACAGAAATGTCATCTTTTCTGGAGTGAAGCTATTTTGACATGTTGATATTCCAATATTAAACACAGCTGTCATTTTGGTACCGACAGTTGAGGACTCAAGTAAAATTAGGATCATGACCAAAAAGGGGAAGATGAAGACAGGCTTGATGGAAAGAGGGAAGAGTTGATCTCAGTAGAAAAAATAGAAGAAAATATGAATTTATGCAGAGAATATCCTCCAAGTGATGTCTTTTATCCCCCAAGGAAGGCAGAAAATAAAAGCTTTCAGCTAGCATATTTATAGGTGCAATTATAAATGTAGTATAATCCTCTTTTGAATTTTAAGAAATCCAGTAGACAAAAATCTGACAACAAACACAATAGAAATAAGCCCAAGCTGCATAGTTTGGGGGCAGATAAAATGTTTTCCCACAAAACAGCCAGCAACAAACAGCATAAGCTTTGAACTATTTTTGCTACTGTTTTTAAGCAAGCTGTAGATCTCACCATCAACTTTTTTTCTTACATTCCTGTTTTGTGATAATAATGTCTATTGACAGCATTTGTTTCACAGCATGGCGTTGTACCCGTCTCATTTTAAAAATAATAGTCATTTTAAGAGGATAAAGGGGAAAAAAAGAGTATAAAATGAGCTAGGATTGTGTCATCTGGACAAAGAAACTGGTGTTCTTTTTTAAGAAATCTCATTTGACGTAAAGAGAACTATTTCTTTGAACAGAGATGCAGGTTGAAAAAGCTTGAATTATTTGTGTCAAACTCAGGAAAAAAGTTTAGTTCACTCAAAGCTTTTGTTGATGTAAATTAAATGATTGTATCGCCTTGGAGAGAGAGACAATTTAATGATCCCTTAAAGAATGCTAGTTCTGCATAGTTCTGCAAAGAATGGGCTTCCCTGGTGGCTTAGAGGGTAAAGCATCTGCCTGCAAAGTGGGAGACCTGGGTTCAGTCCCTGGGTTGGGAAGATCCCCTGGAGAAGGGAATGGCAACCCACTCCAGTATTCTTTCCCGGAGAATCCCATGGACAGAGGAGCCTGGGAGACTGCAGTCCACGGGGTTGCAAAGAATCAGACACGACTGTGTGACTTCACTTCACAAGGATGCGAAGATGATGACATGAGATAGAATTTGTCTTTTCTATCACTCCCCTTCATTTCATGACCCAGTGTCTGCGCCTTGAGTGGTGGCTTAATCACAGTCGTGTCTGGCCCTTTGTGACTCCATGGACTGTAGCCCCACCACGCTCCTCTCTGTCCAAGGGATCCTCCAGGCAAGAATCCTGGAATGGATGGCAAATCCATCCTCCAGTGGATCTTCCCAACCCAGGGATCAAACCCAGGTCTCCTGCCATTGCAGGCTTATTCTTTACCCATTGAGGCACCTGGGAAGTCCATAAACAGCTCAGAGGCCCCTCAAAAGCCAGGTCTTCATGTCATGGAACCTTCTCCAGAAGTCTGTATCCTTTCCTACATTCTCTCAGAGTCCTGTCTCAACTAGGGTTATGAAAGGGTAGGATTAGAAACAGCTTCCCTGGTGAATGTCCTGCCGATTCCAGGACATAATAGGGCTTTTCCCGGATGGGATTTGCCAGTCTTTGGAACTTTTGAGTGTTTAACGGGGCCGCTGGCCTGTGCCAAGGAACTTGGTCCTAACTTGACCTCTGGTGAGTGATGCCCCGGTTTCCCATTGCCAGGAAGTAGACCTTGGGGATGGAGGAGGCAGCAAAATTTCTTCCTTGAATTTTTAAAAAATAGTGATTCATTTGGCCGTGCCAGCTTTTAGTTCCAGCACATAGGATCTTTGATCATTGCGACGTGTAAACATACACGCACCTGTATGTGCGTGCTAAGTCGCTTGAGTTGTGTCTGACTCTTTGTGACCCCGTGGACTCTAGCCCGCCAGGTTCCTCTGTCCATTGGGACTTCCCAGGCAGGAATATAGGAATGGGTTACCACTTTCTTCTCCAAGGAATCTTCCCAACCCAGGGATCGAACCCCTGTGTCTTACATCTCCTGCCTTGGCAGGCGGGTTCTTCACCACTAGCGCTAACTGGCCGGGGATCAGACCCGGCCCCCTGCTCACTTGTAGTTCGGCGTCTGAGCCCCTGGACCAGTAGAGAAGTCCCTTCTTCCTTGTTTTTGCTTAAAGGAATGTCTGTGGTGGGTGAGACGCTGCTCTCTGTAAACGAAACCCAGAAGTGAACAAGTCAGTGGGGAAACAGAAGAGAAGACGACACTGCCTATGCAGACAGAGGCCTTGACGAAGAATGAAGGGCGTGTTCCTTGACATCCCTCATTGATACCCCCAGTGATACCCATTGGGTGGATGGTACATGGGAACAGATAAAAAGGAGGAGCCAGATGCCCTGCAAACGGCTATGCAGAATACCTGGAAATACATACCTTCAGGGCCCAAAAGCTGTCTGTGTCTCTTCCCTGTAATATCGCTGGGGCTTCGAAGTTTTTATGAAGGGCTTGATTTAACCAGTAAAAACATAGCACATAAATCTAACTCCTTTCAACGCCAAGTGAATTCCAGTTGCCTAACTCCTCCATCTTACTTGTGTTCCGTCACTAAGTCGTGTCCGACTCTTTGCAACCCCATGGGCTGTAGCCCGCCAGGCTCCTCTGTCCATGGAATTCTCCAGGCAACAATACTGGAGTGGGTTGTCCTTCCCTCCTCCAAGAGATCTTCCCGACACAGGGGTCGAACCCGCATCTCCTGCTTGGCAGCTGGATTCTTTACCACGGCGTCCCCTGAAAAGCCTTGTCTTACTTAGCTTCCTCCAAACAGCGCTTTCTTTCATAGGAACGTTGGTCTTTTTCCATCTCTTTTCAAATGTCCTCACCGTCAGTATGCTAAACATCTCATCTTTCCCTCCTGCTTGGATCCTATGAAGGAGAATGCTGCTACTTGACTGAACTGATTTCACTGAGCGTTTGATAAAGATCTGACATTTGATAAAGATCTATTCTACACAAAAAGTACACGGTGACATAAATCTTAAGACTTGCTTAGTTGTTTTCCCTGCCCCCCAGATTTACGTTAGTCATCTTCAACAGTCTTCATTTACCCTTAGTAAAGATTAAGGGATGAAATCAATATGATATGATAGGCTTGAAAGTCAAGTGGATTTTGAATGTGTTCCAAGCATGAATGGGTTTCCCTGGTGGCTCAGATGGTAAAGTGTCTGCTTGCAATGCGGGAGACCCAGGTTCAATCCCCAGCTCGAGAAGATCCCCTGGAGAAGGAAATGGCAACCCGCTCCAGTATTCTTGCCTGGAAAATTCCATAGGTGGAGGAGCCTGGTGGTCTACAGTCCGTGGGGTTGCAAAGAGTCAGACACGACTGAGCGACTTCACTTTCTCTCTTTTCTCTTTCAAAGCATGAGTACAATGGTTATCAGAAATGACTTAAGTGTCTACTGGTTTGAATAGCTTCCCTGTAAATCCCAAAGTATGTGTATATGTGAAATAACAACAACTTGCTCTTTTTAAAATTTATTTTATTTATTTATTTGGCTGCTTCAAGTCTTAGTTGGGGCATGCAGGACCTTTTAGTTGCAGTACGTGAGATCTGACCTTTATTGTGCCCTTCTTTGCATGAAATACATATTGAGTGCAGCACTTTAATGGCATCATCTTTTAGGATTTGAAATAGCTCAGCTATAATTCCATCACCTCCACTAGCTTTGTTCATAGTGATGCTTCTTAAGGCCCACTTGATTTCGCATTCCAAGATGTCTGGCTCTAGGTGAGTGATCACACCTTCATGGTTATCTGGGTCATGAAGATCTTTTTTGTATAGTTCCTCTGTGTATTCTTGCCACCTCTTCTTAACATCTTCTGCTTCTATTAGGTCCATACCATTTCTGTCCTTTATTGTGCCCATCTTTGCATGAAATATTCCCTTGGTGTCTCTAATTTTCCTGAAGAGATCTCTGGTCTTTCCCATTCTATTGTTTTCTTTTATTTCTTTGTACTGATCACTGAGGAAGGCTTTCTTATCTCTCCTTGCTATTCTCTGGAACTCTGCATTCAGTTGGGCTTATCTTTCCCTTTCTCCTTTGCCCTTCGCTTCTCCTCTTTTCTCAGCTACTTGTAGGGCCTCCTCAGACAACCATCTTGACATTTTGTATTTCTTTTTCTTGGGGATGGTTTTGGTTACCACTTCCCGTACAACGTTATAAACCTTTGTCCGTAGTTCTTCAGGCACTCTGTCTATCAAATCTAGTCTCTTGAATCTATTTGTTGCCTGCTCTGTATAATCAACCATAACCTATTTGATTTACGTCATACCTGAATGGTGTAGTGGTTTTCGCTCCTGTTGTCAATTTGAGCCTGAATTTTGCAAAAAGGAGCTCATGATCTGAGCCACCGTCAGCAATAAACTCAGATATGCAGATGTACCCCTCTCATGGCAGAAAGCAAAGAGGAACTAAAGAGCCTCTTGGTGAAAGTGAATCAGGAGAGTGAAAGAGCTGGCTTAAAACTCAGCTTTCAGAAAGCTAAGATCATGGCATCTGGTCCCATCACTTCATGGCAAATAGAAGGGGAGAAAGTGAAAAGAGGGACAGGTGTTGTTTTCTTGGACTTCAATATCATTGCAGATGGTGACTGCAGCCATGAAATTAAAAGACGCTTGCTCTTTGGAAGAAAAGCTATGACCAACCTAGACAGTGTATTAAAAAGCAGAGACATCACTTTGCCAACAAAGGTCCACCTAGTCAAAGCTATGGTTTTTCCAGCAGTCACGTACAGATGTGAGAGTTGGTCCATAAACAAGACTGAGTGCCAAAAAATTGATGCCTTCAAACTGTGGTGCTGGAGAAAATTCTTGAGAGTCCCTTGGACAGCAAGGAGATCAAGCCAGTCCATCCTAAGGGAAATCAGCCCTGAATATTCATTGGAAGGACTGATGCTGAAGATGAAGCTCCAGTGCTTTGGGCACCTGATGCGAAGAACTGACTCATTAGAAAAGACCCTGGTGCTGGGAAAGATTGAAGGCGGGAGGAGAAGGGGACGACAGAGGATGAGATGGTTGGATGGCATCACCAATTCCATGGACATGAGTTTGAGTGAACTCCGGGAGTTGGTGATGGACAGGGAGGCCTGGTGTGCTGCCGTCCATGGGGTCGCAAAGAGTTGGACACAACTGAGTGACTGAACAACAACGTGGGATCTAGTTCCCTGACCAGGGATTGAACCCTGGCCCTTTGCGTTGGGAGCACGAAGTCTTAGCCACTGGAGCACCAGGGATGTCCCCAAAATAATGCCATTTATGTGGGGAAAACAGCTCATAGCTCTTGGATTGTCCATGGCTGAGGGGTGGGATGGGGTGGGCGTTTGGTCAGCAGCTTCATTCCTAGGAAGCACAGAACTCAACCACAGGCTTCACCTGGGAACCTAAGATTTGAGGCTACAATTAGGCAAATCCATCTATTGTTGACCCAAGTACAGGCTATTGATTGTTGCCCAAGGACTTTGCCTCTGCATCCTGAAGACTGCCTTCCTGTC
Source organism: Dama dama (assembly GCF_033118175.1). Lineage (NCBI taxonomy): Eukaryota > Metazoa > Chordata > Mammalia > Artiodactyla > Cervidae > Dama > Dama dama. The sequence continues at coordinate 160,792,158 of NC_083714.1, read as the reverse complement.
TCTGGATAGCTTACCTTTGTTCCACCCTGGTCCTCCGAAGCCCTTTCAAGCTAATTGCTTTGCTTGTACTATAATCTGACATCAGAGAATAGCTCAGTACAAATTGCCCCACTTCTCGGGAAACCTGCGCTACTATATAATTGAAACCGTTTCAAGGCTCTTGCCAAGCTGTCATGAAGCACTCGGGTTTGAGCTATTTTTGTCTGTTACTTGGGCCGGTGCTTCTCTTTAAGAGCTTCCTATATCCCCAACAGAAAGAGGGGTCGTTTTGCAGGAATCAAGAGGGCAGCTACCTACAGTGTTGAGTGGGCATGCCAAAGGACTTCTTCCCTGGTGAAAATGGAAGAGGAGCTTTAGAAGCAGTTTCCCTGGTGCCCGGAGGTGGTCTTTTGGTCGCTCAGTCATGTCTGACACTTGCGACCCCCTGGACTGTAGCCCGCCAGGCTCCTCTGTCCGTGGGAGTCTCCAGGCAGCAATACTGGAGTGGGCTGCCATTCCCTTGTCCAGGGGATCTTCCCCCAACCCAGGGATTGAACCCGGGTCTCCTGCAATACAGGAAAATTCTTTACCTACGGACCACCAGGGAAGCCCCTCACTGATGCCTCCAATTGGTCAAAAGCGGTCAGAAACGGATGCTGACGGCTCAGCTTTTCTGTACACCGGTGCCAAATCAAACGTCAGAGACAGAGTTTTGGGTGAAGGAGAGAGAAAAGAGAGGCTTTTATTGCTGGGCCAGGCAAAGGGGGATACAGTGGGCTCCTGCCTTGAAAAAGCTATGTGTGCCTACTTGGAGACGATAGTGAGAAGTTTCATCATACTGAAGGAGGAAACAGACAGAACAGGCTCTATCTTGAAAGCAGGACCACATCTTGGGCCGGACTATGGACTTTGAGCTCTATGCCCAGTATCTATGGAAACGACATACCAACTGGAAAACCAAGCCCCCGGCCCCCACCACGAAAGAGCCCCAGAACTCTTACCTAGACTGTCCGTCACCTAAAAGAATAACCTAATTATCTGTGTAACTGAATAGAGTCAAACATTCTATTCTGCTTATTGGGATATGACCACAGGCCTATTGATAATTGTCCACTGTTCACTACTTAGGGTTAAGGCATACGAATCACAGGTTAACTTTGACTGTATCTTTCTTTTCCTTTGTTCAGACTACTTTCGGGGCATTTGGGGAGGCGGGTTTGGGCACGTACACTTAGGGTATATAAGGTTTTCACAAAAACTGGTTGGGGTCCTTGGCTAAGAGGAGAGACTCTGCCTGAGGCCCGCTGGTGTAATCAACTGCGCTCCACGATCTGCACTGTCCTAAGTGAGTTTGTTTCCACGGAATGCGTGGCTATGCAATAATGGTTCAAAGAGGGCATGATCAGCTGGTGGACCTTCCTTTGACGGGTTGCTGGTGAGGTAACTGGGAGTTAGCATCATCAACGTTGAGGTCCAAGTGGTCTGGGGTTTACATGCGTGTGGAGGGCATGCCATCATTAGTCGTCAACCTGTTCCATCTGGAGGGGGTTTCAGTATCTGCAAGATAGCTCAAAGGTATCGTCGTGTGTATCCCATGATGGGGAACCAGGACGATGCCTCAAGCCTGCTCTTGGCTCTTTATTCCTTCCTGGTCTCCCATCCCTTCCCTTCCCTAATTAGCCACGGCTTTGATCTGCCCTTTGGGACTCAAACTCAGGTAGTTTCAATCTCAGGCAGTGAGCAGTGGCCCGAAGCCAGATCTTGATTTCCCCTGCCCAGGAATCAAACCTGGACAGCCCGGATGAAAAAAACAGGAATCCTAGCCACCAGACCAGCAAGGGCTCAGAGGCTTGGAGCTGTTTCTCCCTGGATCTCTAACCCCCACCCCGGTGAAAAATGCAGTTATCACGGAGGCCGAAGCTGTCAGTGCGAGTGCAACATTGATTCTTTGAGACAGCAACAAGTGGGAGACCACAAACAAAGCAGCTGGTTTAGTTTTAGAGCAAGGCAGAGAGGCCACACCCAGAGAGAAAGGGTGTGGGCGTCCGCCCTCGTGAACCAGAGTGCACAGAGGTGGTTAGGTCATGTATTTACATAAGTCAGTTCTGCCGGGCCTTTGTCTTCCTTCCGGCCAAGTATCTGGTTTCTCTGTCTACACCCGACCCACCCTGGGACCCTCCCCTGCTTGCCCACGCACCCCCCAGCCAAGATGGATCTTGCAGTGAAGGCTTCTGGGAGGAACATGACTCATTATGGGCTGGCCTTGGCCCCTAACTTTTGACCCTCAAGGAGCCTTTTCACATCTGTGTAGTGTCTCCTTTGTCCCAAAAGATGACAGAGGGGGCACGGAGACCCCTTAATTCTTTACTCAGACTATGTTTTGCCCCCTCTTTGTCTTTGCTGGTAACTCTTACCTTGAGGTGTTTGCAAGAGACAAAGGCTGGCCATTTACCCTTCTGTTGTTACTTCCATTTCCAAGGGGCCATTAGGAGGCTAACTGTAAATGCCCCAACTGGAACCCAGCTATATCCTGTCTCAGGAAATGCAAACAGCAGGCTGTCTGTAAATGCCTAACCTGGAGCCCATCCATCTCCTACCTCAGGCTGAATGAAGGCTGTGTCCTATAATCACAGAAATCGGGGGTTGGGGGCACCCAGAAAGGCCTGGTACCCAGGAACCCTGCAGGGTCCTTCTCGGTCTCAAACTGTGCCTTGGGAACCTGACCACTGACTAGGCCCTTATGAGGCAGGAGATAGGTGGACCCCAGTATGAGCGTCTGGAATCTCTCCCCCGTGGACAGATACTCCTGAAGAGGAGGGAGGAGAAGCATGCCCAGAAAGGAGATGTTGTTGTTCAGTCGCTGAGTCCTGTCTGACTCTTTGTGACCCCATGGACTGCAGCACGCCAGGCCTCCCTGTCCATCACCAACTCCCGGAGTTTACTCAAACGCGTGTCCATCGAGTCGGTGATGCCATCCAGTCATCTCATCCTCTGTTGCCCCCTTCTCCTCCTGCCCTCAATATTTTTTTCTACTTCTTCGCGTCAGGTGGCCAGAGTATTGGTGTTTCAGCTTCAGCATCCACCCTTCCAATGAATCTTCAAGGTTGATTTCGTTTAGGATGGACTGGTTGGATCTCCTTGCAGTCCAGGGGACTCTCACGAGTCTTCTCCAGCACCTCAGTTTGAAAGCCTCAATTCTTCTGTGCTCAGCCTTCTTTGCGGTCCAGCTCTCACATCCGCGCACGACTCTTTTCTTGGTGAAGGCTAATCCAGGCATAGCCGGCCACAGCTGTTGTCCAGGGGTTACGCCAAGATCAAAAGTTGGAGAGCATTAGACGTTTGTAAAACTGCCTTAATACCCTCCCTTTCATCCCATAAACCTCACCTTATCCTGAAGTTTCTCTCTCTCTGGTCAGTTACCAGAGTTTATCGTCCTCTGACGTAAGCCAGCCCTTCTTTTCTGCTTTCGCCGACTCTGTAAACCCCGAGCAATCACCCCTGTTCCGTAAGCCCTGAGTGATCGATCACCCCTCTTGGACACCTGTTCTGGGGAAGTGATGAGGGCTAGTAATCAACAGTCATTCTTTTCTCTTATCAGTTGCTTTGTCTTTATAAGACTTCCCTGGTGGTCCAGTAGTTAAGGCTCTGAGCCTCTGTTGCAGGGGGGTGCTTGGTTTGATCCCCGGTTGGGGAACTGAGATCCCATATGCGACATGACACGGCCAAAAAGGAAAAATAAAATTTTAAAGCCGCCTGTCATGTCTTCCCACCCAGATCCTCGACCTCCCCAGCATCGGTACTATGCTCAGCCTTTATTTTTTATGCTACCCAAGATGATACCATCCTTCATTTTTTCCTTTCTCTCTTCACTGCTGCACCAGCTGGATACTTTCCCTGTCAAATGAGCTCTCGAGCATCCTGATGGTGAAAAGCTAAGCTGAAGGTCTTCCTTGATCTAGCATTTCAAGAGCTTGCTGTTGTCGGTATAGTTGCTTGGTCACGTCTGACTCTCTTGCAAACCTCGTGGACTGTAGCCTGCCACCCCCGCCCCACCAGGCTCCTCTGTCCTTGGGATTTCCCAGGCAAGAATCCTGGAGTGGGTTGCCCTTTCCTTCTCCAGGGGATCTTCCCAAGCCAGGGTTTGAGCTTGCATCTCTTGCTCTGGCAGGCATCTTCTTTACCGCAGAGCCACCTGGGAAACCATCTTAAGAGCGACCATCTTCCTAATTACACTTTCCTAGGGGCAAACCCAGATAGATGTGTGAATAAAAGCAAATTGACTGCCACTTGATGCGTCAGTCTGATGAGTAATCCAGGTAAATTTGGGATTTATCTATGGAACAAAAACTACCTTTAGTGCATGGAGGAGGTAGTCATTTGGTATGAAATTATCCTCTGATTTCCAATATTGTAAGCTTCCCGCTGATTTGCTTTTTATGGTAACAACGAGTGTTGTTTTAAGTCTTCACATGTATTAAAAGTTAAACCCAGGAGTTATTATGCTCCTACTGTGATAAAGAAGACAGACAGTCCTTCTGCGGTGGAGATCAGGTTCCCCGTGTGATGCTGTAACAAACCAGTATGCAAGGTGCGATTTATAGGAAATGCCAATGGATGCGTTCATGAAAGACTGTGGCTAAGATGAGTGTTTTTGAGGACTCATGGGCGGGGAGGTTCAAATTACAGCACAATCAAAACAAAAAATATTTACAGCTTCTGTTCCTCAAAAGACAGCATTGAAAGAGTGAAGTGAAGCGAAAGTCGCTCAGTGGTGTCCGATTGTTTGCTACCCCATGCACTATACAGCCCATGGGGTTCTCCAGGCCAGAATACTGGAGTGAGTAGCCTTTCCCTTCTCCAGGGGATCTTCCCAACCCAGGGATTGAACCCAAGTCTCCCACATTGCAGGCGGATTCTTTTCCAGCTGAGCCACCAAGGAAGCCCAAGAATACTGGAGTGGGCAGCCTATCGCTTCTCCAGCGGATCTTCCCAACCCAGGAATCGAACCCAGGTCTCCCACATTGCAGGTGGATTCTTTACCAGCTGAGCCATCAGGGAAGCCCCCTAAAGGAAGCTCACTTAAAGAAGCCCCTTAAAAACCCCTTAAAGAAACTCACTTAAAGGAGTGAGAAATATAAAAATTATATATATATAATATGTGTATGTATATGCATACATACATATATATATATATATATATGCTGGATGTATAAACAATATATGTCAGTATCAAAAAATTTACAAAACTCTATTGAAATATGGGCCTGAATAGACACTTTTCTTTCTTTCTTTCTTTCTTTTTTTTTTTTTGACTACACCAGCTGGGGTCTTAAGTTCTGTAACCAGAGCATTGACCTGTGTCCCATGCAGTGGAAGCACAGAGTCTTAACCACTGGACTCCCAGGGAAGTTCCCGAATAGACACTCTCCAGTCAGACTGTTTAGGGAATCCCTTTAGCTGTCCAGTGGTTAGTGAAAGGTCGGAGCATGCCCCGGGAAAGTGCTGCAAGGCAAATTCCGGAGGCTGGCTAAACTTCCAGGGGCTGGCCCCCTGCAGGCTGGTCCAATCAGGTACCAACATAAAGCCCTCGGACACTGACCACCGCTGTAGCCCACGCTTTCTTCCTTATATGAAAAGACCTGGCCTGGATGCCTGCACGGACTATAAAACCCCTCCCCACCCCTCATACCTTGCAGACTCCCTTTGTCTCCTCACTCACCAGCCCCCGGGAGTTCTGCCCGAGAGCGACGCTTAATAAAAGGCCTTTACCACCGGTCCTTAGAGGTGGCTTTTTTCCTCCCGCGGCGTTTTTCCTAACAATTAGGACTCAGCTCTTACACTGCCATGGGCCTGGGGTTCAATCCCTGGCCAGGGAAGTTAGATCCCGAAAGCTGCATGGTGCACCCCAAAATAAAAGCAATAATAATAAAAATAAGAAGAGTGTCTAAGTGAAAGTCACTCAGTCGAGTCTGACTCTTTGCGACCCCACAGACTATACAGTCCGCGGGATTCTGCAGGCCAGAATACTGCAGTGGGTAGCCTTTCCCTTCTCCAGGGGGATCTTCCCAACCCCAGGGATCGAATCCAGCTCTCCTGCATTGCAGGTGGATTCTTGACCAGTTGAGCCACAGGGAAGCCCAAAGAGTATCAAAATAACCAATAAACATTAAAAACTTCTGAAGTTTATTAGTCATCAGGAGAAGGCAGATTGAAAACATGGTGTGATAGGACTGTATAACCACCAGAATTTCAAACAAACAAACAAACAAAAAAAATGAGACAATATCAAGTGCTTGTGAAGGTGTGGAGCAACGGGAACTCTCTCACGGGGTATAAATTGGTCAGGAAGGAAAATTGCTGAGCCATCCCCCCTAAAGTAGAACGTATACCCTAAACGCTGAGCAATTCCATGCTTAGAAATCCATGTTTCATCCACATTGACATGGAAAGGAATTTTTTTTAACAGCACTATTTATAATCCCTTTAAGATCCCCTGGAGAAGGGATAGGCTACCCACTCCAGTATTCTTGGGCTTCCCTGGTGATTCAGCTGGTGAAGAATCCGCCTCCAATGCGGGAGACCTGGGTTCGATCCCTGGATGGGAAAGATCCCCTGGAGAAGGGCTTGGCAACCCACTCCAGTATTCTGGGCTGGAGAACTCCATGGACTGTATAGTCCACGGGGTCGCAAAGAGTCAGACACGACTGAGCGACTTTCACTTTTAAAGAAGAAGCCCACTCAAATGTCCATCCATAGTAAATGAAATAAGCAAATCTTCAGGAGATATCAATGAAGGAAGAGTCTTAAGGGCTAAGTGATGATGAGTTGAATTTCATCCCTGGAGTGGTATCAGTTGGCGGCTGTTCCTGTTAGCATCACGCATGTTCCTTTAGTATAAAATAAGTATATCCTTTTGAGCTTGCATGTTTATCTACCAGCTTATTCATCGGTATATATCTTTGTTTTCCATGGGCTTCTCTGGTGGCTCAGCGGGTAAAGAATCTGCCTACAATGCAGGAGACCTGGGTTCAATCCCTGGGTTGGGAAGATCACCGGGAGAAGGCATAGGCTACCCACTCCACTATTCTTGGGCTTCCTAGGTGGCTCAGCTGGTAAAGAATCCTCCTGCAATGCAGGAGACCTGGCTTCGATCCCTGGGTTGGGAAGCTCCCCTGGAGGAGGAAATGACAACCCACTCCAGTGTTCTTGCCTGGAGAATCCCATGGGCAGAGGAGCCTGGCGGGCTACATACAGTCCATGAGCTCACAAAGAGTCGGACACCACTGAGCGACTTAAAGTACAATACGTAATTAACGTGCCAAGCCCAGTGCCTAGCACAGAGCGGTTGGTGTCTGTTGAACTGTCTTGAGTGCACGTCTGCTGGGAGGAAAGTGTTACAAAGCAATTTCTCAGATGGTGGAAGCGTAGCCTGCTGCTTTCTTTCCTTGGAGCTACATTCAAAGGGTCCTTTAAACACTTTAGAAGGAGGTTTAATGACAAGAGAGAGGATCTGCCAGTGAAGTCGCTCACACTTATGTTGACTAATTGGCTTTCGCAACAGTACAAGATGAATGAGTTGTGGGGAATGACAGTTGAAGGTCTCTCGTCCCCCGTATTAAGGGACGCTGTAAGCTGGTGGTAAGAGGCGTCTCAGATAGTGAAGTCCTTGGCTGGTGTCCTTGACCTCTATTTACTGCTTCTTGAAAGGGAACTCTTCAGTGGAGGACCCTTGTCTCTGGAAGCGTCTGGATGTCTGGAAAGCAAGCCAGCTGTCTTTGAGAGGAGGAGCTGATAACGATCATTGTTTGTTAAATAATAATAATAGTATGCTAATTTGGAGCTTTGAAACTATCTTCCCTGGAGTCATGGAAGCCACAGTCCTGGTACACAAAAGCTACTTATCAAGGCATCCTTGCAGAGAACAGGCGTGCTTAATTTGAGGCGTAAAAATGCCTCTTTTTTAAAAAATGTGTTTTTTCATTTTCTGGCCACCCTGCAAGGCCGGTGGGATCTTAGTTCCCCGTCCAGGGATTGAACTCACACCCCGTTGTGTTGGAAGTATGGACTGTTGACCCCTGGACCACCAGGGAAATTCTGTTAAAAAAAAAAAAAAATTGACTTTTTTTTTTTTTTTAAAGACAGACTGATTTATATATTCAACAGTACATGAACTGAAAAATTCCAGATGTGCAAGCTGGATTTAGAAAAGACAGAGGAACACAGATCAGATTGCCAACATCCATTGGCTCATCGAAATATTTACGTGTGTGTGTGTGTGTGTGCGTGTGTGTGTGTGTGTGCGTGCATGTGTGTGATTTTATTTATTTATTGGCTATGCTGGGTCTTCATGCTGCCCGAGCTTTCTCTAGTTGCACTGAACAGAGGCTGCTAATTGTGATGGGTGGGCATCTCACTGAGTGGCTTGCTCAGAGCAAGGCCTCTCAGGTACACGGGCTTCAGTAGTCGTGGCATCTGGACTCAGGAATTGTGGCTCCCGAGCCCTGGAGCAGAGCCTCAGGTAATAGCTGTGGGGCTCGGGCTTAGTGGCTCCATGGCATGTGTGATCTTCCCTAGCCAGGGATGAAACCCATGTCTTCTGCATTGGCAGGCAGATACTTTACCGCTGAGCCACCTGGGACGTCCTAAAAAATGCCTTAAAAAAAAAAAAAGAAAAGAAATCCTTACATAGAAGGCTTGTGTGTAATGTGAGGTATCACCACTGAAGCTGGAGATGCTGACATGTATCTTGTGATAGACTGAGTCCTCCTTCTTGGATTTCCAGTCTGTCCATATCCTCTGATGTGGTCGGCGTTGTGTGATGTCTCTTTCAAAGATCTCCCAGCCCTTGAATGTGCCTTTCAAGATCTCACCTGCAGGGGAGATCAACAGCAACGCTTTGTTATTCTCCTGATCGTCCCTGAATGGAAAGTTGGCACAAGCTTCAGCTGGGGCCCAGGTTGTTAATTGTTGTTCAGTCACTCATTCATGTCCGACTCTCTGCGACCCCATGGACTGCAGCAGGCCAGGCCTCCCTGTCCTTCACCAACTCCCAGAGTTTGCTCAAACTCATGTCCATCGAGTCGGTGATGCCATCCGACCATCTCATCCTCTGTCGTCCCCTTCTCCTCCTGCCTTCAGTCTTTCCCAGCATCAGGGTCTTTTCCAATGAGTTGGCTCTTTGCATCAGGTGGCCAATGCACTGGAACTTCCGCTTCAGCACCTGTCCTTCCAATGAAACCATCAGGTGGTCAAGTCTGATGCTGGCTTGTTTCTGGAGAGGTTGGCTTGACTTTTGATCCCTGGCAACGAGGTGAATCCGTGTGACTCAGTTACTTCACTTGCATGAAGGAGGCACTCTGCAGGACTTTTGCTGGTGGCCCAGTGGTTAAGGCTCTACGCCTCCAGTGCAGAGGGCGTGGGTTTGACTCCTGGTCAGGGAACTAAGATCCCACATGCTGGACAGTGCAGCCAATATGAAATTTAGCAAGAGCACTTTGATGAAAAGTTGGCTCGACTATTCACATTAGACCGCTGACCATGTTCAGGTCCTCTTCTGTCCACACCGGGGCAGGCTGATGACGGGGCTTAAACTATGCAGGCAACAACCTGTGTTCAGGACCCCTCATTCCAGACTCACCCCCTAAGCTCCTAAAACCTGTCCTGCCTTTTCCCTCCTCCCTGCTTCAAGCCTTTCTGTATCTTCTCTTGGGAGCTTGCCCTGTTCTCCCTAGCGAAGTCTCACCATGTGAACCATTAACCTTTTCATGCATTCCTCTTTTTTTTTTTTTTTTTAAAGATTTACTTACTTTCTTTCTGGACTGTGGTGGGCCTTTGTTGCCATGCACAGGCTTTCTGTAGCTGTGAGCAGGGGCCTCTCTCTAGTTGCTGTAGGCGGGCTTCTCATTGCGGTAGCTTCTCTTGTTGCCGAGCCCAAAGTCTCTTGGGCGTCAGTAGTCGTGATGCACAGTCTTACTTGCCTCATGGCATGTGGCTTCTTCCCGGACCAGGAATCAAACTGATGTCCCCCCCCGCACCCCCCACATGGGCAGGTGGATTCTTGACCGCTGAGCCACCAAGGAGGTCCTTCGTGCGTTCTCAATGCACGTAGCATCATCCGTCTTGACCACTAAACCAGCATGAAGGGGAAAGGATATCCAGCCCACCCCGTGGAATGATTCTAGCAGTCGGTTTCAGACCCCAAGAAAAGCACGGAGGAGCCCAGTATCATTTTGCAGAACAAGCAGAACGTTACTGCTCTGAGCCAAATAAGGCACTTGCCCATCGATAATTTGATTAACTTGCTTTTTATAGACTTTCCAATAGTGATGCGTTTTGTTTACTGCCCTTTCGTTAGTTAGATGACCTCAACGTGGAATGTTTCAGCCTGAAGTGACCCCCTTTACCTACGAGCTCCTTGGTGTCGTATTTGTCACTCTCTTAAACAGTTAATCGGGCTTCAAAGGTGGCACTAGTGGTAAGGAAGCCTCCTGCCTCGTTAAGAGATGCGGGTTCAATCCCTGGGTGGGGAAGATTCCCTGGATCTTGACATTGATGTGCATGATTGTGCATGTCAATGATAGGGTAACCGGCAGGAAGGCCAAGGGTCTCCAAACAGAGGAAACAGTCTGCAAGTGTCAGACATTTTTTATCTCTCTCTTAAGCAGCAGGGGGAAACTAGTGTTTTATTTTTTCCCTTTCTTTGTACAAACTTAAAAAGAGGTGTCTCTTAAAATTCTATGTTGCTGGCATGACACCTGGTCCCACCTGAACTTAACTTGTCTCAAACCTTGAGCTCACCAATGTGTTTTTCTTATGGACGTGTTTGTCTGAAGCTATGTTAATGAACTTTGTATTTACCCTAGACTCTTGTCTTCAAGTCGGTTCAGCGTAAGACTCAGAGCCGACTTGACAAACCAGTATGTTTTACCCCTACATGGTTCTCCTAATCTATGTTCATGAAATGATATATTTGCTTGGAAATCTGCCTTTCCTCAACATTCATGTCCATCATTTTATGGCCCGGGATGACTCACCTGGTACCAGTGTTATCCCCAAATGCACGTTGTGGGTGAGGGGACTGGTGCTATCCTCTGAGTTTTGAGACATTTCTTTTCTTTAATTAGGAGACTGCTAGTAGCTATATAGCATCTGGCCAAAGACTAGAAGGGGGGGGCACTCTTTCTGCCCCCTTCTGGGGTCTATGTCTCTCTCTCTTTTATACTCTTTAATAAAACTTTATTACACAAAAGCTCTGAGCGATCAGGCCTCGTCTCTGACCCCGGACTGAATTCCTCTCATCCGGAGGCCAAGAATCCCAGTATCTTTTGTGGTTCAGCCTCAACCTTTCAGCAACCCACTCCAGTATTCTTGCCTGGAGAATCCCGTGGGCAGAGGAGCCTGGTGGGCCGCAGTCCACGAGGTCGCAAAGACTCGGACACGATGTTCGCTTTCATTGCAGTCATATACTGAAGTGGATTGCATGTTTCTTTGTTTACTAATACTGGCTAAAAGAGAGAATGGGCCTTGATTATAGCATCGCCAAGTGTGTTATGGACTTAAGGGCAGCGCTAACCTCTTATTTATGGAACGATTGATGTGTTCTGGCCATTTGGGCAGACTCGTGGCATGCAGTCATTCAAACGACTGTCATAGCAACATTATAGAGTATATATACCATTAAGAAAATAGTTTTATCAGAGTACAGTTGATTTAGAATGTTATATGGTTTCAGGATGTACAGCAAAGCGAGTCACTTATACATATACATATATTGACCCTGTTTTAGATTCTTTTCTCATATAGGTCATTACAGAGTATTGAGCAGAGTTTCCTGTGGTATACAGTAGGTCCTTATTAGTTTTCTCTTTTGTATGTAGTCGTGTATCTGTGTCTATCCTGGGGCTTTCCAGGTGGTGCTGGTGGTAAAGAATTCACGTGTAAATGCAGGAGACACAAGAGACGTGTGTTCGATCCCTGCTTTGGGAAGATCCCCTGGAAGAGACAATGGCAACCCACTCCAGTATTCTTGCCAGAGAAATTCCGTGAGCAGAGGAGCCTGGCAGGCTACAGTCCATGAGGCTGCAAAGAGTTGGACAAAATATCCCAATTTATCCCTCCCCACTCCTTACCCTCTGGTAACCATAAGTCTCTTTTCTATATCTGTGACTCTGTTTCTGTTTTCTAGAGGGGTTCACGTGTACCTTTTCTTTTAGATTCCATATATATGTGATATCATGTATTTGTCTTCCTCCGTCTGACTTATTTCACTCAGTATGGCAATCTCTAGCTCCATGCATGTTGCTGCAAATGGCATTATTTCATTCTTTTTCATGGCTGAGTGATATTCCATGGTCTGTTTGGACCATATCTGCATACCCACTTTTTTCTTTTTAATTTATTTGTTTATTGACGGATAATTGCTTTACAGAATTTTGTTGTGTTCTGTCAAACCTCAACATGAATCAGCCATAGGTACACATATGTCCCTTCCCTTTTGAACCTCCCTTCCATCTCCCTCCCCATCCCACCCCTCTAGGTTGACAAAGAGCCCCTGTTTGAGTTTCTTGAGCCACACAGCAAATTCCTGTTGGCTGTCTATTTTCCACATGGTCATGGAAGTTTCCATGTCACTCTCTCCATACATCTCACCCTCTCCTCCCCTCTCCCCATGTCCATACGTCTGTCCTCTGTCAGTTTCTCCATTGCTGCCCTGTAAATAAATTCTTCAGGACCATTTTTCTAGATTCCGTATATGTGCGTTAGAACATGATATTTATCTTTCTCCTTCTGACTCACTTCACTCTGTATAATAGGTTCTAGGTTCATCCATCCCATCAGAACTGCCTCAAATGCATTCCTTTTATGGCTGAGTAACATTCTATTGGGTGTATGTACCACAACTTCTTTATCCATTCATCTGTCGATGGACATCTAGGTTGCTTCCACATTCTGGCTATTGGAAATAGTGCTGCAGTGAACAATGGGATACATGTGTCTTTTTCTGTTTTGGTTGCCTCAGGGTCTACGCCTAGGAGTGGGATTGTTGGGTCGTATGGTGGTTTTATTCCTAGCTTTTAAAGGAATCTCTATACTGTCTTCCTTAGTGGCTGTATCAATTTACATTCCCACCAACAGTGCAAGAGCATTCCCTTTTCTCACTAGCCTGATGTGAGATTATTAGACTCTAAGCTGGCTTCCAAAGCCCTCCCCCTAGAATCCATACCCATCTCTCTTTGTGTACACGGGCTCTGTGACTTACTTCCAATCAACAGAATACAACGCAGGATACACACGCTTGCTGCCTCTTCTGTGATTATGTTAGATCCGGCTGTGCGTGCTAACTCAGTCCTGTCCGACTCTTTGCGACCCCAAGGACTGTAGCCCTCCAGGCTCCTCTGTCCTTGAGATTCTTCCAGGCAAGAATAATGGAGTGGGTTGCCGTTTCCTCCTCCAGGGGATCTTCCCAACCCAGGGATCTAACCAGCATCTCTTATGTCTCCTGCATTGGCAGGCAGGTTCTCTACCACTAGCACCACCTGGGAAGCCCTAAGAACAGACTGTAGGTCCGCTGTTTCTCACCGCCTTTCTCCTTTGCTGCTTCTGTGTAAGTAAGCTGCCACGTTCCAGGGACCCACGTGGCAAGAAACTCAGGCCCTCGGTGCTCAGCCTCACAAGGATCTTAATTCTGCCAGCCGCCACAGGAGCTTAGAAGTCGGTCTTTCCCCGACTTGATCCTCAGATGAGAGCTCAGCTGCGGCCCACCCCTTGGGAGCAGCCTTAAGGGGAAGACCCACCCAAGCAATGCCCGGATTCCTGATCCACAGGAACCGGGACTTAATAATATATGTGCACAGGGTGAAGTCGCTAAGCTTATGTTAATTTGCTGAACAGATATAGATAGCTAATGCCAGAGGGTTGGCATATTTAGAGAACAGCATGATTCCTACAGAGTCTTTTATCATTTCTATCAACTTCATGACTGATCCTTTTTTATCTTTTTTTTTTCCTTCCCTCCCTATTCATCTTGGGCTTGCCAGGTTGCACAGAAGTCAAGAATCAACCTGCCAATGCAGGAGACGTGGGTTTGATCCCCAGGGTTGGGAAGATCCCCTGGAGAAGGAAATGGCAACTCACTCCAGTATTCTTGCCTGGGAAATCCCATGGACAGAGGAGCCTGGAGGGCTACAGTCCGTGGGGTCGCAAAGACTTGGGCATGACTGAAAGAGTCAGACGTGACTGAGCAATTGAGCACGCATGCACACACACACACACACACACAATTCACCTTAAAACATTGCTTCTTCAATCTACTTGATTCTCAGAATAAACTGGGGGGTTCTTGTGACGTGTACAGAATTCTAATCTTTTAGAACTCAATGAATTTGGCCAGGAGTCTGGGATTGCAGTGTGATGCCTGGGGGTTTCTTTTGTTCAGACAAAGTTGCCAAGCACTGTCATAGATTTGTGCGGTTGGTCTCGGTCTTGGTTGAGGGCAGGATTTCTATAGCACTTGGAGTGCTTTGTCTCTGGTAAAATGTGGGACCTAGGATCATTTTTATTTTAGAGGCAAGAGCCCGGTGATTTTTTTTTTTTCAATATGTCTGTGCAGGTCTTATTACGGCACATGGAATATTTTAGTTGTAGCATGTGGGATCTAGTTCCCTGCTTGGGAAGTGAACCCCGACCCATTGCATTGGGAGTGTAGAGCCTTAGCCACTGGACCCCCAGGGAAGCCACTGCCCAGGTTATTTTAATGTGCAGCCAGATTTGAGAAGCATTGACAAACTCGATGTCAACAACAGGCAAAAACTCTGTCAAGGATGCTTGCTAGTTAACCTGATGGGGATGAGGATTGGAGAAAATTAATGTTGTAGCAAATACATACTTTCCTACAAAACTGACTTCCTGAAAACAAGATCCATCCCTCCTCTTTCAGGTCCATCTTGTTAAAGTGACTCCTTCGACAGGTAAAACATAATTGTACAATGTTTGCTTGCAAGATTTTGAGTATCCAAGTGAAAAAAACAAAAGCTGCTAGTGAAGAGAGTGAAAAAAATTTTTTTACGTGTCTAGATTCTTCTAGAAACTTGGATGAACTATGTGAAGAATAGATATGCAGAAAGAGTTAACTATGTAATTTGTGGTGTGCGTGTGTGTGTGCTTGGTCATATCCAAGTCTTGTGACCCCATGGAATGTAGCCATCTAAGCACTTCAGTCCATGAAATTCTGTCGGAAAGAATACAGGAATGGGTTGCCATTTCCTTCTCCAGGGCATCTACCCGACCCAGGGATCGAACCTGGGTCTCCTGCATTGGAGGCAGATTCTTTGCTGTCTGAGCCACCAGAGTCTTGCTATGCATCATTTGTGGAGCCCTTTTCAAGATGCAGGGAAAATAATGTTGTTAGAGGCTTGACATAGAAAGCTTTTTCTTTTGTTCCACACTCTCTGTCGTTGACTTGCCATGGTGTTTTGTATTTGCTATTTAATGTTGTTGTAAGTACAGGAAAACTATTAGCACAAATATTACCATTCATTTTCATGTTGTACAGTGCCAGTTTTTAAATGCAAACGTTAACAGCTTTTAACTTACATACAGAACCACTGAAATGACCGAGTGTATATTTCATGGCTGGCACATGCATATGTATTTTTTCTCTTATCAGAACGATAGAAACACTGAATATCCCTACACCAGCTGTTTTTATATTGCTTCTTTCTTTTTATGCATTTATTTGGCTGGTGTCACTTGCGGCACGTGGGATCTCTGTTGTGTCATGGGGGGTGTTCATTGTGGAGCGTGGGTTCTCTGGTTGTGCTGCTCAGGATTAGTAGTTGCAGGCTTAGTCGCTACATGGCATGTGGGATCTTAGTTCCCCAACCCGGGATCGAAGCCTCATCCCCTCTATTGCATGGTGGATTCTTAACCCCTGGACCACCAGGGAAGTCCCAGTTTTGCTTCTTTCTTTGTGCACATCCAACCGACACGCTCTACCACTATTTCACTGACGAGTAGAAAGGACAAAGGGCTTCCCTGTTGTGGCTTAGCAGCAAAGAATCCGACTGCAATGCAGGAGACGTAGCTTTGATCCCGGGTCGGGAAGATTCCCCTGGAGAAGGGAACGGCAGCCCACTCCAGTCTTCTCGCCTGGGAAATCCTGTGGACAGAGGAGCCTGGCGGGCTATACAGTCCAGGGGGTTGCAAAGGGTCAGACACGACTTAGTGACCAAACCACCACCAACACCAACACCAGGAAGGATACAGAGACAGGAATTCTGGGCCGGCCTCTCTGTGTCTTTCCTTCTGGGTAGTCGTTTTCAGCCTGAGCAACTGGCCAGTACAAGACAGGATGTGATAGATGGGTTCCTTCATTGCCTCTGTTTCTTAGAATCTCACTGCAGCAAGTTGCAGATGGAAAGCTTGGCCCAAAGGCCTGTTAGCCTCCGTCTGTCTCCCCTTACTGAATTGCAGACTTTCCCTGCCCACCTTGCAATCACTTTGCTTCTCAGCTGTCTCACACGGTCAGTCCAGTGGAAATCTCTACTCACCATAAATCATGTGAACAAGGCAGGGATGAACGTGGACCACACAGTGTGTATTTCATTTCCTCCCGTCAAATTTCACTTCCAAGATGCAAGTGCGTAGATGACAGTAAGAATTTCAGTGTGGGGGGCATAAATTGAGAGAGAAGCATTGATATACACACACTGCTGCTGCTAAGTCGCTTCAGTCATGTCCGACTCTGTGTGACCTCGTAGACGGCAGCCCACCAGGCCCCCGTCCCTGGGATTCTCCAGGCAAGAATACTGGAGTGGGTTGCCATTTCTGTCTCCAATGCATGAAAGTGAAAAGTGAAAGTGAAGTCACTCAGTCGTGTCCGACTCTTAGCGACCCCATGGACTGCAGCCTACCAGGCTCCTCCGTCCATGGGATTTTCCAGGCAAGAGTACTGGAGTGGGTTGCCATTGCCTTCTCCGGTACACACACTACCATATGTAAAATAAACAGCTAGTGTCAAGCTGCTGTAGAGAGCAGGGAAATCAGCTCGGTGCTCTGTGATGACCTGGGGAGGGGGGGTGAAGTGTGAATCAAGAGGAAGGGGATGTATGTGTACTTATAGCTGATTCCCTGGGTTTCAGTTGGTAAAGAATCCGCCTGCAATGCAGGAGACCCAGATTCGATTCCTGGGTCAGGAAGATCCCCTGCAGCAGGGATAGGCTACCCACTCCAGTATTCTCAGGCTTCCCTTATGTCTCAGCTGGTAAAGAATCCGCCCGCAATGTGGAAGACCTGGGTTCGATTCCTGGGTTGGGAAGATCCCCTGGAGAAGGGAAAGGCTGCCCACTCCAGTATTCTGGCCTGGAGAATTCCATGGACTGTACAGTCCACGGGGTCACAAAGAGTCAGACATGACTGAGCAACTTTTACTTTCACTGTAGCTGATTCATTTCATGGTGCAGCAGAAATGAATACAACATTGTAAAGCAGTTATACTCCAATTAAAAAAAAAGTCAGCGATGACAGAACATGATGCCAATTGTGGGGTCACACAGCCAGGAAGCCAGCCCTGAAGCTGATGTCACTGTCATGAGAATCAGGAAACAGAGGAAAGATGATGGAAGCAAAGATCGACATGGCCGTCAACAGGGAAGACTTGGCTTCTGGACTTTAAGACTGCAGAGCCGAGTGGATGGTGGCTACATGGGTCCCTCTGACCCTGTCTCTCAGCAGAGATTTTTGCTGTTATGGTTATGGAGCGCAGGTTGAATCAGTGGAGATTTGTGACAAAATGCAAAGCGTTTTACATGACAGTGGAGATGGAGAGTAAGGGAAAGAAGCCGTGTAAACGCAGCTAGAGAAGGCGGTTAGTTCTGGTTTTCTCCAGGTCTACCTGGAGAGAAGGGCAGGGGTGTGGTCCTCCAGCAACAGCTTCGTAATAATACCTGGGAGCTTGACGACCTCTGTTGTTCAGTTTCTTAGTCGTGTCCCGACTCTTTGCGACCCCACGGACTGCAGCACGCCAGGCCTCCCTGCCCATCACCAACTCCCGGAGTCTGCTCAAACTCATGTCCATTGAGTCGGTGATGCCACCCAACCATCTCATCCTCTGTCCGTCCCCTTCTCCTCCTGCCTTCAACCTTTCCCAGCATCAGAGTCTTTTCCAGTGAGTCAGCTCTTCGCGTCAGGTGGCCAAACCATTGGAGCTTCAGCTTCAGTCCTTACAAAAAATATTGACCATGTCTGGCACTGCATAATCAATCAACTCCCTTCCCTTTCTTTCTAAGCTTTAGAGCCCTGCCAATCCTGAGACTTTTTTTTTTTTTTTTTTTTTTTAATGCATCATTGCCCAGAACAGTGTATCCATTTGGGCACCCTACCTGATCTTGGCCCATGCATCCAGCGTAACAGACTGTGGACCATTTCTTGATGCATCTGTGGTCAGCCACAGACGTGCTTCCCACAGGACTTTGAGGCAAGGATGGTGGGGGACAGTTCACAGTCACCCCAGGCCCCTTATCTATGCAAGCGGCAGGCTCCTTGGACGCCAATTGGAAATACTGCCGAGTGAAGAAGGAATTACCCTAGGACCTGTCTGCCTTAGAGGGGCACAAAATAAGTCAGGACCCAGCAGAGACACTCTGACGTCTGGATGCTCAGATGCTGAGGGTCGTCCCTGGGGACGGAGCATGGGGGGGGGGGCCGCTCTTTCTGCCGGGACTGTGCACTTTGCCTGCTGCCAAACACATGCTAAACCAGATCCTCACTTTTTTGCTTCTTTAAGATTGAAAAGCTTGTTTGGATTTCTTTGGGCTGGCAGAAACAGATACTAGAGTCGGCCTTTTGTAAAAGCAAGGTGGCATGAAGCGCCCTTTGGAGGACTCGCCTGGTGGTTCCGTGGCTTAGACTCTGAGCTTCCCTTGAAGTGGGCCCAGATTTGATCCCTGGTCAAGGGAACTAGGATCCTCCATGCCACGGGGCACGGGCAAAAATAAAAATAAAAATTTGATAAAGAAAGAAAGCAAAAATAAGAAGAAGAAAGAGAGCAAACTTTGGAATAAGCTAGGAAAAGGGGAGATACTGGCGTCTCATTAACTCACATCATTTTGTTCAAATAGTGTCAACCATTTAAATACTGACCCTAAGCTCTTAAGAGGGTGAGATGGTTGGATGGCATCACCGACTCAATGGACGTGAGTTTGAATAAGCTCTGAGAGTTGGTGATGGACAGGGAGGCCTGGCCTGCTGCAGTCCATGGGGTCGCAAAGAGTCGGACACGACTGAGCGACTGGATTAAGCTGAAACTATTAAGACCTTTTCCTCTCTCTTGTATCTTGATGCTTATGTAAATTTGTATAAGTGTAAACTCGCTCTGAGGCTATTATATGAGAGAACATTTGATAATCCTGCAAACTCCCTTCACACATCTGACCTTCTTTTATTGCCTGGTCTTTAAAAAACCCAGGTCATTGTATTCCATTAGCAATTGCTTTTGTTATTTTGAACTCCTAATAATTAGATTTTCTTCATTAACCTGCATGTCTTAGACCTTCTGTTTTTTGTTTTTGTTTTTTTTCTTTAACTATGAATTCTGCATTTGCTCCTGCCCAGAAAAGAAAATGCAAACCTAAAACTACTCTCCTGCAAGCACCTAGATTTCATTTTCTTTTCCGATTTCATTTTTGGGGAAGAAACACTTTTCGTCTCCCCTCTGAAGTTCGTTACCTGAAAGTGTGTGAATTAAACTATCTGAAGAAAGAGGAACAGGAGAAAAGGTGCACAATTTTTATGCATGTTTGTGCGCACAGAAAAGTAGTGAAATGCAAAGAAATAGTTAAACTCAGGGGCTTATATACCCTTTTAAAGATAGCTTAGGTTTCAAGGGATGATAAAACGTGGAGACTAGGATATGGGTCAAAATGTGGTGCTGGAGAAGACCCTTGAGAGTCCCTTGGACTGCAAGGAGGTCCAAGCAGTCCATCCTAAAGGAAATCAGTCCTGAATATTCATTGGAAGGACCGATGCTGAAACTGAAGCTCCACTACTTTGGTCACCTGATGTGAAGAGCCGACTTATTGGAAAAGACTCTGATGCTGGGAAAGATGGAGGGCAGGAGGAGAAGCGGGTGACAGAGGATGAGATGGTTGGATGGCCTCATCAATTCAACTGACACGAATTTGAGCAAACTCCCAGAGACAGTGTAAGACAGGGAAGCCTGGGGTGCTGCAGTCCATGGGGTCACAAGGCGTCAGACACGACTTAGTGATTAAACAGCAAAGGATATAGGTGGGGGAAGAATGCAAGATACAGGTTCTTTTAGGAAGGTCTGCTGAGGCAGACTCATCTTGTGGTCCACTCTCCTCTTGGGTGAGAGGAGTTGGCCCTCCCTTTCTGAGGGGAGGGGGTGATGAATTTTCTAAAAAGATGTATGCCCACTTCTTGGCGGATAAGGAGAGGGAAGATAAATGTTTCTGTATCTGTCTGAGCCAACATGCAAAAGTGTTGGCTCCCAATTGCCTGTAGCGCAAAGGGATCCTCAGGCTATATCTGGGTGCTGCCATATTCTGATCCCCTTCACTTAAAAAAAAAACAAGTATTTGTTACTTATTTATTTGGCTGCACCAGATCTTAGTTGCAGCATGTTTGATCTCTTAGTTGTGGCCTGTGGGATCCAGCTCATCAACCAGGGATGGGACTCGGGCCCCCTGCGTTGGGAGTGCAGCGTCTTAACCCACTGGACGTCCTTCCTTCTCCCTCCGTCTCTATCTTCCTTCTATCATCACACCATGGGGCTTATAAACTGGGTATTTCTATGTTCATTGTGGTTTGGGTACCATACTGCGAAGCCTGAGGTCCCCAGCCAGTGCCTTCTGCTCTCTTCCATGGTTAAAGCTTCCATCTAAGTAAAGAAGGCCGAGTGCTGAAGAATGGATGCTTTTGAACTGCGGTGCTGGAGAAGACTCTTGAGAGTCCCTTGAACTTACAGGAGGTCCAGCCAGTCCATCCTAAAGGAAATCAGCCCTAGGTGTTCATTGGAAGGACTGATGTTGAAACTGAAGCATCAATCCTTTGGCCACCTGATGTGAACTGACTCACCGGAAAAGACCATGATGCTGGGAAAGATTGAAGGCAGGAGGAGAAGGGGGTGACAGAGGATGAGATGGTTAAACAGCATCACTGACTCAATGGACATGAGTTTGAACAAGCTTCCAGGAGTTGGTGATGGACAGGGAGGCCTGGCGTGCTGCAGTCCATGGGGTCACAAAGAGTCGGACACGACTGAGTGACTGAACCGAACTGAAATCTGGGTCAACTCCCAAGCTCTCTGCTTCACTGACTTGTCAACTTCTTTTGCTGTCTGAGTAGACAGTGGGTGCAAATATGTCTTTCCTGTGTCCAGTGCCAGTCTGACTTACATACGCCATGACTAAGAATGAAGGAAGGCACGTTTTCTGCAGTTGTGTTCATAGCACATAGTAGGTACTGAAATAGTTCTCTACTGGATCGATGTGGTATTGAATGGCTCAGGATTTCGGGTCTTCACATGAATAATGCGTTTCTTCCTAACTGGAGAAGGGAGGGAACACTGGTTCCTGCCTGGTGCCTCCTTCGGAGGTGGGTATATCACCTGCTATTTCTCTTGCCGCCCGCTTACCGCCTGCCTCCCTCCCTCTTCCCTGAGAGGCAGACTGACTTGTCTGAGTCTTCAGAAACATGCTTTAACCAGCTTCCATCTTTACCCCTTTGTCCTTGGCCTCAGGATGGAGACATCCTTCTCTGTTCTGATGTGTTGTGTGTCTCAAGGGGGCGGTCACAGAGGGAAGCCTAGTTCAGACCAATGTTGGCTGGAGCCGAGTGGCTGAGTTGATACTAAGGGCTCAATACTTCATTTTCAGCAGACAAAAGCAGTGCATCCAAAAGAAAATTAACCCCGAATAATCACTGCAAGGATTGCTGCTGAAGCTGAAACACCAATACTTTGGCCACCTGATGGGAAGACCTAACTGATAGGAAAAGACCTTCATGCTGGGATAGATCGAAGACAGGGGGAGAAGGGGACGACAGAGGATGAGATGGTTGGATGGCATCACCGACTCCATGGACTTGAGTCTGAGCAAAATCCAGGAGATGGTGAAGGACAGGGAAACCTAACATGTTATAATTCAGGGAGTCGCAAACAAAATCGGACACGACTTAGCAAGTGAATAACAAGAAAACCCATGTGATCTACCATAGCAGTGACAATAAAGATAGCATTTTGGTTTCATGTGCCTCATTTTTTTTCTTCTTAGTATTTGTTTGCTTGACTGTCTCGGGTCCTTAGCTGCAGTAGCACTCGGGATCTCCCTTGCGTCATGCAGGGTGATTCAGATTCTCTGGTTGCGGCCCTCAGGCTCAGGAGTTGCAACCCGCGGGCTTAGTTGCTCTGAAGCATGTGAGATCTTAGTTCCCGGAACACAGATGGAACCCAACACGTCCCCTGCACTGCAACGCAGATCCTTCACCACTGGACCACCAGGGAAGCCCCACTTTTTTTTTTTTCTTAATGACTTCAGAACTTGGACTTCAGAACTTCAGAACTTGCTGTGCACTGCTGCCCTTTGACACTCGAAGAAGAAGTGTGGTTTCATTTCATTTTTCTAAAGAATCTTCTAGTAGGTACCCTGTAGGCATAGCAAAGCATACTTGGCATCCCCCAAACGGTACATGTGTATGTAACGACAAAAAGTTGCATGTTTGTGTGTTTGCACACACAAGGAGGACGGGGTAACTGTGGATTTCATTTCTAACAAGTCTAACGCTCATATTGTAAAGCTTATCCAATGAAACAATCGTCCACACCCATCCCAGACATGAAATTCTCACTGGGGTCTTACTTAGAATGCTAGTTCTTTGTTGCTTTTCTCTTCTGTTGTTAAGAGAGTCAAGGAAACTGCAACCCGTGGCTTTCTTCGCTTTTCACCTTGTTACATTTATTATGCATGCGTCCTGTCCTTAAGATTCAGTAAGCCTCAGACTTAAGAGTAAATTATATAAACTTTGCTGAGTGACACAAAGCTTTGTGTGTATCGGTCAAAATGTCAGGTATCTGAATAAAGCATGACCCCCCAAATTGTGTTTACATCGAGGGCCACAGGCCAATAGCTCAGGATGGAAACCCGATTTGCTTCATAGAATCAGCTGTGATGATGAATACGCTTTATAATCTGCAGCTCCTTGCTGTTTTGTGGGGAGCGACTTTTGGAAAAATGTTTAAGATTAGGCAATTATGGGTTCGAAGAATCGATGCTTTTAAACTGTGGTGTTGGAGGAGACTCTTGAGCGTCCCTTGGACAGCAGAGAGATCCAACCAGTCCATTCTAAAGGAGATCAGTCCTGAATATTCTTTGGAAGGACTGATGCTGAAGCTGAAACTCCAGCTACGGCCACCTGATGCGAAGAACTGACTCATTGGAAAAGACCCTGATGTTGGGAAAGATGAAGGGCTGTGGGAGAAGGGGACGACACAGGATGAGATGGTTGGATGGCATCACTCGCTCGATGGACATGAGTCTGAGCAAACTCTGGGAGAGAGTGATGGACAGGGAGGCCTGGTGTGCTGCAGTCCATGGGGTCTCAAAGATTCGGACATGACTGAGCAGCTGAACTGAACTGATTGGGTTCGAAAATTTCCAAATGTTGCAACTCTGGAGGATATACTACCAGGTTAATCATTCTGAGTGTTGATGAGATTGCAGAGGTTGAGGATTATAGGATCTGATTTCTCTTAATACGCGAGAGGTGACTGGCCTTCTTATTAAGATGCTGGAAAATAATTTGCAAATACGATCTTACAGGGCAGAAAGTTAATTGCTTCCTCTCTTTTGAGAAACCTCTCTTGTACACACATTTCTCTGTACGGATAGACTTCAGGTTTGTATTTCCTTTGATAGAGAGACTGTAGAGACTTCCCTGGTGACCCAGTGGATAAGACTCCATGCTTCCACTGGGGCGGGGGTGGGGGCCACAGGTTCAACCCCTAGTCAGGTAACTAATATCCCACAGGCTCAGCAGTGCAGTCAAAGGAAAAAAGAGAGACACTCTAGGACTTAAGTTGTTGAAAATGGTCTTGTAAAACAAAGGAGGAAACAGAATACGGGCGTAGCTTGCACTGATGAGTTACATACCCCGAATCACATGTATGAAAATACATTCCCAGAGCTGAATTCTAAGTCAATCAGCTCTCTCTGATCTTTGCTGATGAAGAGATAAAATGCTAAGGAGGCGTCAGGAGAAACTGGTGACCGTGGTTTCACAGGAGTTTTATGCTTAATTTTGGATTTAAAATCAAGTTCCCAGGGCTTTCTTTCCCCGTGGTCCAGCGGTTGAGAGTGTGTGCTTCCAATGTAGGGATCAAGGGTTCCATCCCCGGTTAGGGAACTAGGATTCCACATGCCACAAGGTATGGGTCAAAAAATACACATAAATTAACAATAGCGGTAGGAATGATAGTAATTTTTTTTTTTTAAGTGAATTAAATGTGATTAAAAAAAAGTTTTAAAAACTCAAGTTCCCAGTTATACTCCTCCTAAAGTGACATAAAATTTATTTTTAGTTTTTCCCACCGAGAACACATTTAACTGGGCAGAAGTGGATAAAATTCTCAGAGGCCGGTGTGCAGTTTATTGGCACTCATACAGGGCCGACGTTAGTCTTCCATACTTTGAGAAAATCAAGTGGCTTGATTATTTTCACTAAATAAGTATTGTCTGGCAGACAGGTTTTACACAGTGGCTTTCTGACAAATAATGACTAGCTGTCCTCAGAGAATTATAAGGAAACTAATGTCAATTATTTACCCATCAACCTACGTATTCATCATCCATCCATCCATCCATATATCGAATGAGTATCTAGCATCTGAAATAATGGAAACTTACAGACGCAGTTGCGTCTTTATTATTTCCCCAGACATTTCCATCCTGCCTCTACCATGCCCCACCCAAAATAATTCTGGATCCTCAATTTGGTATTTATTTTTTGTCTGTTTGTCTTTAAAATGGTGCTGTGAATTAGGTATCCAGAAACAACATATAGACTTCTTTTGCATGGTTTAAAATTTGACATCAGTGCTGTTATCTTATACATATCCTTCTGTTTTTTTTTTTTCACCATCCCCTGCTATTTTTGTTAGAGACTGTTGTCCGTTCACGTATCTGTGGTTGGCTCATTTGATCTCCTACACAAGTCTTGCGTTGCATGACTATCCAACCTGTGATTTTGTTTTTCCTCCTGAATGGAAAATTGAGTTGCTTCCAGTTTTCTCCTGTGATAGGAAATGCCGTTAAGAAACCTTCCTGAACATGTCATGTTTAATACAGATAAGAGTGTTTCTTTAACTTGTAAAATTAAGAATGAAATTTTTAGCTCAGAGGGCAGGTGTATACCTATAGTGATCTCCAGGATAGAGTTTGCACAAACTCCTGGCATTTGAGATCAGCAAACTTTTTAATATTTGCCAATGTTGTGGTTATAGAGTGGGTTTCCCTGGTGGCTCAGTGGTAATGAGTCCACCTGCAGTGAAGGAGCTTCAGGAGACTCGGGTTTGATCCCTGGGTCGGGAAGATCCCCTGGAGAAGGGAATGGCAACCCACTGCAGTCTTCTTGCCTGGAGAATCCCATGGACAGAAGGGCCTGGTGGGCTGTGGTCCTTGGAGTCGCAAAAGAGTCAGACATGACTGAAGTGACTTAGCTTATGCAAGTACATGGCTATGAAATAATACTTTATTGTTGTTTTAATTTACATTTCTCTGACTACTGGTGCAGTTGAATACCTTTTCATATCTTTTTAACCATTTATCTATCCTTTCCTAAGAATTTGCTGTTCTTATTCTTTGCTCATTTCTTTGGATTTTGCTTTTATCAAAACTTGCACACACGTGGACAAAGATAGATATATATATATAGTTGATAGAAAATATTTTATGTAATATGTATTTTACAGTGGTGTCCCATAGTATAGATTTGTATGTTTCCTAATTACATATTACTGCTACAAAAGTCATCAGTTTTGTTCACAAAAATCCAATCAGTGGTTTATATTTGTGTGTTTTGATTATTATTGGTTGTTAAGTTATGACTGGTATTTCCCCAGTGGCTCAGTGGTAAAGAATCCGCATGCCAATGCAGGAGATGCGGTAGATTTGGGTTCAATGTCTGGATGGGGAAGATCCCCTGGAGGAGAAAATGGCAACTCTCACTCCAGTATCCTTTGCCTGGAGAATCCCTGGAGAATCTCCTCCTCCCACAGAGGAGCCTGGCAGGCTACAGTCCGTGGGGTTGCAAAGAGTCAGGCATGACTGAGCAAATGAACAAGAAAGCTATGACTGAAGAATTTTGTTGTAGTTTTGAGGTTATCAGAGTACTAATCCTTTTCTTCTTGATTTGCATTCTTTCTCCCAGTGATGAAACCTCTTGCTTTCAAAGTCATAACATTTTCATATATGTACTTCTAGAAGTTTTCAAGTGTTGCTTTTCACACTGGAATACAATGGATTACATTTTCTTTCAGAGTGACACTCCTTGGAAACCGTCTGGCTTCTGAAGTCTTTGATAACCCTACACTCAGATAGTTAAGCTGCGAGAAACATTGGAGGAGCTGAGGAAAGGGAGATAAAATGGACATAGCACACTCAGGCTTCATCGCTCACCCATGTGAAGATGATCACTGTGACTCTGAATTATCATTAACAGTCTGAACAGGAGGAGACGTAGATGTGAGGCAGAGTTGACGACAAGGAGAGCATTTTGATGTCAGCAACCTGCCATGTTGCAAGCAATTCGCACTCCACAGGGCTTCCCAGGTGACTAGTGGTAAAGAATTCACCCTCCAATGCAGCAGATGCGGTTTTGGTCCCCGGGTCGGGAAGATCCCCCAGAGGAGGAAGTGGCAACCCACTCCAGTATTAGTTAGTTCAGTCGCTCAGTCGTGTGACTTTTTGCAACCCCATGGACTGCAGCATGCCAGGCCTCCCTGTCCATCACCAGTCCTGGAGCTTGCTCAAACTCATGTCCATCGAGTCAGTGATGTCATCCGACCATCTCATCCTCTGTCATCCCCTTCTCCTCCTCCCTTCAAACTTTCTCAGCGTCAAGGTCTTTTCCAGTGAGTCAGTTCTTCACATCCGGTGGCCAGAGGACTGCAGTTTCAGCTTCAGCATCAGTCCTTCCAATGAATACTCAGGACTGATCTCCTTTAGGATGGACTGGTTGGCTCTCCTTGCAGTCCAAGGGACTCTCAAGACTCTTCTCCAACCACCAGTCCAGTAATCTTGCCTGGAGAATCCCATGGACAGAGGAGCCTGGTGGACTACAGTCCGTGGGGTCGCAAAGAGTTGGGCATGACTGAGTGGCTTAGCACACACGCATGCAGCGCTTCACAGGAGTGAGCCCGGAGAAAGGGATATTTCCAGCCTCTTCCACATGCAAATCCCTCCTGTTTAAGGGTCTAGGACGTTTACGCTGCAGCCTCCCTGGGATCTTTCTTAAGTCACTTTCCTCTCATTCCAGCAGAAGATGCCATCCTATCTGATATCTCACTCCCCAAGCTCATCAACTCCTGCAGAGCTGGGCTGAGCTGAGCACATGACTAAACTCGGTTTCTTTCTCTTGGCTATTCTGCACACTGACATTTTTGTTTCATAACTTATTCCGTCTCATCATCATTCTGAATCAATTTGGTAGGGCCTGATCGATGCTGCCTAAATAGATAAAAATTGTATTTTCCAGCCAGTTCAGACAGTATCGATCTGAGAGCAGAGGTGATCGTATTAATCAATGGAGGCGCTACCCTTTTCCCCATCTCAGTCGCCGGTCAGAACCAGATGGAGGTATCTGGTGATTCAGAATGATCGGTGCAGAGAATTCTTACAATGACTTGTAAGAAACCCACGTCACCTTACCCACGAGATGGCTGGAAGCCAGTCTGGAAAGTCAGAGCAAGTGCAAACAATTACAGTTATCATTGTTCCATACCTAGCCTTTGGTTCTGTTACTGCAGTTGTGGGGTGCATTAGCTGGAGATGTTTGTGTACGGTTACAATGGCAGGGGGTGTCCAAATAGGTCAGCGTAGGTTCCTGGTATATGGAGGTGCAGGCAAGCTCCTGAGAACTAGCACAGGGCTGTCAGCTTTGAGGGAAAAAAAAGGACAATGTGAGTTATGAGTCTGGTTTTATTTGGGGGCAAAATGAGCCCAGGATAGAGCACCCTAGATAGCTCTGAGAGACTGCTCCAAAGAGGCAAGGGGGAAGGTCAGTAGATACGTAATTTTGGTGAAGGGATACGACATGGAATCAAGCATTTTTTTTTTTTCCTGGAAAGTTTCTGCTAGTCTTATGAGGGTTATTGCTCATCCTGAGGACCAGACATCACCATGAAGGATTTTAGTGCATTTCTAGATATGAGGAGATGCAAGAATTGCACGCATAAAATCAGCATATGAAAATAGCTAACTCTCTGAAGACCTGTCCTCCCACTTTTTCCCAGAACACAGATGCCTCCTGTCTGCTCTCCATCGTGAGCTCCTTGCAGGGGGTGTTGAAAAGTCAGCAGCTGCAGCGACTGATTTAATCCTTGTAGAGGCAGGTGGCAAGGGCTCTTGTTGTTGTTTAGTCGCTCCGTTGTGTCCGACTCTTTGTGACCCTATGGACCGCAGCACGCCAGGCCTCCCTGTCCATCACCACCTCCTGGAACTTGCTCAAACTCATGTCCATCGAGTCGGTGATGCCATCCAACACTCTCATCCTCTGTCGTCCCCTTCTCCCGCCGTCAATCTTTCCCAGCATCAGGATCTTTTCCAATGGGTCGGTTCTCCGCATCAGGTGGCCGAAGGTGTTTGTGGTTGACAGTGCACAGGTTCCCTTCCCCACAGGCTGACCCGGGATGACGAATCTCAGGACCCCAAGGAAGGGAAGCCAGCTACAGGAGGAGAAGGCAGGGCAGGAAGGAGGGGAGACCAAGAGGGGTGATTTCTGCCAAGTCCCAGCCTCAACCCGATCTCTGTAGCATGCTGGGATGTAAACAGTATCTTAGGGGATTTTTGTGTGTGTGTTTGCCTAAAGGCCAGGGAGCTGGGCGTGTATATTTGCCCCTCTTCAGTCATCAGCTACATAGTTTGGGGCTTGAGGATGTATTGGGGGTGGAGATTCCCAGTGGGAAGGACTTGTGGACTCCTAGCACGTCTCTCGGTTCCAGGAGCCCAAAGCCAGGAGGCCTCCTGATGGAGACATTCCAGCAAAAGAGCCAAGAGGTGTGCGCAGAGCTGGCCGGAAGGATCCGCTGGGGATGTGGCAGAGCATCAGTCACATTGGCTGGAACGGTCACTCAGGAATTGTCCGGCTGAAGACGCAGTAACCTACAGGCTCTGCGGTGATGCAGTCCGTTGCGAAATCAAAGGCTTCAAACAGAGAGGGAGGAAGGGATGGAGGGAAGGTGGAAGGAGAGAGAAAGAGGAAGACAGAAAAAAGAGAAAGAGAAAGAGAAAGAAAGAAACAGAAGGAGGGAAAGAGGATTGAGGGGGAAAATAAAAAAAAAAAAAAAGAAAGAAGCAAAGAAATAGACCAGAAATCCATCTCAAATCTCTGTCGCAAGGAAAATATTATTGTTGATGGTTTGCTCAAGCAATCATCCTTGAAGGAAATTGCCTAGTCCAAGAAAGTCCTTTTCAAAACAGATTCTAGCAGACGTGTGCCTGATGGTGTCTGGAATTTGAAGGAGGAAAGTGAGTTGATTAGAAGAGACGGATGGGACTTAATTTCGGGGGAATTACTGCAGAGATTTATGTCATGGCTGAAATGGTTGTAACTTGGAAGGGCTAGTCACTCAGTTGTGTCCAGCGCTTTGTGACCCTAGGCTTGCCTTGTTGCTCAGCTGGTAAAGAATCTGCCTGCAATGCAAGAGACCTGGGTTCCATCCCTGGGTTGGGAAGATCCCCTGGAAAAGGGAATGGCTACCCACTCCAGTATTCTGGCCTGTGCAGTCCATGGGGTCGCAAAGAGTTGGACACGACTGAGTGACTTTCACTTTCACTTTGTAACCCCATGAACTGTAGCCCACCAGGCTCCTCCGTCCATGGGATTCTCCAGGCAAGAATCCTGGAGTGGGTTGCCATTTCCTCCTCCAGGGGATCTTCCTGACCCAGGGATCGAACCCAGGTCTACTGTATTGCCAGAAAAATGCTGAATAAGAACATTTTGCTGATTGTAATGTAATCAGTATTCCAGTACACAGGTTGACCCAGAAGATAATAATATTCTGTGAAACGTGGTCCAAAAGCAATGATAGTGTTTCACTTTGAAAAGAATTCAGAAGCCCTGTATTTTTTCCGATGAAAACTTTTAACAGTTGATTATTCAGTCATTTCCCCAGATGGATTTTTACCTTGATGCTCTTTTATAATCAATCATTAGTACTATTGCAAAACTGAAACGGATCTAGCAATTAGGTACAAGTGCTATTGCATTTCTGCAGATTTATTACCTGTTCATTTCTTATCAGCATTTGGCACTGCAGGGCAGTAAGTGGAAAATAACAGCTCAGGGACTGAATCCTGTCCGCCGCCTGCTTCTGTAAATAAAATTTTATTGGAATACTCTTTCCTTGATGTATCATCTCTGCTCACTTTTGTACACCACAACAGAGATATGTAGTCGTAACAAACACCTTATGACCCCTTAAGACTAAATTATTGACATCTCTCCCTTTATAGGTAAAGTTTACTAACCCCTGCATGAGTGTATGGGCAAGTTTCAAGACCTTCAGCAGTCCCTTCCTTCCTCAACTGCTTGTTTCAATATCCTGGGAAAGTATAAAAGGTCGGAATTGATTTTGAGAAAGACAGCATGTTCTATTGCCTAATATTTTCTTTGCATGCATGTGTGCTGAGTCAGTTCAGTCGTGTCTGACTCTTTGCTCCTCTGTCCATGGGATTCTCCAGGCAAGAATACTGGAGTGGGTTGTCATTTCCTTCTCCAGGGGATCTTCCCCAACCCAGGGATCAAAATTTCATGGTGAAAGAAAAAAAAAAAAGGAAAAGAAACACATCCAACTATAAATAGTGATTTACCTCTGGGTAGTAAAGTGATGGACGGATTTTACTTCATTCTTGGTACATGTATACATTTTCCGCATTTTAACAATAAGTTTGCAAGAATGTGTGCTTAGTCTAGCAGTTGTGTCTGACTTTTGCGACCCCATAGACTGTAACCTGCCAGGCTCCTGTGTCCATGGGATTTTCCAGGCAAGGATACTGGAGTGGGTTGCCATTTCCTTCTCCAGGGGATCTTCCTGACCCAGGGATCGAACCCAGGTCTCCTGCATTGCGGGCAGACTTTTTTCCTGACTTGAGCTACAAGGGAAGCCCATAAACTTGCAAGAATACCTTCTCTAATAAAAATCTGTGTTTTTATTTTAATAATTTTTCTTGGAGTATAGTTGCTTTAGGATGTTGTGTGAGTTCCTACTGTATAAAAAAAGGGAATCAGCATGTATACAAATGTATACAAATAGATGTGTGTGCAACATGTATACCAATATCCAGCGTTTTTTAGGTTTCCTTCCCACGTAGGTCATCAGAGTGTTGGGTAGAGTGCATGCATGCATGCTAAATTGCTTCAGTCATGTCTGACTCTTTACAACCCCATGAACTGTAGCCCACCAGGCTCCTCTGTCCATGGGGATTCTCCAGCCAAAAATACTGGAGTGGGTTTCCATGCTCTCCTCCAGCGGATCTTCCCAAGCCAGGAATCGAACCTGTGTCTCTTAGGTTTCCTGCACTGGCAGGCGGGTTCTTTGCCCCTAGCAGCACCTGGACGCCCCCTGGAAGGAGTAGAGTTCCTTGTGATACGAAGTAGGTTCTCATTACTTATCTGATTTATACATAGCCGTGTATATATGTTAATCCCAATCTCCCGATTCATCTCATGCCCCCCCACCCCCAAAAATGTCTGCTTTTAAAATCTACAAACTTGTAAAAAAAAAAAAAAAAAATCTCAGAATAGAATTCACTCTCCCCATTCAGTAGGTGGTCAGATTGAGTCTTGAACAGAAATCAACACTTAATGACCATCTCCATTGTGAAAGACGAATTTACAT
This sequence comes from Dama dama, assembly GCF_033118175.1. NCBI lineage: Eukaryota > Metazoa > Chordata > Mammalia > Artiodactyla > Cervidae > Dama > Dama dama. Next base: position 160,760,051 of record NC_083714.1, on the reverse strand, counting down.
ATTGCCCCGGAAGCACGTTTTAATATTAGAATTTATAAGATGATATGTACGCCTGGGTCTTTGGCTGTCAATTCCTGCCACAGAGCTAAGACCCTTGGAATTTCCTAACTCTGGAGAGCCCTCAAGGCAGTTTTCTTGTTAATGAGGTGACTTTTGCAATGCACCGGAGGCTGGGGGCTGGTTGCCATGGGAACCAACCCGGAAGCGCCTAGGGTCTGAACTTTCAGTCCCATCCCCCTCCGACCTCCAAGGAGGGGCAAGGGGGCGGGACGTTGACTTAAACCCCAGTGGTCAATGGTCTTGTCAATCGTGCCTACATAATAGAGCCTCCAGGAAAGAAAAAAAAAAAAAAGGAAGAAGGGGGTTGGGGGAATTTCCGGGTAGGAGACCATGTGGCCGTTTGGGGACAATGGCATCCTGCAAAGAGTCCTCCCTTCTCAGACCTTGCCCTGGGCACCTCTCCCAGGTGGCTGTTTCTGAGTTGTATGTTTCGTAATGAGCCAGCAATCTAGTAAGTAAAAGTTTTCTCCTGAGTTCTGTGAGCTGCTCTAGGAAATTAATCAAACCCCGGGTGGGGTTTGTGGGAAATTCTGATACAGAGCCGGTTGGTCAGAATCACCGGTGAAACTCTGGACTTGCGATTGGCTTCTGAAGTTTACGGAGTTTGGGGCAGTCTTGTAGATATGTGTGTGTGTGTCTGTGTGTGTTAAATCGCTTGTCTTGTAGGACTGAACCTTTAACCTGTGGATCTGACTGTATCTCCAGGTAGATAGTGTCAGAATTGAGTTGTGTTGTAGGACGTCCAGCCTGTGTCCGAGAATTACTTGATGACTGTGGGAACGCCCCACACACATTGGAACTGGTGTCCATAATAGCGCAACAATTCTCCCCATCCCAGGGATCGAACCCAGGTCTCCCGCATTGCTGGTGGATTCTTTACCAGCTGGGCCATAAGGGGAAGCCCCACAACAATTCTCTGGGTTATTAAATAGTAACATTCTTATTTCAAAAGGCTTGCATAATTTTTCTAACACAACTGTGTTTGTGAGGGATGTTTTATGCGTTGGATACATAGCTAGCTTTAAAGCTCATTCTCTTTTCAATATTTCACCTATAAAAATTATCAGCTAGTAACCCTGATGCTGGGAAAGACTGAACTCAAGAGGAGAAGGGGGCGACAGAGGATGAGATGGTTGGATGGCATCAACAACTCGATGGACAGGAGTTTGAGCAAACTCCAGGAGTTGGTGATGGACAGGGAGGCCTGGCGTGCTGCAGTCCACAGGGTCGCAAAGAGTCGGACACGACTGAGCGACTGAACTGAACTACAATGAATTTGGTAAATAATTGAACATATAGTACATCACCAACGCACAGGAGCTCCCTTTGGAACACTGTATATTACCAGAAAAATTTATTTGAAGACAAATATACTGGCAGGTAATAAGTCCTAGGTTAATTGAAGTAATTTTAGAGTGCCAATCTCCATTAGAAATGTGTCTATTAGGTGGCCATTCATATTCATAAGCAAATAACTGAAGGTTTTTAAATAGACATTTGATTATGTGCTGTATTTTCACAAGTGCCTCAATTAGGTCAGGTGCTTGCCTCATGTACTTAAAATAGGGTTAATAAGAAGATTTCATAGAACAGTGTTTCTCTAATGTTCTTCTGTTCAAGGTTAGCCTTGTGAGGTTTGGTGTTCAGTCGCTAAGTCATGTCCGACTCTTTGCAACCCCATGGACTGCATGCAGCACACCAGGTTTTTCTGCCCTCCACTGTCTCTTGGAGTTTGCTCTAATTCATGTCCATTGAGTCACTGATGCTATCTAACCATCTCATCCTCTGCCACCCTCTTCTTTTGCCTTCAATCTTTCCCAGCATCAGGGTCTTTTCCAGTGAGTTGGCTCTTCACATCAGGTGACCAAAGTAGTGAAGTTTCAGCTTCGGCATCAGTCCTTCCAATGAATAATCAGAGTTGATTTCCTTTAGGATTGACTGTTTTCATCTCCTTGCAGTCCGAGGGACTCTTCAAGAGTCTTCTCCAGCACCACAGTTGGTGAGATATGCAAACGGCTAAATCCACTGGAAAATGCAATTGAAATGACTTATTTCTTCATCATAGGATTTTTCAGAGCCTTTGTCAGTGTATTGTTCTCTGTGAATGTTCAGAAGACATGAAGTGCACAGGTCTTCTAGGGCTGTTCTTTGGCAAGGTCTGAAGACATGTTGACAACTGGAGAGAGGTGGTTGTATGGTCATCCAGTGGGTAGAGGTCACGGGTATTGCTAAATATCCTACAGTGCCCACAACCACCCCCCCCCCCCCCCCCCCATATCAAAGAATTGTCCAGCCCCAGATATCAAGGCGTTGGAAAGTGCAATGGTTGGGAAATCCTGGATTGGACTGTTTTTAATTTATTTGGCTGGACCCAGTGTGGCTGCCTCATGTGGGGTCTTTTATTTGTGACATGCAAACTCTTAGCTGCAGCAGGTTGAATCTAGTTCCTGGACTAGGAATCGAACCCTGGCCCCCTATATTGAGAGCACAGAGTCTTAGCCACTGTACCGCCAGGGAAGTTCCTAGGATTGGAATTTGAAGAAGCTATAGCTTTGGTCCTTCCCTGGTGGCCCAGTGGTAAAGAATCTGCCTGCAATGCAGGAGACGCAGATTCAATCCCTGAATTGGGAAGATCCCTTGGAGAAGGGATAGGCTACCCCCTCTAGTATTCTTGGGCTTCCGTGGTGGCTCAGATGGTAAAGAATCTGTCTGCAATGTGGGAGATCTGGATTTGATCCCTGGCTTGGGAAGATCCCCTGGAGAAGGAAATGGCAACCCACTCCAGTATTCTTGCTTGAGAAATCCCATGGACAAAGAAGCCTGGCGGGCTACAGCCCATGGGGTCACAAAGAGTCAGAGTCTCTTAGCAACTAAACAGCAAGTAGCTTTGTCTTACCCTCCTCATTTATGACATTGTCATCAAGGCATTTCGCTGAACTCTGGGGCTGTAAAAGTGCTGCCTGAAGGATTAAACCAATGGGGTGGGACTGTGAGCCTAGAGTTTGAGGAATATCTCCGTGGTGAGTCTGTGATTTGATAAAGCAAAAATGCATGGGAGTTGAAGGTTCCCCTGTGAAATAACATTCAGTCACTACCTGCCAGGAGGCATTATTTCCAGGGACATCTGGTCAACCAGAGTAGATTGGGTCCAATAGTAATCTATTGGGTTGGTTGGAGTATTCTATCTAGAGAGAATGTGAAAAGTCGCTCAGTTGTGTCCAACTCTTTGCGACCCCACAGACTGTAGCCCACCAGGCTCCTCCATCCATAGAATTTTCTAGGCAAGAGTACTGGAGTGGGTTGCCATAATAGAGAAAGCCAATTGCAGAGTTATCACGATCTGATGTGTATTTCAGGTGGGGCTTCCCTGGTCGCTCAGATAGTAAAGAATCTACCTGCAATGGAGGAGACCAGGGTTTGATCCCTGGGTCAGGAAGATCCCCCGGAGAAGGGAATGGCTACCCACTCCAGTATTCTTGCCTGGAGAATCCCATGGGCAGAGGAGCCTGCTGCTGCTGCTAAGTGGCATCAGCCATGTCCGACTCTGTGCGACCTCATAGATGGCAGCCCACCAGGCTCCCCCATCCCTGGGATCCTCCAGGCAAGAACACTGGAGTGGGTTGCCATTTCCTTCTCCAATGCATGAAAGTGAAAAGTGAAAGTGAAGTCGCTCAGTCATGTCTGACTCTCAGCGACCCCAGCAGGCTCCTCCATCCGTGGGATTTTCCAGGCAAGAGTACTGGAGTGGGGTGCTATTGCCTTCTCCAATATTTCAGTTAAACCTGCCCGTTTATTGGCCAGAGTGGTTTAGCAGGAGTAGCAGAGGGAAGTCGTAGATGGAGCTCAAAGTGGAAGAAGGAGACATTTTGATGCATTGATTTATTTTTGATTGCACTGGGTCTTGCTGTTTGAGAGCTTTCGCTAGTTGTGGTTAATGGGGACTACTCTTTGCTGCAGTTCATGGGCTCAAGAGCATGCAGGCTTCAATAGTTGTAACTAAGCCATGTTGTACATGGGCTTAGTTGCCCCGCGGCATGTGAAATCTTCCCGAACCAGGGACCAAGGATAGGACTCGTATCCTCTGCATTGGCAGGTGGATTCTTAACCACTGGGCCACCAGGGAAGTCCAAAGATGGGCCCATTGTATCAAAGATCTTCAAAGCCATGCGTGGGAGGGTATATATGTTCAAGAAACACAACTGACACTTTGTCTTGTACATCATCTTTTAAACCCATTTCGTGGAAGTCACTCAGCTGTGCCAGACTCTTTGTGACCCCATGGATTATATATACAGTCCATGGAATTCTCCAGGCCGTAACACTGGAGTGGGTAGCCATTCCCTTCTCCGGGGACTCTTCCCAACCCAGGGATCGAACCCAGATCTCCCGCATTTCAGGCAGATTCTTTACCAGCTGAGCCACAAGGGAAGCCCTAAACTCATTTTGGTTAACATAAAAGACATTTTTATAAATATATTTACCAATTATTTCTCAAAATATATAAAAATATTTATGGTCAACATAGATTATATTTGTTTAAATGCTTCCCAGGTGGCACTAGAGGTAAAGAATCTGCCTGCCAAAGCAGGAGACAGAGGAGATGCCAGTTCAATCTCTGGGTCAGGAAGAACTCCTGGAGGAGGAGATGGCAGCCCACTCCAGTATTTTTGCCTGGAGAATCCCATGGATGGAGGAGTCTGGTGGGCTACAGTCAATGAGGTCACAAAGAGTTGGACATGACTGAGTACCCACACACGTGAAATATTTAAATATATATATATATATATATATATATATATATATATATATATATAAAATTTAATTTTCAATTCAGGTGAGAAAACATTTCTTCTTTCCTTGCCAATTTGTTTGCATTCATGCTCAGTCATGTCAAACTCTTTGTGACTCCATAGACATGAGTGACTTCACTTTCACTTTTCACTTTCTTGCATTGGAGAAGGAAATGGCAACCCACTCTAGTGTTCTTGCCTGGAGAATCCCAGGGACAGCAGATCCTGGTGGGCTGCCATATATGGGGTCATACAGAGTCGGACACGACTGAGGCAACTTAGCAGCAGCAGACTATAGCCCTCCAGGCTCCTCTCTCCATGGGATTCTCTAGGCAAGAATCCTGGAGAGGGTTGCCATGCCCTCCTCCAGGGGATCTTCCTGACCCAGGGATCACACCCGTGTCTCCTGCATCTCCCACACTGGCAGGTGCATACATTCCTGTTAATGAACAGATGAGCCCATTGCCAGCTAAGATAAAGCTGCACACACACAAACACCCGAAACCCCATTCTCTGTGTTGTAATTTCCAATGGGGAACAACGGAATCTTAGGAGCAAAGCTGCTGGTAGCAGCTGTAACCTTGGGTCAGTGTTCCCCTAATCAGAGAGCAAATGCACTTTCCCGCAAGGATCCCGCCACAGTGATAGGTTTCCTGACTCCTTGGCAGTCACAGAACACATAGAGATGTTGCTTTGGTCAGTTATTTCCACTTCCGAGTGGGGAGTGCTTTTGTATTCATCACCCCCGCCCCAGCAAAGAGGGAGAAATAGACAAGCTGAAATGGCTTTTCCAAATCAAGCAGTGCGTGCCATCTACAGGTAAAGAGCTTAACTGAAACTTAAGATCCCAGGCTTCTGTCTGGAATTACTGAGGTGTGTTATTTTGCCCCACTCCACACAGCCTTGGAGTTGGCTACTTATTGATCTCCTGCTAAATAGAGAAAAGAGAAGCTGTACTTAATACAAAGATGATAGTTTTAGAAACTCCTTAATCTGTTGTGTTGCACTGATAGGAAAGTGATTGAATCTGTCTGTTCGATGTGCTAAGGGGAATGGAATTTATTGGTGGGTCTAAGGTTCGGTCAGGGGACTTCCCAGGGACTCTGTGGTAAAGAATTCATCTGCAGTGGGTTCAGTCCCTGGATTGGGACGATCCCCTGGAGGAGGAAATGGCAACCCACTCCAGAATGCTTGCCTGGAGAATCCCATGGACAGAGGAGCCAGGTGGGCCCGCTCCAACAGAGTCAGACAGGACTGAGTGACTAAACAGCAACAACAAAGGTCACATCAATGTGAACAAGGGTGAAAAAAGAATGAGTTTTCTGTCCCTTTTCAGTTCAGTTCAGTTCAGTCACTCAGTCGTGTCCGACTCTTTGTGACCCCATGGACCGCAGCACGCCAGGCCTCCCTGTCCATCACCAACTCCCGGACTTTACCCAAACTCATGTCCACCGAGTTGGCGATGCCATCCAACCATCTCATCCTCTGTCGTCCCCTTCTCCTCCCGCCTTCACTTTTCCATCCCCTGAAGATAATAGCCCACAGATGTACCAGGAATATTTTTCTGGATAGATGGTGGAGAGTAGTCGATTCTGGAATGGTGCCTGTAGTGTGGCAAAGAGAGCTTGTCTTCGCTGAATTAGTCCATTGAATAGTTTGAACAGCAGCATCATCAGATTGACTCAGAAATAATATGACAACGAAAGACACTTCTCAATGTATTTATCAATACTTTAAAGCTTAAGGGCACATACAGCCTGATTGAAATACTAGTTTTTCTTTTTTCTTTCTGCTGCACCATGCGACATGGAGGATCTCAGTTTACCAACCTGGGATCAGACCCGCGCCTGCTACAGTGGAAGTGGGGAGTCTTTATTTAGCGTGAGCTGGGTCTTGGTTACTGTGTGTGGGCTTTCTCCACTTGAGGTTGACGGGCTTCTCATTGTGGTGGCTTTGCCTTGTTGCAGAGCACTGGCTGTAGGCCATCTGGGCTCAGTAGTTGTGGCTTATTAGTTGCCCCAAGACATGTGGGATCTTCCCGGAGCGGGGATCAAACTCGTGTTCTTGCTTTGGCAGGTGGATTCTTAACCACTGGACCACCAGGAAAGTCCAACAGTGAAGAGTCTTAATCACTAGATCACCAGGGAAGTCCCTGAATATTTCTTTAGACATCAGAAATATTGACTTTTCTTTCAAGAATCCAGATTCTTTGAATTAGAAAAAAAAATGTTAGATGTTATTTGGTGGGGGGGAGTTGTTTTAAACTTCTTGGTTCATAGTTAAACACAACATTTTTCCAAAATTTGATGGCATTTATAGTTCATTACCTACAAATACTCTAATTTAATTTAATAGGGTTGTTTTTTAATTGAAGTATGGTTGATTTGCAATATTGTGTTAGTTTCAGGTGTTAGAGCAAAGTGATTCAGTTATACATATATATCTATTCTTTTTCAGGTTCTTTTCCTTTGTACATTATTATAGAATAGTGGATATAGCCCGCTGTGCTATGCACTAGTTCCATGTTGGTTACCTATTTTGTATATAGTATCTGTTAACCCCAACCTCCTCATTATCTCTCCTCCTCTCTTCTCTGGTAACCATAAGCCTGTTCTCTATGTCTGTGAGTCTGTATTTCCTAGATGGCTTCATCTGTGTCATATTTTAGGTTACACATAAATGTGGTATCCTATGGAAGTTTCTTTGTCTGACTTCACTTGGTATGATCATCTCCAGGCATATCCATGTTGCTATTTCAGTAGTGTTTTCTACTGTACCTAATACACTCAGGGTTCAACCACTGAGCAAGGTGTAGAAATGTGAACATCTGCCCATCTCTGCCCATCTCCATTGCGTGTTGCCCAGTCTTCTAGTTGTGTCTGACTCTCTCTGACCCCATGGACTGTAGCCCTCCAGACTCCTCTGTCCATGGAATCCTCCAGGCAAGAGCTGGAGTGGGTTGCCATTTTCCTTCTCCAGGGGAACCTTCCCGACTCAGGGGTCGAACCTGCGTCTCCTGTGTCTCCTACACCTCAGGCGAACTGAGCCATCAGGGAAGCCCTGTGTCCACTGAGGGACAGACATTTCTGTGCACACTTTCCACACTGCATTCCCCTGCACCTGCCTTATTTACTAACACACCCCGTGGGAGAGCCGCCTGCCTCTGGGGCAGGGTCACAGTGTGTTCGAGTTTGGGAACCTGCACCACCGTGTTCACACCCTCTCCTTGTGGGGATCACAGGGGCTGCGTATCCTTTGTACTTTAGGTTTGATGGAAGGACCTATCCGTCTGAAGCTCAGCAGGGACTGCTGGACACCCACTGGCCTTTAATCTAACCTTTACTAGAAAGGTACCCCAGTTCGATTCCTGGGCTGGGAAGATCCCCTGGAGAAGGGATAGACTACCCACTCCAGTAGTCTTGGGCTTCCCTTGTGGCTCAGCTGGTAAAGAATCCGCCTGCAATGTGGGAGACCTGGGTTCGATCCCTGGGTTGGGAAGATCCCCTGGAGAAGGGAAAGGCTACCCACTCCAGGATTCTGGCCTGGAGAATTCCATGGACTGTATAGTCCATGGGGTCGCAAAGAGTCAGACACGACTGAGCAACTTTCACTTTCATTAGAAATCTGGGATTTTTGTTATAGTTAATGGACCAGCAGGAGTGTGTAAACAAAGTTAAAGTAGTTCTTACCCCATTTTCTGAAGAGTTCTCATGCATTCACCCATTTCTTATTTAAAGAGATCAAGACTTATAATCGTTCAGTTAATCAATAGTCAGTAAAAATGAGGAATCGTATAACAAATGTGTGCATACTGCAAACAGTATATTTAACTTTACAGAGATAGATAATATATTGATTTCTTGCTAAAAAAGAAAAGAAGCTTAATATAAACACATTTCCAGGAAATCCGTAATTTGTCATGTTGCCTCTATGGCCAAGTGATCCAGTTTCTCTTTCCACTGTGCCAAGGGGAATGGGATTGATCACTAGGTGTCAGGTTAGGTCAGTGTGGATGGGGGGCGGGGAGGGGAGGGTGTGGGAAATGAGTTTCTACCACTTTTCTGCACCAATAGGGAGGGCACTTAGGCAATGGAGGTACCAGGATAGGAATATTGCTCTGGACAGATTGTTGGGAATGATCCATCTTGGAATCTGGAAAAGGAATCTGGAAAAGGAAGCTTGGGTTCATCTAACTAACTAACTAACTAACTATATATAATTATTTATTAACTGTTCATATATTTGTATATAACATGTAGGAGAAGGGAATGGCAGCCCACTCCAGTATTCTTGCCTGGAGAATCCCATGGACAGAGGAACCTGGTGGGCTAAAGTCAATGGGGTCACAAAGAGTTGGATACGACTAATCGACTAACAGTCCGCACTATATAACATGTAAAGCAACATGTATGTGTGTGCTTGTGTGCTCAGACAGTCACGTCCGACTCTGCAAACCCAAAAACTGTAGCCCATCAGGCTCCTCTGTCCATGGAATTTCCCAGGCAACTGAAATGGGTTGCCATTTCCTTCTCTAGGGGATCTTCCTGACCCAGGGATCGATCCTGCATCTTTTATGTCTCCTGCACTGGCCTGTTGGATTCTTGACCACCAGTGCCACCTGGGAAGCCCATAAAACAATTTATAAGTATAAAAATGAATAAATAAATAACAAATATGTGTATACATCTGTGTGTTTATACTCAAATATATATTTATATATTTACATCACCCAGAGTCTAGCCACAGGAGTTTAGTGTGTTAAGAAGTTAGTCAGAGTTTTACAGAAGGAATGGTCTCTGTTGATTAGCCTGAGAAGATTATTAACTCGGGGTCATCTTAGAGAAATTTTACTGTGATAACAGAGCTAATAATTTCTGATTTGGGTATTTTTATTGCTTGTACTTCCTCTAAATTAGGAATCCTGGAAGAGAGCAGAGGATTTTATAGATGAGACATCTCCACTTAAAATTTTTTTTAAAAAAAATTTGATCCTGGGCAGTTTTAGTTTAATGCATAATAACTTGTTTATAAGTGTGAATTGCAGAATGAGAGATGCCCATTTTGTTCTGTTCACATGTCTGGTTTTACTCCAAAATTTTCTGGTCAAGTTTCCCAGGCAGCAAGTTTCGCAAATGTTGGGCAAACACAATTTGACATTACAGGATAAAATTCATGTTTCTATCCATCTGTTCAGTGAAAGAAAAGAGAGGGGGGAAAAAATCACTCTGGAGAGAGTTTGGAGTAAGATATTTCCAAGAACGTCAGGCAGGCAAATGGCCCGTGTTTGTAACTTCTACATCCTGTGTAGAATCGCTTGTAAAATGGAAATACAGACCAACATTCGCAAGTCCTTGTTCCAGGAGATGAGAGAGTTTTCTCTGATATCCTTCTCTTCAGGCTTGTCGCTTGGGTTACATGGAATACTGATTTGCTGAGCTGGATCCAAGCCAGGTGTGAGAGACGAGAGGGCAGGGTGTGTCCTCATGCACCTTCTCCTGCATCAAGAGCCTATCCACCTGTTAGTTAAATGAAAAACCTGTCATTATCAGATGATGAATCAGATACAGGTGACCCCAAAGACCTACAGAAATCTTCCTTTTCCTTGAGTTTCTCAGGGATGATAGATAACGTCGTAACTCCAAGTCCTGATGACAGTTATTAGTGTAGAAATGAGCTGATCCTGGCATTAAAAAATGTGACTCATGATTTGTGCCATGATCAAGGTCACTGCTAATAAATACAAAAATTGAATTTGCTTTTCTTCCCCTATAAGAAGAGATCAAGGATGATAAGATCAATGATGATTTATTCCTTCCTTCTTCCCTCCCTCCTTTCTTTTTATCTATCCATCTATCTGTTCATCCTGTCTCTTATCATTTTAAGTAGATTACTAGTATTTAATTGTATAAACTGTACTGCCATTTGTTCAGCTAGACCTATTGATGATGCAAAGTGCCGACTCATTGGAAAAGACGCTGATGCTGGGAAAGATTGAAGGCAGGAGGAGAAGGGGGCAGCTGAGGATGAGGTGGTTGGATGGCATCACTGACTCGATGGACGTGAGTTTGAGCAAACTCCGGGAGATAGTGAAGGACAGGGAAGCCTAGTGTGCTGCAGTCCATGGGGTCACAAAGAGTCGGACACGACCTAGCGACTGAACCAACAACAAGTTGATGAATATTTAGAATGTTTCTAAACTTTGCTTTTTCTGTTCTAATTAAAACTGTGATGAGAATGTTTGCACATCTGTTTGAACCTTTGTCTGCCTACCTTCCTAGGATGGATTTGTTGCCTAGATGGGCATGCACACTTAACATTGCTGATACTGTTGACTAAAAATAAAATATGTGCCACCTAAAAGTTGACAGTTGTTTTATTCGGTGGGAACTTTTTAGGACTTCAAACCCAGGAGGCAGCATCTTGAGTGACCCTGAGAGAACTGCTCCAAGGAGGCAAAGGAGGAGCTGGATTATGTAGAAGTTTTGCAACAAAGGGCAGAACCAGATACCCCAAGGTAAGGAAGTTTGCTCTTTTCTGTGTATGGGAAGATTCAAGAGTCTGGGCTCACTGAAATCATTCCTTTGATATGCACTTCAGCTATTGTGACTGAGTCTTAGCTCACTCTGCCCCCTGCATGACAGGGCAGTGAATCAGAGACAAGTGTTGAGGCAAGGAATAGGACTTTATTCAGGGAGCCAGCAAATTGAGAAGATGGCAGACTAATGTCTCAAAATAACCATCTTCCTGGGGTCTGGATGCCAGGTTCTTTTATAGGACAGAGGGAGGTGAGGAACAAAAAAGGCAATCAGTCTCACAAATATCTCCTGGAATGGCCAGCCTCAGGCAGGAGGTGGGCTAATTTCTTCCTTCCTCTAGCCATCCACAGGTGGACAGGGTCCTGAACAAAAGTACTCTAGCTTATTAACACTCAGGTAGAGAGGCAGGATTCTCCGAGGCTGGCCATAATGTATGATTATAGTAACAAAAGCAAAAAAAAAAAAAGCAAGTCACGGAAATAGTTCCAACCTGGAGTCAGAATTGACTTTACCCTGCAACCCGATGTGGGGCCCGTATCCTGTGTTTCCACTTTCTGAGCTTCTTCCGAGTTTTCACTTCCCAAGTTCTCTTTCAGCACACCAGGTCACCATCTTTTGTGGCTGCAGTTGCTGGTGACTGTCACAAAGTTTGACAGTGCCTCAGATGGTAAAGAATATGCCTGCAACGCAAGAGACCCAGCTTTGATCCCCTGGAGGAGGGCATGGCAACCCACTCCAGTATGCTTGCCTGGAGAATCCCTTGGACAGAGGTGCCTGACAGCCTACAGTCCGTGGGTTTGCAAAGAGTCAGACACTTTTTCATTCCATTTCTCAATACATATTTCCAACCATTCTAATATACATCTATCAATACTATGTACTGAAAGTAGTTGGTATCTTTTTTTTTTTCTCATCATTATCAGTCTAGTTGTGGAAACAAACATGTTTTGATCCAGATTCACAAGGAAACTTTTAAAATGCAACTCTTTCCTTGTAAGTAAAAATTTGAAAGACCTTTTCTCTTTGCCATAAATGAACTTTTTTCTTTCCCATAGTATTATAATGATTCCTAGTGAGCTTCTAGTCTGTCTTCATCCTCCTGAAACTAAACTTTATTTGAAAAGAAATGGCTCATAACTAGTGAAAAGAAAGAATTTCCAGGGCTATACATGTATTTATTTATCCGGAATCTGTCATGGTCTGTGCGTGGGTTGGAACAGAGTTTCCAGGCATGAGGCAGAATGAGAGCAGAGTCAAGTTTATTAGCATGGAAGATCCTGTTAGAACAGGAGGCTGGCTCATGGGAGAGCCAACTCCTTTCGTGGGCTAGTAGCCAGTTTTTATAGCCTCAACAGAAAATTCGTATTGGAAGAGTGGGTGGCATTAGGTGATTGGTTAGGATCCTGTAGTGTAGGTAATAGCATGGGTATTTTACCTAATATGGGGTCAGGGGACGGGCTTAGATAGATCTGAAGGCTCATGGCAACTGTTGCTATGGGGCTTGATCAGTTCCAGAGATTTTGGTCCTGTGACCTTGGTGTAGGGCTCCACAGAAGCTTCCAGCTCTGAGTCTAGGAAACCGAACAAATACTTTCTAAATTTATTACTTAGTTAATTTATTCTGGGCCGTGGCTAGGTCTTCTTTGCGGCATGGGCTTCTCATTGCCCTGGATTCTCTTGTTGCGGAGCAGGGCTCTAGGACGTGTGGGCTCACTGTTTGCAGCTCTTGGGCTCTGGAGCACAGACTTGGTAGTGATGACACATGAGCTTAGTTGTCTGCATCTTCCTGAATCAGGGATTGAACCCGTGTCTCCTTCATTGGCAAGTGGATTCTTTACCCCTGAGACACCAGTGAAGTCCCAGAATTTTTACCGTAGCTCAAAAGTAGAGACTTTTGTGTTGAATGTTCTCTCCTGAGCTCCTTATTATTACGGAAATATTTAAAAATTCAGGTGACTTAAACATTTATAATTTTCTTAACAAGAGACCATTTCATCTATTTTAGTCGTTAATTTTCATGTGCTCTGTGTACGAGAAAAGAAGAAAGGCAGCTAAATCATTCTTGGAAAGATTATGAATTATTAGTGAGAAGAAATTAAGAGCTGTAGAAAGCAAAGTGGAATTCATGGATGTTTAAAATTTGAAACGTAACGTGAGAAAGGAAGTGTTTTCTAGGCAGCAGGGTGAGAAACGGCATTTTACGCGGGACTTTTGTAGAAGTCTGTTTGCATAGTTCGGTCAACAAGTATTTAAATAATATTTTTTTTTTCATACAGCGCTGATGAGTTTGTTAGGAAGGCTGAGTCTGGATGATGGTTGGTGAATTATCTCAGGGGAGTTTGCTGGGGCTCGTACAAACACAAAGCAAAGTGATTTCTGGGGAACTGTGGCAGAACTCCTATGTGGACACAGTCATTTCCAGGTGACGTAAAGACTAAAGAGTAACATTTGGGCCTGAAGGGGCCTATCCCAGGGCAGCCTCAGTCCTTGGAGGTGATCATGGAGGGACTGAGGGTCTTCTTGCAGGCCAGATCCTGTGACTGGGGACCAGATCCAGGCAGGACCGGACAGAGAGAGAATCTCTAAAGGTTTGAGGCCAGGTACAGAACCTTTAGGGGCTTCCCTGGTGGCTCAGATGATAACGTATCTGCCTGCAGTGCAGGAGACCCAGGTTCGATCCCTGGGTCGGGAAGATTCCCCTGGAGAAGGGCATGGCAACCCACTCCAGTATTCTTGCCTGGAGAAGCCCATGGTCCGAGGAGCCTGGCAGGCTACAGTCCCTGGGGGTCACGGAAGAATCAGACACGACTAAGCGACCAACAGTTTCACTTTCAGAGAACCCGTGAAGGATGCAGTGGACAGGATGGGAGCTCCAGGTGGGGGTAGAACAGATGTATTTACTCAGCTGCAATCTATGTTGCTCAGTAGGGATACTGGCCGCCTGTTACCAGACCTTCTGCCTTTCAAGAAAGGATTCCTGGGTAATGACAATGATGCAATGAACTGCCAACCACTTGTTCCAATCACGGTCATCCAAGACCATTGCCTTCTTTTGACTATTCACCTTTCTGTATGTGTTTCTGGACCACACACCAGTGTCAACGTCCTTGGGAAGTATGTAGACCTTGGTGACTGTCTATTCAGGGTACCCTAGGTCTTTTTTTAAAAAAACAATATTTGTTTACTTACTTGTCTGTGCTTTGTCTTAATTGCAAGTGTGTGGGATCTGAGTTCCCTGACCAGGGATCTAACCTGGGTCCCCCCTTGCCTTGGGAGCTCAGAGTCTCAGCCACTGGGCCACCAGGGAAGTCCCTGCCTGACATCTTTAAACAAAATGATTTTGGATAAGGAAGGGCAGACAAAGGGTTAGAGTCTCATCAGCAAACTTTTATGGTGTTTTTTTCTTTTTTTTTTTCTTTTTCTCCTGATAATTTGAATGTTATCAAAGCCACGTTTGTTTTACAAACAATAGAAATCCTCTTACACGTGCTTGACAGAGTGAACAGAATGTATTTCAAGGATGCCACAGACTTCTTTGGAGAATAGGAGGGGGGCTTCGGAGCAGGGTCTCTTGAGGAATGAGACTAGTTCGGGCAAAGATATTAGAAAACAGGCATGAGCTCGTCCTCCCGCTTCCCACCTGATCTTGAGAGGAAATAAAAAAATGCACTTTAGTGAAAAAGTATGCATCAGCTCTCCTCCCCACCTTCATCCCCCCCTCCCCAACATTAAAGACCGCTGGCTCTTAGCCTATTCATATATCTTTGGGCCGTTTTGTATCTCTTTGTAAATTGCAGGTGACTGATAGATCTGCCAACTATCCCATCCAATAGTTTTATTTTTCTTTCCATTAAAAAATGATTTATTTTTATCATTTATTTATTCTTGGCTGTGCTGGGTCTTGGACGCAGTGTGGACTTTTCTCTTGCTGCGGCAAGCAGGGGTTCCTCTCTAGTGGTGGGTCTCGGGCTTCTCACTGCCATGGTTTCTCTTGTCCAGCTTCCATCGCAAGGGGTGCCAGTTCCATCCCTGGTTGGGGAGATCCCACATGCCTCTTAGCAAAAAAAAAAAAAGAAAGAAAAGAAAAGCTTCCCAGGTGGCGCTAGTGGTGAAGAATTTGCCTGTCAATGCAGGAGACGCAAGAGATGGAGGCTGGATCCCTGGGTTCCCTGGAGAAGGAGATGGCAACCCACTCCAGTGTTCTTGCCTGGAGAATTCCGCGGACAGAGGAGCCTGGTGGGCCACAGGCCATGGGGTTGGAAAGAGTCGGACACTGTTGGGGTCCTTCAATGGACCGGAACCTGGTGGTACGTAGTCGACGATAAGAAAGTAAAAGAGAGAAAAAGAGAGAGAGAGACAAAAAAAGACCCGGGGATCTAAGCTCTGATGGAGCAAAGGTGCTTTAATAATTTTTCTATGAGTATATATAGGCTGTGGTACAAGAAACTTCTTTCGGGAATGATAGCGATCAGAAAACCAAACATGCAGCAACCATTACCAAGGGAACAAGGGGTAATGTTAGTCACAAGGTCAGGAGACAATCCATATCTCAAGAAAGGGGAGCAAGGCTAAGCAGTTTTGTCCTAAAGAGAATGTTTACTAAAGGAGACCCAAGCCTGCCTCACACAATGACCTCAGCCCCTGGGAGCAGCGTGCTGTTCCGCTTGAAGAGGGACAAAGGACTCAGGAGAGACAGCACGGAGGAATCCTCCCGTCAGACATTCCCTGACAGGACATGACAGAGCAATGGAGCACACAAAACATAAAACAGAATCAGAATTGCAATCAATGCAATAAAGAGTTTATAAAGGAGAGAGTGAAAAAGCTGGCTTAAAACTCAACATTCAGAAAATTAAGACCATGGCATCCGGTCCCGTCACTTCATGGCAAATAGATGTGGACACAGTGGAAACAGTGACAGACTTTATTTTTGGGGGCTCCAAAATCACTGCAGATGGTAACTGCAGCCGTGAAATTCAAAGACACTTGCTCCTTGTAAGAAAAGCTATGACCAACCTAGGCGGCACTTTAAAAAACAGAGACATTATTTTGCTGACAAAGGTCTGTCTAGTCAAGGCTATGGTTTTTCCAGTGGTCATGTATGGATGTGAGAGTTGGACTATAAAGAAACCTGAGTACCGAAGAATTGATGCTTTTGAACTGCAGTGTTGGAGAAGACTCTTGAGAGTCCATGGGGACTGCAAGGAGATCCAACCAGTCCATCCTAAAGGAAATCAGTCCTGGGTGTACATTGGAAGGACTGATGCTGAAGCTGAAAGTCCAATCCTTTGGCCACCTGATGCGAAGAGCTGACTCATTTGAAAAGACCCTGATGCTGGGAAAGATTGAAGGCAGGAGGAGAAGGGGACGACAGAGAATGAGATGGTTGGATGGCATCACCGACTCAATGGATAAGAGTTTGAGCAAGCCCCAGGAGTTGGTGATGGACAGGGAGACCTGGTGTGCTGCAGTCCATGGGGTCGCAAAGAGTCGGACATGACTGAGTGACTGGACTGAACTGAGCTTATAAATGGTCTGCATCAAAAAAAATCTTAAACAAAAAAAAAGAGGAATGCCCAGTGAGTGAAACCTCCCAGTGCCAGCGTGTTTAATGGACCCATCTTAATATGTTGGGATAAGAGGGGAGAACTTCTCAAGACAGTGTGTGTTTATTGTCTGTGTATGTGTGTTTTGCGTTCACATATGAGCGCTCTTGGTGGCTGGGAATAGGTCTTGCCCACAGAGGGAAGATCCCCTGGAGTAAGAAATGGCAACCCACTCCAATATTCTTGCCTGTGAAATCCTATGGACAGAGGAGCTGGTGGGCTACAGTCCATGGGGTTGCAAAGAGTCAGACACGAATTAATGACTGAACAAAAAGAAACAACAAGATATGCCAACAGGCGTTGATGGCTACAGATGTAAAGACTGTAAAAATATGCCTCAGAACTCCAGTACCCCTGGGAGAGACAGAGGACTTCAAATAGGCATGAGCAATGTCCATTCATTCATCTCACAGAGCTTCATTAAATTCTGTCTATGCAAACCCATTGCTAGAGACTCTGGTGTAGATCAAGGGAAGGCAAATACAGACACATAAGACCCCATAATTCAAATTAGAGTGTGACAAGTATTACAGAGAATGGTGGATGTATGTTTGTGGGAGTGTGCAGGAAGTCAAAATGATGACCTCCTAGCTGAGGGAATTAAGTCAGGCTTTATGGTATAAATAGTATATGGCATATAAATTCACTGTAGACCCTGAATGAGCGATCAGATTAAAACGTGTAGCATTAAGGGTGTCGGGGAGGAAGATAGTTGCGTCTGCTCTTCTGGGTTCTTCTGGCTGGTTCCTTCAGTTCAGTTCAGTCGCTCAGTCGTGTCCAACTCTTTGCGACCCCCATGGACTGCAGTACACCAGGCCTCCCTGTCCATCACCAGCTCCTGGAGTTTACTCAAACTCATGCGCATCGAGTCAGTGATGCCATCCAACCATCTCATCCTCTGTCGTCCCCTTCTCCTTCTGCCTTTAGTCTTTCTCAGCATCAGGGTCTTTTCCAGTGAGTCAGCTCTTCACATCAGGTGGCCAAAGGATTGGCGTTTCAGCCTCAGCATCAGTCCTTCCAAAGAATACCCAGGACTGATTTCCTTTAGGATGGACTGGTTGGATCTCCTTGCAGTCCCCAGGGACTCTCAAGAGTCTTGTCCAACACCACATTTCAAAAGCATCAATTCTTCGGCACTCAGCTTTCATTATAGTCCAACTCTCACATCCATTCATGACCACTGGAAAAACCATAGCCTTGACTAGATGGACCTTTGTTGGCAAAGTCATGTCTCTGCTTTTTAATATGCTGTCTAGGTTGGTGTAAGAATTCAATTGACTGAAGACAGAAGAAAAGCACATAAAATTTTAATCCCATGTATACCCGGGGGAGACCTGGGAAAACTGAGTCGGTTTCCAAAATGACTGAAGCCTTCTCCTTGAATACCATCTTCAGCTAAAGACAAAAGAGGATGCTGGGGGGAGTGGGCTGGTGGTTCAAAAGGGAGGCAAGCAGTTGGCATGGAGATGGAAAAGCAGATGAATTGAGTGTGTGCTGGGCCAGCGGAGACTGTGGGACCCACGGTGGACTCTGATCTTTAAATCCTGCTGGGTTACCTGCACCACACCTGGTCCATGGTCTTTGCAGACATCTCTGGTGAAGCTGTGTGTTCCAGAAAGAAGCCCTATGTGTAAATTCTTTAGGCAGCCAAGGGGAGATAAAAAGAAAAACTTCCCAAGTCTTCTGTTTCTTGAAATTACTAAGCATTAATTAATCATCCGACTCTTTACAACCCCATGGACTGTAGCCCGCCAGGCTCCTCTGTGCATGGGATTCTCCAGGCAAGAATACTGGAGCAGGTTGCCATTTCCTCCTCCAGGGGATCTTCCCGACCCAGGGGTCAAATTCGTGTCTCCTGTGTCTCCTGCATTGCAGGCAGATTCCTTACCCACTGAGTCATCCGGTTGAAACATGTTAAAATAATAGTAAGTTGTGTCTGACTCCGAGCAACCCCATGGACTGTAGCCCACCAGGCTCCTCTGTCCATGGGAGTCTCCAGCCAAGAACACTGGAGTGGGTTGCCATGCCCTTCTCCAGGGGATCTTGCCGGCCCAAGGATCAAAACTGGGTCTCCTGTATTGGCAGGCAAGATTCTTTACCACCTGAGCCACCAGGAACGCCCTACAGTTAATCCTCATTTCCAAAGAGACACATTTTTTGGGGAGGGGGGACTTTGCACCCCTACAGAGATAGGGGAGTTGTGTGTTGAAGGCAGAATACCAGAGGTACTTCCATAAAAATCTCCGCATTTCCTTCAACGCACCTTGGAGGCTGTCTCATTTCCAGCACGGCTGATTGTCTTATAGATAGTTGGTATCTCTTTTTGAATTGTGGCTAGCTGACTGTAGTTAGGCAGAGTTTCCATCTTCCAGTGGGGGGAGCGGGGCAGGCATTGCTTCATTTGGAATTCAGTGCCTTTACTCCATGGGCATTGTTGGTGTTTTTCCTTTCCACAGATGGTCACATCTGCCTGCTTCTCTCCTATCGTAGGAGTAAAAGGAAGTCTTTAATACATATTCATTTTATATCTGCACGAGACTCACAGTTTTGTCTTTTCCCAAAAGCTTTATCTTTTAACAAACGGCCATTTGTCACATTCTTTTTTTTGTGTGGTAGTTTGTCTCTTTTCCTCTTACCTGCCAGGTGCCTGTCTCCTATTTCCAGAAACTGTTTCATATTTGATGCGGTCCTTTTAGGTCCAAACTCCTGGCGCCAGAAGGTGGCTTCTAATTGGTCCCATTTTGGTCCAAATGTTCACCCCCGAAGAGCCCACTTTGTTGTGTGAGGGAGGAAGCTTTAAGGCACAGGCGATCGTCGATCTTGTTTGCTCTTAGAGCTGGGAGTTGTGGTCTTAGACTGGAGTCCCTTCAACCTCGAAGTTCCGAATTAATCACTGTGCTGCTGAAAAGTCTGATTTTCAGTGGTGCAATTTATTTTCTGCTGTAGAAGCGACGGCACCCTCCATAACACAAGCACAAGATAAAAGCAAGATAAGACTCAATTTACAAAAATCTAGGAACTGTTGTAATTTACAACATCATATTTTTTCCCCCCAAGGACACTTCCAACCTGTGAATCTGCTGTCTTAAGATATTACAAAGTAGCCTGAGATAAATTTTAGGAGAGATGTATTTGGAACTTGCTATGTCTCCAGAGCCACAGGCTTTGCACTACGGGAGTTCTTTTGCTTCGAGTTTGGTATGATAAGAATTATATCCCATGTCTGCTGGCTGTGGGTCCTCTTGGCACTACAAAACCATTTATTGTTTATTTATTCCTTTGCAATTCTTGAACCGAGGTAGCAGTGTAAGAACCTTTTCTATCCCAACCTGGGAGACAGTTTGATTGCCCTGTTCCTACAGGAGCATCTTCACATTAAATCTGGATCCCGAGACCATGGCAGATTGAAACGCACCGTGCCAGAGGAAAATCTTCTAGCTGCATTTCAGCTATTCATTGGGAAGTCGGGACAAAGCAAATGTAACACTCAGCTCACTGCAGCCTCATCACTAAACATCCATAAGCTAAACTAGCAAAAGCAAAAGAAAAAAAAGCAGTGGATTTGAATTTAAATAATTCCTTAACTACAGTGTAAGGGTAAGGGATGACTAAGACGGCTTTGTTGTCGTTCAGTCACTAAGTCACATCCAATTCTTTGTAGCTGCGTGGACTGCAGCACGCCAGGCTTCTGTGTCCTTCACCATCTCCCAGAGTTAGCCCAAGTTCATGTGCATTGAGTCGGTGATGCCATCCAACCATCTCATCCTCTGTCGTCCCCTTCTCCTCCCGCCTTCAATCTTTCCCAGCATCAGGGTCTTTTCCAATGAGTCAGCTCTTCGCATCAGGTGGCCAAAGGATTGGAGTTTCAGCTTCAGCATCAGTCCTTCCAGTGAATATTGAGGACTGATCTCCTTTCGGATGGACTGGTTGGATCCCCTTGCAGTCCAAGGGACTCTGAAGAGTCTTTACCAGCACCACAGTTCAGAAGTGTGGCTAAGGAGGAAGAATGAGAAAAGACAGGGGTCAAACCTCCAAAGCGTGATTTATGGCTGCTGAATCACTGGGCAGGCAGTTGAAAGAAAAATTTTGAAAGCATCAGTTTCTGACTTCAGCATGTTTTTACTTCAAGTGGGTATCAGTAAGCGACTGATTGACTGAGCACACATATGTAGGTATATATTCCTATTATATATATGATACAAAGCATGCTAAGTCCCTTAGTCATGTCCGAGTCTTTGCAACCTCATGAACTGTAGCCCACCACGCTCCTCTGTCCATGGGAGTCTCCAGGCAAGAATACTGGAGTGGGTTGCCATGCCCTCCTCCAGGGGATCTTCTGACCCAAGAATTGAACCCATGTCTCCTGAAGCTCCCACGCTGCAGGCAGCTTCTTTACCTCTGAGCCACCAGGGAAGCCCCATATGGTAAAGAATATATATATTATCTCTCATATTGTTTTTCTTTATGGTTTATTACAGTAGATTGAATATAGTCCCCTTTGCTATACAGTGGGGCTTCCCTGGGGGCTCAGCTGGTAAAGAATCCGCCTGCAATGTGGGAGACCTGGGTCCAATCCCTGGGTTGGGAAGATCCCCTGGAGAAGGGACAGGCTACCCACTCCAGTATCCTGGCATGGAGAATCCCGTGGGCTGTATAATACATGGGGTCGCAAAGAGTCAGACACAACTGAGCAACTTTCACTTTGTATACCATAGGACCTTGTTGCTTATCTATTTTATACGTAGTAGCATGTAAGTACTGTATATCTTTAAGATTCTGTCAGTAAACTGAGAAAACCCATTAAATAGCCTTTAGTAAAACTCTTCTGGTACCCTAGTATGCTCTGCTGGGTGGCAAGGGCTTCTAGAATTGGTGGTGCATAGAGTGTCCATTTCCTCTTTGACCAAGTTATGATAAGAGAAGAATCTTTTAAGAGCAGGAGCATTGCTGGGAGCAGTGAGGATTTCCAGCGTAGCCCCTCGTAGGTAAGCAGAACAATTTGACAAACAGTTATTGGTTCTGCTATAGTTGTTTGCTTTGCTGGAAGGGCAGTCCTCTCTCTGAGATGCAGTGGGTGAAGGGGACATAGCCAGGATGATCACGCGGGTTATCCCCAGTGATGGAGTGGGTACCACTTTATGAGAGTTCGTGGGCATCCTGGTGAGTAGCTTGAATTATATTCTAAGTCAGGGGACAAGTCTGCTGTGGAAATGAGACACATGCCTTTATCCATAGCCCCATTGATCCTGTGGATTTGTCTCAGATGTCTCTGCTGTGTTCCCAAACGTGTGGAGGAGACAGAATGAATAAAGGACAGAAGGAGTAAAGAGAGAGATGTTCAGACCAGGGAATTACGGGGTTGTGATTCACCTGGAAGACCAGCATAAAATTGGGTGGTGGAATCTATCAGTTGCGGTACCCTCAAGGACAGCAGCGAAGGAGAGAGGGTGACGCAGTGTGAGGTTTTCATCTTAACCTTGATGAAGGAAACTAAGATAGCGTCTGAAGTGATGCATCTTTTTCTCTGCAAACATTTAAGCAAAGGGGTTGGGCTTAGGGTAGGGAGGATGTTGGTAAAGGGAGGTGTTTGGGAATGAAGGGGCAAATACAGGGAGCTGGGCTTGCTCAGGGAAGATGGGAAGATAAGAGTGTGAGATCAGGCCAGTTGAATGTCTGTCTCAGTATCAAGGCGTGCATCAGAGAAGCACCAGTATTGACAGAGACCATTCTCCTTCCAACTGACGTAGGTAGGTTTTGCATTCGTTTCTGTTGCTGTGGTAACATAACACGTGAGAAATGGAATGTTGCCTGCCGGATCAATAAGCAAATGATGTCTCAGTCTTCAGCGATTGCAGCCACTCCCGACGGTGAGCTGGTGAGCCCCGAGGGAACTCAGGAGGGAAAGAATACCTTGTCTGGAGACAAAGCCTGGAACCTGAGCTATCATCTTGCGTGCGTGTTAAGTCACTTCGGTTGTGTTCTGATCCTTTGCGACCCCGCGGACTGTAGCCCGCCAGACTCCTCCATCCATGGGATTCTCCAGGCCAGCATACTGGAGTGGGTTGCCATTGCCTTCTCCAGGGGATCTTCCCCACCCAGGAATCAAACCTGGGTCTCCTGAATTGCAGGTGGATTCTTTACCGTCTGAGCCACCACTCAACCAGGTCTGATTGAGGGGTGGTGGTTGTGGTGATGGAGACGTAGTCATTTCCTCAACGCTTCATACGTAAGGACCATATGCAGATTTTACCTGGAGTGAGTTGAGACTATGAGAACACTGTCTGACACCCACGTCTTAGCTCTGGGCTTTCCACGACTATTTAGTCTGTAGGTAATTTCTCAGTGTTCATAGGACGATCCATAAAGCCCAGCAGCAAAGAGTTTCAGACCTCGGCTGTGAACCTAGGAGTACAGAAGGAGAAAGACTTTTCTCCCTCCTTGCTAAAGCCACCTTGGAAATGCGTGCATGAATTCAGCCTTTTCATTCACCCTGCCTGAATTGTAACATATATGTGCGTAATTTTCCTAATTTTATGATTTTGGTGGCTCTTATTTCCTCCTCTCTTAAAAAAGAAACCCATCACCCTCATTTTTCTCGTGGAAGCTGTGCCTCAAGGATATATGAATTTTCTAAACTTGTCTGGAGATGCATTGAATGTCCTTAGAACAAAGAGGGCGAATAAATTGGGTTTTTTGTTTTGGTGTAAAGTATCAACTCTGCTTGTCTAAAACCCAGAAGGAAAATATGGTGGGGAAATGAGGTCAGTGGAGGCCAAACCTTTCTTAAGCCCCAGAGAGAATTGGAAGTTTTTCTCCACTATTGGAACTACTAAGAATAGAATTAAAAGAAGACATTTTTATTAAATTTTTCTCTTCATCTCTGGGACTTCCATTAGCTAACTAGTGGAGGAAGAGATATTGGTTCTATGTACAGAGAAAGAGGCAGGATAATTCAGCCACATGAGGAAACTCTCAAACTTAAGAAGTTCTTGGGTAAGGTATTGAGATATATATAGATATAATATACATAGGTATAAAATATATATGATATACATAGATATTAAAATATAATAGATTGAAATAGAGATTATATACTAAGTTGACATGTTAGATGATACATTAGTATAATGTTTTATATAATATATATTTATAATGTTATAAATTATTGAAATGCTAGGTGTAATATATATTATATATTATATAACAACGCATATATCACATTACAGTGGTTTTGGGTGTAATGTGATGTCATATATTCTGTGTAGGCTTTGTACGTACACCTGCATGTATATATACCTGATTTAGGTTTATATAGTATGGTGGACAGCAATGTCTTTTGCAATTTTTGTCAACTATCACAGAAAATTCAGGCTCTAAGTGGATCATCTTTAAAGCCATTTGCATGCCATTTAGGTAAATGTTTTAAGTAGCTTTCCGAGAAGTGGGCCACTGAGGAGATTTTTCTTCATTTGGAGGCTCTCCCTTTAAATCTGTTGTTGTTCAGTCGCTTAGTCCTGTCTGACTCTTTGCGACCCCATGAATCGCAGCACGCCAGGCCTCCCTGTCCATGATGAACTCCCGGAGCTTGCTCAAACTCATGTCCATCGAGTCGATGATGCCATCCAACCATCTCATCCTCTGTCACCCTCTTCTCCTGCCTTCAGTCTTTCCCAGCATCAGGGTCTTTTCCAGTGAGTTGACAGCAAAGAGAAGAAATCCTGGAACACTCCCTGTAGATAAACTCAGTGTTAGACCTTGTATGTCTACATGCAGTATCTTTTTACGTTTTCCACGTGGAACGCTCTCGTGCCTAGAAAAGAACCTCAGAGGGGCCGACCTCCTCCCTCCAAACTGCATCCTAGCAGTCGTGTTCTGATGATACGTTTTTCGGGTCCAGCTCCCAGGCAAAGAGCCCGGGTCTCCGCGGGCAGCCTGGTGTGTTCAGACAGAGCGAGGCGGGGGTCACCTGGGGTCCTGGCTCTCTTTGTCTTGGCGAGATGTGTGCTTGGACTGGCGGCATCTGCGTTGTGTGTTGTGCCCTGGGCCCGGGGCCCGGGGTGTGAAGTCACAGTATTTGTGGTGGCTGTTTGCAGAGAACACCCCTAGCGAGGAAGAACCCTGGAGGTGCCAGCCTCCAGAGAAAGCTATGGGCCAGTGCCCATCACCTCAAGGTTCCTTAGTCTCATGGGTGGGAAGTCCCACCCCCAGCCAGGCCCTCTGGGGGAGAGAGATGGAGGCTCTGGCCCCAGGAGGTCATGGTTAAGAAAACAGAGAGCCTTTGGCTCTGTTATCCCATGGACAGTCCATTTGTCTCTCCACGTTAACGTGCGTAATGTAAAGACATAAAATGAGTATTTGCTGTTAGTTCCTTTAAAAGTATTGGTTATTCATGGCAGTAAATTAACCCCCAGGTTACCTGCAGAAGAGGTGATCGCCTGACCCGGCTTTCTCACGCATGCTAATATAACACACACTGACCCAAAAGAGTTCTACTCATCTTATTAACATTGAAATTCAATATATGAGTGTTCCTGGAGAGAGTAATCTTGATGTAAGAAATGCATCTTGCAAGGTTTCATGAAATGACTTCATGGATGCAAAGGAGAAAATGAATGATAAATAAGTGTTCTCTTGGGACTTCTCTGGAGGTCCAGTGGTTAAGACTTTGCCTTTCATTGTAGGGGGGTGTAGGTTCAATCCCTGGTTGGGGAACTCAGGTCCTACGTGCCACAAAACCAACAAAGCAAGGGTAATAAAACAGAGGCAATAATGTCACAAGGTCAATAAAGACTTTTTAAATTGTCTACATAAAAAAAAAAAATCTTTAAAAATATTAATAAGTGTTTTGTCCATTGGCAGGTGATAAGAATTGTCTCAGGGAGTACCTCTCATGGGGGGCTTCTCTGCAAATGGGGTGTTCCTTTACAAATACACATTTCGTTTAAAAAAGGGGAAATTCATATGTTCTGTGTTGAAGCAGTTAGAGGTTTGTAAAGTGTTTTGCTTTTTTTTCTTAATGCTAAGTCTGCTCATTCTCAGTTGCCAGCAGTTGAAAGAAGAATTCTTTTAGCTCAAAAGAACTTGTATGACAAAGGGGCTGTTTTGGGGTGTCATGTTCTAAAACTCTTCAACTTAAGCTCTCAGGACTTGCAGAACTTAGGAAATGCCTGGTAAAAATGCAGAATCTGGTGAGAATAGGATTTGCTGCATTCTATCAACATGTTTACTGAGCAGCTACTACGTGAATGAGAATTTCCCTGGTGGCTCAGATGGTAAAGTATCTGCCTGCAATGCAGGAGACCCGAGTTCCATCCCTGGGTCGGGAAGATCCCCTGGAGATGGCAGTGGCAACCCACTCCAGTATTCTTGCCTGGAGAATCCCATGGACAGAGAAGCCTGGTGGGCTGCAGTCCATGGGGTCACGAAGAGTCGGACAGGACTGAATGACTGTCTGGTGGTGGGGTGGGGGGAGGTCATACAGTGTTGTACAGAGTGACATAAATCCCTGCTTCCTCAGAGCTAAATTCACTGTACGTATATGAGGGGAAGAACTTATTCACAAAGGTAAAGCTTTTAATTAAAGAAAATGGCTATTTAAAAAATACATTTATTTATTTGGCTGTGTTGAGTCTTAGTTACGGCACTCGGGGTCTTCGTTGCATCGTGCGAGAGCTTTACTTGCGGTGCCTGGACTCCCTAGTTCTGCCTGGAAGTCTCAATAGTTGCAGCATCCTGGCCTAGTTGCTCTAAGGCATGTGGGATCTTAGTTCCACCACTACGGATCGAATCTAAGCCCCCTGCATTGCAAAGCGGATTCTTAACCACTGGACCGCTGGATAAAGTGAACGTGAAAGTCGCTCAGTCGTGTCCGACTCTCTGCGACCCCATGGACTATACCGTTCATGGAATTCCCTAGGCCAGAATACTGGAGTGGGTAGCCTTTCCCTTCTCCAGGGGATCTTCCCCAACCAGGGATCGAACCCAGGTCTTCCGCATGGCAGGTGGATTCTTTACCAGCTGAGCCACCTGGAAAGCCCAAGAATATTGGTGTGGGTAGCCTATCCCTTCTCCAGGGGATCTTCTGGACCCAGGAATCAAACCAGGGTCTCCTGCATCGCAGGTGGATTCCTTACCAGCTGAGGTGCTAGGGAAGCCCCTGAGATGGCTGGAGAAGTGACCATTTTTGTGTGTGTAGCTTGCTTCTGTGTCCTGGCCTGAGGCTGGCTGTGTGACAGTGTCGCTTTTGCCTTCTCACTTCTTTTCTTGGGAGCTCGCGCCCGCTTTGAGAATCTATTTTGAATCTCCATTATCCACTGAGCTCTCTTTATCTTCTACGGTTTTCTTGGTTCTGCATTTCTGTATCTCCCTGGGATGAGTAAATATCTTGTATGCTGTGTAAATATCTTGTATGCTGTATATATATGTACACATATATATATATACACACTTTTTATGTTGTGTATAAAAAAGAAATGCTGCTTCATTGTTTCAGAATGGGATTAAAAAGCATCTACTCACAATGACCTCAGGTCTGGCTGTCAAGGTGCATTTGCAGTGTAATGTATTTTATTTACATTAGAGGAGACTTTGAGGTGGGCCAGAGACGGGCCCCTAGCGCAAGCCTGCTTAATCAGAAAAGGAAATATCATTTTCCTTCTACCCTTCTGAGCTCCTGGCTGAGCTCCATTGTAATAAAAGACAGATCCACAGGAGAAACACAGATTATTAATCTGTCTACCTCGTGTCTATGTGGGAGATACCCAGTGAACATGAGTAACTCCCTGAGACTAATTCACCAGCGTAGATACCATCTCAGCTGAGGATAGAGACAGAGAAGTGTGTGTGTGTGCGTGTGCGTGTGCGTGCGTGCGTGTGTTTGTGTGTGTATGGCAGGGCAGTCATGGTGGGGTGACCATGGAAATTGCAGTAAAGAGGGATGACGTTTGTTACGAAGGTTTAACTTGGTATCTGTTTCTCTGATGAGATTCTGTTCTGATGTCCGATCATTCTCTTTCCCGGTACAGAGCTAGGGGAGCACCCTTACAGATGATTTCCTATAAAGGTAAACTTCCCTTTCAAAAGAGTCATTTCTGCCCAGTTTTCAGAGATTCTCCCCTTTCTGCTATTTCACACAATACTCAGCTCAAAAAAATCCTTATGCCACGGAAGCGTACTTGGGGTAGTCTGTTCTGTTCCCCGTTCATCACTCTCTGCTTCTGTACATGAAACTTCTCTGAAGGACACTTGTTAGACCTGCCATCGTGATGTTCCCCAGACAGCATATTAAAAAGCAGAGACATCGCTTTGCCAACAAAGGTCTGTATGATCAAAGCTACGGCTTTTCCAGTCAGTCATGTATGGATTTGAGATTTTGAACCATAAAGAAGGCTGAGTGTGGAAGAACTGATGCTTTTGAACTGTGATGTTGGACAAGACTCTTGAGAGCCCCTTGGACTGCAAGAAGGTCAAACCAGCCCATCCTAAAGGAAATCAACCCCAAAGAGTCACTGGAAGGACTGATGCTGAAGATGGTGCTCTGATACTTTGCCCACCTGATGCGAAGAGCCGACTCATTGGAAAAGACCCTGATGCTGGGAAAGATTGAGGGCAGGAGGAGAAGGGGATGAAAGAGGATGAGATGGTTGGATGGCATCACCAACTCAATGGACATGAGTTTGAGCAAGCTCTGGGAGATGGTGAAGGACAGGGAATCCTGGCGTGCTGCAGTCCATGGGGTTGAAAAGAGTCAGGTGACTGAGTGGCTGACACTTTTTATATATAACTTTTTAAAGAACGGTTTCTAATGACTCATGAAAAGACAGAGGTCAGAAAAGTTACCAGTCCTGTGGTCCAGTGGGCTCAGCTCCAACGCCCATTTCTTGTTCAACAGTCTTGGTCGACTGTCTCCTCCCATGCTGGCAAGTGGTCCAAAAAAAAAAAAAGACTTGGTCCCATCAATCCAAAAAGCTTATCCTTTTTTTTTTTTTCTTCCTCTGAACGTGCTTATTTCAGGTTGCAGGGAAGTGTCCCATGGCCCTAATAGACCAGGGGTGAGGTCCACACCTCTTTACCATCTTACAGTCTTAGCTTAACTGTTGTCATATTTTCAATGCACCTTCATTATCAAACAGTGAGCTTTAAACCTATAGACTGGTGAAGAGAATCGCCCGACACGAATTTGCCATCTCCTTCATGCCAGCATGGTTCATTTTCTCACTGCAAAATATGCACCACGAACCCTGACAACTGCGTGAGATGTTATGAAACCTAAGAGGCAGTCACTTTATTTTATATTTAAATTGAAGTGGAGTTGATATTCAGTGTTGTGTTAATTTTTCTGTATAGCACAGTGATTCAGTTATACGTATATATACACTTTCTTTTTCATATTTTTTCCCTTTATGGTTTGCATGCCTGCTATGTGCTCAGTCATATCCGAGTCTTTGTGATGCCGTGGACTGTAGTCCATGGGATTCTCCAGGCAAGAAGACTGGAGTGGGTTGCTATGCCCTCCTCCAGGGGAATCTTCCCGACCTAGGGATCGAACTCGAGTCTCCTGCATTGGCAGGTGGGCACTTTAACGCTGAGCCACCAGAGAAGTCCATTATTGTCCCTCCCAGGGTTTTCAGGATTGTTCCCTGTTTATTATCCATCCTCTATATAATCGTTTGGATGCGCCAATCCCAAACTCCCAGTCCTTCCCTGTCCCACCCCGCCCCCCGACAGTCATTTTCTTTACTTGTATCTGAGCAGAGTTTTCCTTGTAGCAGAACGCACAGAACAATGTACACTTAAGTGTCCAGCTTGATGAGTTTCTGCAAAATGAACAGACTTGGGTCAGCACCACCGAGATAAGATAAGTAGAAAGTGACTGTGTTCCCAAAAGCTCTGTTCGTGGCCATTCTGAACAGGTCAAGACAGCTCAGGGCGTCTCCCCCTAGCTCGAAGCAGAGGTAACACTCTGCTGGCTGGTGTCGCAGTGAATTCCTTCTGCCTGTTGTGTAGCTTGGTATCATAGAGCAGAAAATCTTTGTGAGTGTATGTGTGTATGTGCCTAGCCGCTTCCACTCAACTTGGTGTTGATAAGATCCATCCATGGTGCATCCAAGTAGCATGTATACTGCTAAAAACTAGTACTTGGCCGAATATCCACACTACTGTCCTTTGAATGTTTTGTCTCTGCCTGTACTTAAGTTTTGTTTTTTGCTAGAACGTATCCCAAGGATGTGCTTTTGTGAGAAGAAGTGCCCTGTGTACTAAACATTACGAGCCCTTGAGTTTTGGGCGGGGGGAAGTTCTGATAACTGTTTAACAGTCTGGTTGTCAAACTCTGGTGCAGACATTTTCCTTCAGAACTTGGCAGTCTTAGCTTTATGTGTTTGAGTCCCCACGGAAGTGATGAGGCGTGTCTCTAAGAAATACTGTCTTCTCCTTCTCTCTCTTTCTAAGCTTTTCGCCTTTTCATCGCCACCCTTGTGGTTGTGGGCGTTGGTTCATCAGAATGTGTTGCGGTTGTCGCCGTGGATTCATTTCTCTGCCTTCTTCTCGTTCCCTCCCAAAGTCACAATTGTTTCTTCTCCAAATGGTTAAATTATTCCAAGATTTGATTTCTGGCCTCTCTCTCCGTCTCTAGTTTCTTGATTCCCTTGTCTGGAAATCCTGCGAGCTTGTTATGTTACCTTCTTGGTCTCCCCTCTGCCTCTCCAGTTTACTTTCTATATCTTTGTCATGTTTGCTCTCTGTTCTGAAGTATATTCTTATAAATTTGTTTTATTGAAGTAAAGTTTATTTACAGTGTTCTGAAATGTATTTATTTTCATAAATTTGTTTTAGTGAAGTAAAGTTTATTTACAGTGTCGTGTTAAAATCTACCGTACAGCAGAAGTGATTCAGTTGTACATATATTTGTGTTCTTTTTCATGTCCTGGGGAGATTTACTCAGGGAGATTTACTCAGATTTTATGGTACGCATTGTACATCCATCTTCCTTCTGTTATGAGGCTTTCTGTGAAGGATCTCGTAACTATCATTCACTCTCCCAGTTTTTCAGATAACATTATGTCTCTTTTCTATGCAACATCCTTGTGAGTCTCCCTGAAGATAACTAATTGGGTTTTTTAAAAGTGAAAGTCGCTCAGTCATGTCCGACTCTCTGCGACCCCATGGACTATACAGTCCATGGAATTTTCCAGGCCAGAATACTGGAGTGGGTAGCCTTTCCCTTCTCCAGGGCATCTTTCTAACCCAGGGATTGAACCCAGGTCTGCCACATTGCAGGCGGATTTTTTTACCAGCTGAGCCACAAGGCAAGCACAAGAATACTGGAGTGGGTAGCCTGTCCCTTCTCCAGCGGATCTTCCCAACCCAGGAATCGAACCAGGGTCTCCTGTATTGCAGGTGGACTCTTTACCAACAGAGCTACCAGGGAAGCCCTTTTAGCTTTTTAGAGGATTTTCTCTATTTCTTCTGTTATACTGATTTTGTATATATATATTTTTAAGCTTTATTTACTTTTGGCGGTGCTGGGCCTTGTTTAACCACTGGACCACCAGGGAAGCGCTCCCCATTTTGTACGTTTTCAGTTGTTCTGGGGCATCTTGAGAATGCCCCAGGCGTATTTCCAGTCTGTTTGTTGATTTTCCTCCCAAGCTGTCTGTTTCCCTGTTTCTATTCCTGGGTAAGAATTCGGTTCATTGCAGGTGGCTGCGGTGATTGCTCTTTCGCAGAGTGTGACTCCGTTTCTAAGGGGCTTCTGTCAAAATGTGGGAGTGACCAGCCCTGTCCACAGACACAGATTTTTCTCTGGGGGCCCGTGGAGGTCACACAGGCACCGTTAGGATCACAGCAGAGGCAAAAGCAAAGTGAGCAACCTGTGTGCATCACCCCGTCGTAAACCTTCCCTCAATTTCTTTTTCTGTGTCCGTAGAGGGACCTCGTATCACCTTGGTCTTTGTTCTTCTTCTCTTCTTGTATCCCTCAGCTGCATTAAGAGCTTCTCCGTGAAAAATCTATGACTATAAGGATGCAGGTCAGGGGGCCTTTATCCAGAGAAGACACTGAAGCTGGTTTATAACCGTAATGGGGTGAGTGGCTATCTGGTAAACCTCCACGTCCCGCCACCTCCGGCCATGATTTCAGCTGCAGACTGTCTCTGGGTCCCCACACACATCACGTTCGAAGGTTCACATGTCAGTTTTCTACCTGGAGAGTCTCATTTCCATTGAACAATGTTAAGTGCTCTGGGAAGTCGGCTGTACCCTTTCATCTTTTGACGCCCCCGTGGTGTGGTCATTTGTTTTATCTCTTCTAACATGCCTGTTACTTCACTAACATATGAGGATGTAAGGAGTCAAAGTTGTGGCTGCAGTCTGGGTGGCTCACGGGTGCTCAAACTTCAGGAGCCGTGGGTTCGAGCCCTGGTCGGGGAAAGTGGAATCCAGCGTGCCAAGGCCTGGCCAGAAAAAGATTTCTGCAGCTTCCTTGGTGGCTCAGACGGTGAAGAGTCTGCCTGCAACGCGGGAGACCCGGGTTCGATCCCTGGGTCGGGGAGATCTCCTGGAGAAGAGAATGGCAACCCACTCCATCATTCTTGCCTGAAGAATTCCGTGGAGGAATTCTGGTACAGTCCACAGGGCCGCAAAGCGTCAGACTGGACTGATGGACCAACACTTTCCGTCACGATGTTGAGCCGGAAATCGAGTTACAAAGCAACTTCCAGACTGGTCAGATGGATGACATATAGCTTCCTGAAATTCCCCTTACAAAATATGTATCCTTAAACTAGATGATTGGGGATTATTATTTTATTTTTAAATATATATATATATATATATATATATATATATTTTTTTTTTTTTTTTTTCTTGCTTTCCTGATAGCTCAGTTGGTAAATAATCACCTGTAATGCAGGAGACCTCAGTTCGATTCCTTGGTTGGGAATATCTGCTGGAGAAGGGATAGGCTACCCACTCCAGTACTCTTGGGCTTCCCTTGTGGTTCAGCTGGTAAAGAATCTGCCTGCAATGCTGGAGACCTGGGCCCGATCCCTGGGTTGGGAAGATCCTCTGGAGAAGGTATAGGCTAGCCACTCCAGTATTTGAGCTTCCCTGGTGGCTCAGCTGTTAAAGAATCCTCCTGCAATGTGGGAGACCTGGGTTCGATCCCTGGGTTGGGAAGATCCCCTGGAGAAGGGAATGGCAACCCACTCCAGTGTTCAGACTGGACTGGTCGATGAACACTTTCAGACACCATATTGAACCAGAAATTCCATCTGCAAGTTATAAAGCAACTTCCAGACTGGTCAAATAGATGGTGTATAGCTTCCTAAAATTCCCCTTACAAAATACGTATCCTTAAGCTAGAAGATTGGAACTTATTATTTTATTTTTTGATATTTTTAAAGATTTATTATTATTTTTATTTGGCTGTGCCAGACCTTAGCTGCAGCACGCAGGCTCTTTAGCTCTGGTGTGTGGGATGTAGTTCTCCAAACAGGAGTCGAATCTGGCCCTCCTGCATTGGGAGCGCAAGTCTTAACCACTGGGCCACCAGAAAGCATTAAAAGAAAGTGTTAGTCACTCAGCCGTGTCTGACTCTTCGTGACACCATGGACTGTAGACCCCTGACTCCTCTGTCCATGGGGATTCTCCAGGCAAGAATACTGAAGTGGGTTGCCATTCCCTGCTCCAGGGGATCTTCCTGACCCAGGGTTTATTTATACGACCGAGCTGGGTCTCTGTCAAGGCATACAGGATCTTTAGTTCCAGCTTTCGAACTCATAGTTGTGGCATGTGAGCTCTAGTTCCGTGACCAGATTGAAACTTATTTTATATCCCAGATCAACAGTGATTTAAAAAATATTTAGTCAGAAGTATTTGTATTTGTTGGTCCCCAAACAAAAAATGGAGCGCACTGAAAAATGACCTTCTTTCTCAGAACTGCTTCAGTGTCTTTAGAAGTTTGACCTTCATTCTCTTTTATATTGACATATTTTAGAATCAGTTCTTTGACCCGTTGACACTGAGATTCTATTTCACTATTGTTTCTTTCATTTGCTTAGTCTATTTTTTATTTTTATTTTTTGCTATTCTGTTTTACCAGCCCAACTGTGTGTACAGGGTATGAGTGATTATTATTTAGCTGTAGAAGATTGAGCTTGTCTCCATTAGGAAACTTAAGTGTTATGTGTAGTCTGATTCTCTTTCCATTAATGAGGAGACAGTTAAACATCACTTCATTTGCAAGTTCTTGCCCTTCCTCAACACTTAAACGAATTATGTGACTTTGTCACGTGGAGCTATTTCCCACTGTTGAATTCCTTAGTTTTGTTAAGAAACTTTGAGCTAGACAAAAGGGCAGACATTTTCTAAGGTCCTTTTCTTGTGTTTATGAGGTTGCATAATGCCTGAAGCAGATTAATCTTTATAAAAGTGCTTTAAAATCACATCTCATTTTATTTTTTATTATTTTTTAAAATTTGTTTATTTGTGGCTGTGCTGTGGAAACAGTGAGAGGCTATTTCTGGGGGTTCCGAAATCACTGCAGATGGTAACTGCAGCCTTGAAATTAAAAGATGCTTGCTCTTTGGAAGAAAAGCTATGACCAACCTAGACTGCTTATTAAAAAGCAGAGATATTACTTTCCAACAAAGGTCCGTCTAGTCAAAGCTATGGTTTTTCAGGTGGTCATGTATGGATGTGAGAGTTGGACTATAAAGAAAGCTGAGCGCCAAAGAATTGATGCTGTTGAACTGTGGTGTTAGAGAAGACTCTTGAGAGAGTCCCCTGGACTGCAAGGAGATCCAACCAGTCCATCCTAAAGGAAGTCAGTCCTGAATATTCATTGGAAGGACTGATGCTGAGGCTGAAACTCCAATACTCTGGCCACCTGATGCGAAGAGCTGACTCATTTGAAAAGACCCTGATGCTGGGTCTTTGAAGGCAGGAGGAGAAGGGGACAACAGAGGACGAGATGGTTGGATGGCATCACTGAGTCGATGGACATGAGTTTGAGTAAACTCCGGGAGTTGGTGAAGGACAGGGATGCCTGGCGTGCTTCAGTCCACGGGATCGCAGAGTCGGACACGACTGAGTGACTGAACTGAACTGAGCTGATCTATGCAGGGTCTCTGTTGCTGCACCTGGGCTTTCTCTAGTTCCAGGTTGCAGGCTTCTTCCTGCAGTGGCTTCTCTTGTTGCAGAGAAGAGGCTGTAGGCCGTGTGGGCTTCAGTAGTTTCAGTTCCCAGGCTCTAAAGCACACGCTCAAAGGCATGGCTTTTGCGCACAGGCTTAGTTGCTCCTTGACCTGTGGGATCTTCCAGGACCAGGTATCGAACCTGCTGTGGGCAGGCAAGATTCTTTACCATTGAGCCACCAGGAAAGCCCACATTTCATTTTTATAACACTGCCCCTTAGTCAGAGCATTTCACCAAAAAAAAAAAAAAACAAATTCTGGACACTGCTCAAATGATGACTGTTTCTTAGAAGTTGGAATATTTCAGTAAGAAAAATACTCTGTAAGTATTTCATCATCACCGAGGCGTATTCTGAATCCGTTTGAGCCAGAATCTCAACAGTTGAAGTTTTACTCACCAGTGGATTTTCAGCATGTAAATGTAGCTTTTGCCAACTAACAGTGCTGGCAGAAAAAGCAAATCACTCAAATTATGAATTTCTTGAATTAGCTCATCTAGCAAAGAAGAGAGCAAATCTGTTTTGAACTGAAGTGAGAGCATCATTTGGATTAGAAACTAATGAGTTAGAAGCCTCCCTGTTTCTACATTCAGCTGTGAGAAGAGCAGAGTTGGTGGTCAAACCCACCAACATTAAATATTTTGTGCTGTAGACTGGGGCTTCCCTGAATGCTCAATGGGAAAAGAACCTCCCTGCCAAGGCAGGAAATGCAGAAGACACGGGTTGATCCCTGGAGAGGAAAGACCCTCCGGAGAAGGAAATGGCAACTCATTCCAGTGTTCTTGCCTGGAAAACCGCATGGACAGAGGAACCTGATGGGCTATAGTCCCATGGGGTCACTAGGAGTTGGACCCAACTGAGTGTATGCACACACAGGGTGAGGGGTGAAGAAACCCATCCAGGTTTGGATAAAGATGATTCCCCACTTGATTCTCCAGTGTGGTGGGATTAATGATGGAATCGCCTGCTCAATCCTAGAAAGTTCAAGTGTTGTTCGCTCAGTCATGCCCGACTCTTTGCGACCCCATGCATAGTGCATGGGATTCTCCAGGCAAGAAAACTGGAGTGGGTTACCAGTTCATTCTCCAAGGGAATCTTCCTCACCCAGAGATTGAACCCGGGCCTCCTGCTTGGCAGGTAAATTCTTGACCATCTGAGCTCAATCCTAAGAGCTCATTCAAAGAATATACACGTCATGAGACTTCCCTCGTGGTCTAGTGGCTAAGACTCTGAGCTCCGAATACAGGGGGCTCCTGGTTTGATCCCGGGTCGTGGAACTAGATCCTGCTTGTGGCAGCAAAGATCCCAAATAAATATTTTTTAAAAGAAGATTCACAAGTGTTTCTGGATTCTCTTTATCATTAGAATTCTCAGTTACAGAGCTTCCCTCCTCATTAGAACCTCAATCAAGACAATCTCCTGAGCCTAGTTCTGTATCTTGGCATTGAAAATTCCAAGTGATTTTTTTTAAATCCCCCTTAAAGTCTGAATTGCGGAAAATTACAGTAATATAAACACATTTTCATGGCGAGATGCTTGCTGCAGTAGACTCATCCATCACATTTAAGACCTGCCCGAGAGACAATCTGACGGTGGATAAATGGAATTGCTGTCCCCGTTTCGAGCAGTGCCATCAATAGTTAGTTAAAAATCATGCTTTATCATTTTTGGAATCAATAATTTCGTATTATTCCAGTATACAGGCCAGTTCTTGATCAATGATTCTATTGAACCTCTGAAATTTCACATGAAATAATAGATATTTTTAAAAATCTTAATGTATAAAGGAGATGTCTGAAAGCTTGCTGTTATAAATCAAGTTGCTGGGTGACCTGGGATATCTTATTCTTCAGATGCTATTTTGGGTCTTAATACATCCTTCCGTGGAAACAAATCTTGGGAATACTAAGGAGCGTTTAAAGTTTTCAGGAGCTACAGTTGCGTGGAAAAAACAGAAGTACACCATCCCCTGATTTTTCCTCTTAAGAAACAATGTGAGTTGTCAATATCACAAGGTAACAAATAGCCTAGTCTATTCAATGAAGAAAATATATGTTTCCTATATTAGGAAACTGGTTCAGGCACAGTCTCAGGAGTACGCTTTGCATTTGGATAAGGGGTAAAACACAAAGACTTCAAAGAGAAG
Source organism: Dama dama (assembly GCF_033118175.1). Taxonomy (NCBI): domain Eukaryota; kingdom Metazoa; phylum Chordata; class Mammalia; order Artiodactyla; family Cervidae; genus Dama; species Dama dama. Next base: position 160,722,721 of record NC_083714.1, on the reverse strand, counting down.
CGTACTATGAATAAACCAGGCACTCCCAGGAGCTGCTAGCGGTAAAGAATCTGCCTTGCCGATGCAGGAGACGCAAGATAGGAGGGTTCGATCCCTGGGTTGGGAAGATCCCCTGGAGAAGGAAATGGCAACCCACTCCGGTATTCTTGCCTGGAGAATCCCCATGGACAGAGGAGCCTGGTGGGCTACAGTCCATGGGGTCGCAAACTCAGTCGGACACGACTGAGTACCCACGCTTGCTTGCTTATTCAAGCAAAGATGATAGAATGTGTTCTTAGAGGACGGGTCAAGATTCATAAAATCACCTGGGCCAGTTGAAGGGGAAGTTTATTCAGATGGGTTGAATGGTGATAGCCACTTTTAGGCCGCAAGCCTACTGTGCATTAAGGGGCTTGACTGACATTGTCCTTCTTCCCGATGGCCGCCCTGCAGGCGGATCTTGCTGTGTGAGTTTTGCAAACGAGGAAATGGATGTTGTGAGGTCAGAGTTAAACTTGTTGGAAGTCTAGCAAGTGGCTGCCTCTCTTCCAAGATGCCTCTGGGTGCCTTCCGTGCTGTTTGTATGAAGCACCCTTTGTCAGGAAGAACAAGATTTCCTGTTGCTGTTTAGTAGCTCAGCTGTGTCTGACTCTCTGCGACCCCATGGACTCTAGCCCATCAGGCTCCCCGTCCATGGGATTCTCCAGACAAGAACACTGGAGTGGGTTGTCATTTCCTTCTCCAAGGGATCTACCCGACCCAGGGACTGAATGCACGTCGCCTGCTTGGCAGGTGGCCTCTTTACCACTGATCCACCTGGGAAGCCCAACAAATGATCAGGGGCATGTAAATTGTGAGTATGTACCACACAGGCCCCTGAAAGGTTATGCAAGGATTTTAATTTTTTTAAAATATTTATTTGGCTGCTCCACGTCTTAGTTGCAGCATGTCGGATCTTTGACCTTCCTCGTGGCATGCAGGGTCCCTTAGTTGCAGCGCTCGAACTGTTTACTGACGCCATGCGGGATGTAGTTCCCTGACCAGGGATCAAAGCCAGGCCTCCTGCGTTGGGAGCACAGAGTCTCTAGCCACTGCACCACCAGGGACGTCCCTGGAAGGATTTTTAAATTTTGCTCAAAGAAGTGAACAAGTGCAACCAGTGTCCGTTCCCCTTCCTTCTTACCTCCAAAGGATTCTGGAAAGAAACTCATTCAGCTGCCTTTGTTCATCTTTTTTTCCTTTTCAGTTTTCACTGTAGCTATTCATGCAGGCATGCATTCTTTTATTCATTTTTCATTCATTGGGTAAATGTCGTTACGTGTTTATGAGGCGTTAGGGTCCCAGCCTTCCTCTTTCTGCCTTGTAGCCGCATCAAGGATTTCTTTTAATATGGGAGATTTTTGTTTTGTTTGTTTCTAAGGGCAAAGAACCCACTTCTTGCTACAGCGGCGTCACTTTGATCACATTAGGTTGATATCGGTGTCTGTGTTCTTAAATCGCACGCCGCATTGTTTAGGCTATTATATTGAGTATGCCTGTTCCTCCTGAGTGTGAAATAACATATCTCATCTTTTCGACACCTCACGCAGCAATATGCTGCCACTTCCCTCTCCTCTTGTAATTACTTTGAGATTATTGTCTTGAGACCCTGTCTTGAGTGTTTTGAGAATTCCGATTTCAGGCAGCAAGCGTGAATTTGGAAAGCGAACGTGTACGACAGTGCTTTTGGAGCTGGTGTATCTGGTCGGGGGTAGAAATCAAGGGAGGTGTCTTTCAGCACGTCACAGACCTTTATCTGCCAGTTTCAGGCCCCTTCCTGTCTTGGATCCATTGAGAGATTCTGGCTTGTGATTTCATCAAGGAAAGAGTTGATGGAGATTTATTTAAACGGGATGGTTGTTTAGTCTTGTAAGTCGTGTCCAACTCTTTGTGACCCCATGGACTAATAGCCATTCTTTAAATCGAATCTCTTTGTGACCCCAGGGACTATAGCCCGCCAGGCTCCTCCGTCCATGGGATTCCCCAGGCAAGAATACTGGAGTGAGTTGCCCTTTCCTTCTCCAAAACGAGGCGGGGTCGCTGCGAATTTGGGTTATATGATGTGGCTTAATTCCAGAGGAGTGGACCAGAGGTGGAAGACGGTACAGTCTCTGAGCTGGAAGCTATGGCTCCTAATCATTGTGATTGTAGATGGAATAATAATAATTTGAGATCCTTTGCTAATCAGGGAAACCTTGGAACTGGCTGCTGACAAGCAGGAACAAGCAGGTAATTAAAGTGAATTTGCATGCATTTACACTTCGATCATTGTCTGCAAGGTTCCTTCTCTAAAAATAGACTTTGTGTCTTTCAAGATATGCAGGAAATCAAAGGAAGGGGAAGAACTAGGTGCAGTGCATCAATAATGCTTAATACAAAAAAAAAAAAAAAAAGACCTCTCCCTCACACAAGACAATTTATCCAATGATGCTCTCATCTTTAATTACATGATGGGCTCATCGAATGTTTTTAGGTCATCAACTATAACTGATTCATTGTTGCACTTTGCCATCTTTGCTAAATAGTGAAGCTGGGAGCTTTGCAAACATATTCGATAGGCCTGTCAAGACTGTGTTATTATCCGTCATATGTTAAGTCAGAGTCTGCATACGTTTGTGGAATGGCCCATTATAACATGCAGAACTGGATATCTGTTTTACATCAGGAGCCAAACAGTTTACATTTAGTGAGTCGCAGTAGTGAAAGTTGCTCAGTCGCGTCCAAATCTTTGCGACCCCATAGACTGTACACTCCATGGAATTCTCTAGGCCAGAATACTGGAGTGGGTAGCCTTTCCCTTCTCCAGGGGGATCTTCCCAACCCAGGGATCGAACCCGCGTCTCTTGCATCTCCTGCGTTGACAGCCAGATTCTTTACCACTGTCCCACCTAGGAAGCTTCTGCTAACCCAAAACTGCCAGTCCATTGCCTTCCCCTGCTCCCCCATTCCTTAGGAATCACAAGTCTGTTTTCTATGTTTTGTTTCTGTCTCATATGTTTTCTATGTCTTTGTTTTCTTTCAACAGTCTCTTTCTGTTTCATACATTGGTAATCTTAACTGATGTGTCTTTGCAAATGATCTTGAGAGACTGCATACATGGTCAGACAATGGACAGACCTTATATGACGATAGAGCTCAGATCAATCATATCCTCAGTAAGCAACTCTACATACCTTCTTCCAAGTCATCCCAGTACGGTTCTCTCTGGGTTTTTTTTTTTTTTTGGCCTCTCTGCCTGTAGAGGACCCACCAGAGAAGGGAAAATACACCCCCCCCCTCAAACTGACACGTGAGGTCCCTCACTTCTAGTTATCTGCCTCCAACTCCTCCAACTAAGAATCTGCAAGCAGGGGACATTTAAATCCATCGCTTTTCTCTCTGTACTGTTTTCCGCTCTCTGCCTGCCTTTCAGAGTCTGTTGCAGACTCAGGTGTCAGTGGCTGGCTTCCTTTCTAGTGTGTTAATCGCTCAGTCGTGTCCGACACTTGACGACCCCCTGAGCTGTAGCCCGCCAGGCTCCTCCGTCTGTGGGATTCTCCGGGCAAGGATACTGGAGTGCGTTGCCGTTTCCTTTTCCAGGCCCAGGGAGGAAACCCGGGTCTCCTGCATTGCAGGCAGATTCTTTACTCTCTGCGAGCAGCCTCTGCTTGCATTCATGGCATGGAAGGGTGCAGGGTTGGGGGGCGGTCTCTCTGTATTTCCCCAAACATGAATTGGTTTGTAATATGATGGATACAATAGGGGCAGACTGACTGCATCTCCAGGATTGCGGGTGACATGGGTTAATTTCCATTTTGCACTAGACTCATGTCTATTTAGGGCTTCCCTGATAGCTCAGTTGGTAAAGAATCTGCCTGCAATGCAGGAGACCCCAGTTTGATTCCTGGGTCGGGAAGATCTGCTGGAGAAGGGACAGGCTACCCACTCCAGTGTTCTTGGGTTTCCCTGGTGGCTCAGCTGGTACAGAATCTGTCTACAATGCGGGAGACCTGGGTTCGATCCCTGGGTTGGGAAGATCCCCTGGAGGAGGGAAAGGCTACCCACTCCAGTGTTCTGGCCTGGAGAATTCCCTGGACTGAAGAGTCCACGGGATCGCAGAGCGTCGGACACAACCGAGCAACTTTTGGTCTCACTCTCACTGTCTACTGGGGGCAAATGGGAATAATCCATTTAACGTCCTCTCCAAGGATAAAAAGATATATATACATGTCTTTTGTTTTGTTTTTTCCATTAATAATTGAGAATCACTTCTGCAGTAACCCCGGTGTTGTTAGTTTTTATTCTTCTTAAAAAATGTTTTCACATGACATACATCTCCTTTAAATGTTTTGTTCTATTTATTTTTTTGGCCACTCAGGCTTGTGAGATCTTACTTCCCTGACCAGGGATCAAACCTGCACACCCTGCATTAGAAGCCCAGAGTTGTAACCGCCGGACCGCCAGGAAAGTCCTCTAGTTTTTCTTCTGTTTTATTCCCCAACCCCCCGCTGCCTCTGATATATTTGAAAAGCTGAGCAGACACGTCAGTCAGTGAGACCAGAGACGCGGGTGGAGGATTTTGGGAGCTGGGGAAGCAGGGGTCTGTGACCAGCCCATTCCAGTTGACTGTGTGTAGACATAAGCTCTGAGGGTGATCTCTGATACCACCCCAGAGGAGGTTGCACAATGGGAAGGCAGTCGATCGGATGTTTTTGGAGAAAGGACAGGATTCAGGACAAGTCTCTACAGCTGAGTCGCTTTTCTCTACAATTGGCTCCGTCAAAGGGGTGCCAGATGCAGATCAGCGTAGGTCACTGCAGGGATTCTTTGTGTGGGGTGATTTTGTCTGGCTTTTTAATCCAGCCGCCTCACATGACTGTAGGCATCGACCTCTGAAGGCTCTCTTTCTTGTAATAATGGTTTTCTTACCTGTGGGCCTCTCTAACAAAAGGAATAGAAGATGAAGCGGTCTGGGTAGACACGTGTGATGTCACGGCATTGTGTGTCCTCCAAGTGTCTCAGAGAAACTGTGAAGTCCCTTTGGTGTCGTCGCTTCTAAAAGACGCCCCTCGGTCTCCCCAGGAATCTCACCGGAGCGGGAGGTGGGTGCTTTGAAGCAGCAAGGCAATGTTAGGAGTTTAATTCTAAGGCCGTGTCAGCAAAGAGACACTCCGGTGCAAGTTGGGAATTTGATTGCCTCGGAGAGGAACAGACAGACAGTGTTTCTGAAAATAAGTGCTTTTGAACATAAAACAGAAATTGCACAAAACCAATCTTCTGTGTTTGATGGCAATTTCCGTTTCTGTTTCAATCGCTTGTTCAGGTAAAATTACAGTGGAGCTGGTGTTCCTACTTAACTGATCTCGGTCTTCAGCTGTTGACTTTTGAAACACCGCTTACAGAAAAGGCACTTGTCAGGCATACTTCTCTTCTATTTCTTGATAAAAAGAAAGGCCAGTAGGATATTAAAGTCTATCTATGTAGCCGATCATACTGCCATTTAACTTTGAAAATGGATCAGAGAGAAAGAGGTCATGGTTGACGGCCTCTTACAAAAAGGCTGTTTTGGGCAAAATCTTCTGTTTAGCAAGGATATGAACTTGGGGGCGCTTATCCGCCGATTTCCCACATCCTGTTAGTTTGGAGGGTGGTCCCCAGGGTGCTGACTTGAGGGCCTGAAACTCCTGTGGTGTTAAGTGGGCGTGGGGGGAACCTTGGAGATGGCTTGAGATGATCAAAGGTGGGTTGTGGAGCTGTCCACTCACACAGTGCTGAAATCAGAGGGGAAGACCAGAATTCAGTGTCGGGTCCTTGCACTCACAGGCTCTTTGGATGACATTCTGTGGATGAAATACACGTTTTCTGTGTCTGAGAAAGTCCTGAAGGAGGGCATTAAGTAAGGCACAGTACACTCAGAAGGGAATTCGTTATCTGGTTTGCCAGTTGGGATGCCTGCAAGTCAAAACAGGGACCTAATGTCTGGCTTCCCTGGTGGTTCAGAGAGTAAAGAATCTGTGTGCAGTGCAGGAGGCCGGGTTCGATCCCTGGGTCGGGAAGATCCCCTGGAGAAGAAAATGGCCACCCACTCCAGTATTCTTGCCTGGAGACTCCCATGGACAAAAAAGGAGCCTGGCAGGCTACAGTCCGTGGGGTCGCAGAGTCAGACGCGACTGAGTGAGTAAGCACATGTGTGCAAGGTTGGAAAAGTGAGCCTGGGGTGGGCCTGGATTTCAAAGTCATAAAGTCTGGACCTTGTAGGTGAGCGAGGCTTAAAGTAAGGAAATTCTGAATTGTAAGAGAATGAGCATTATATTCTAATCATTAAAATGGGGAAGTGTTTTTATCTATGCCACTCCGGTAGAATTCCAAGCCGGAGAAGGAGTAGAGACAGACAGTGGCTAGAGAAAGGGGGAAGACTAGTATGATGGAGATTTTTATTACGGCAGAATCCGATGAAGGAGAGTCAGAACAGCCTTAACGAGACACTTGAACCAGTTTTAAATCTCGAAGGTGAAGCGAATCCGTTCTGAGTTAGACGATTCCGTAAGTGACTTTGTGAAGAGAGAGTGTGGGCTTTTAGTTATTCACGGATAAAAAATGCATGAAGCCTGCTCTCTTCTTGGATCAAAAGCATTTTCTAGGAAGTCAGCCCTTTGGTCTTTTGCGGAATGACAGTATAGGCAAGAAGTAGCCAGCATGCTTGTCCATCTCTTTCTGTACCGTGAAACGTTTTGAAGTTCTCTTGATCCGAGTGACTGAACCATTAAAATTGCCATTAACAGGTGTATCGGATAAGACTTACAATTCAGCTGTGTGCTAGCTACAAAATCGTTTGTCATGGCCGATCCTATGAGATTAGGCAGTGACCAAGGTGTATAATCCTGAATGCATCTCCACCAAAAGGAAGAGGGGCACGCTGAAACTCACAGCGTTTGAAAAGCTCTGAAGGGAAACCGACTTCTGAGATGATAATCATGGCCATGGTGGCTCCGCGGTAAAAGAATCTGCCTGCAATGTGGGAGATGCAGGAGATGTGGGTTCGATCCCTGGGCCAGGAAGATCCCCTGGAGGAGGGGATGGCAACCCACTCCAGTATTGCCGCCTGGAGAATCCCATGGACAGAGGGGCCTGGTGGGCTACAGTCCATGAGGTCACAAAGAGTCAGATGCAGCTGAGGTGACTGAGCATGCAGTATGCACATTATCATGGAATATAATGCTTGTATCCCTAATGCAGTGTGTTGAAAGACTCGGCAGTCAATTCCCTCTCGCTTAATTTGCCTTTTAAATGAAATCAGCATGTTAGTTACTTCGTAAATATGTTAGGTTCTGTCTTTGTGGCTCTCCTGTGAAAGCTTTATGTGCTTTGCACACATTTTGTTAACATTTCGCCCATTTTTTTTTTTATTATTTACTGGCATATCCTGCCCCTGAAACCGCAGACAGCATTGAGCAAGGAAAGTGTTTGTCGCTCAGTCATGTCTGACTCTTTGTGACCCCACGGACTGTAACCCACCAGGCTCCTCTGTCCATGGGATTTTCCAGGGCAAGAATACTGGAGTGGGTTGCTGTTCCTTTCTCCAGGGGATCTTCCCCATCCAGGGATTGAACCCTGGGTCTCCTGCACTGGAGACAGATTCTTTATCACCTGAGCGAGCAGAGAGGCCAGTGTTCAGTAAGGAAGGCCACCTTTGTTTTCCTGGAACGTGCCCCGCATTAGTTAGTCTTTGCCTTCCTCTGAGGGTCAGCTGAGTGTTACATCCCAACCAACTGTCGATACCGTCTTCTGCATCGATTCCCACTTGAGGTGGTACTTGACTCACTGCCGGGAGTTGTTCTGGTTCTTCATCTCCACTCCTTTCTCATCCGGCTCTTATTTACAGACTGTCAGTAGGATGCTCGGCACTCTAGCACAGCTAACCTGAGCTCCGTCGGCGTTTTCAAGATTCCTGTCTTTTAGCATAAGGGCGTGTTTTCATGATAACACATGTCTGCAGTCGTGTCTGACTCTTTGCGACCCCGTGGACTGTCGCCTGCCAGACTCCTCTGTCCATGGGATTCTCTAGCCAAGAATACTGGAGTGGGTTGCCATTCCCTTCTCCAGGGGATCTTCCCAACCCAGGGCTGGAAGCTGCGTCTTCCACTTTGTAGGCAGACTCTTTACCCTCTGAGCCACTGGTCTACAGGATGTTAGCTTGACGGATGAAGGATGTAAACACAGTAAATACTGGATATGCCCCTTCTCCCAGCTCTTTATAATCTTTTACAAGTGTGGTGGACAATAACAGGTCCAGTTAGGTACATAAATATGTTCTTGCTCTCTGTCCGAGTGAACAGGCTATGGAAAAGGTGTTAGAGAAAAGACTGCCTATAAGAGAATTCCTTCGCTGGAAGATACAGTCCTCGCCATTCTGTTCACAGGATTTATCGTTCATGTTTTTCGTGTTGAGCTTCCTGTAACCCTCATCAGAATGCTTCTTTTTTAAAGAAGAGCTTTTTCTTTTGTATTGGGGTATAGCTCATTAACAATGTTGTGATGGTTTTAGGGAGACAGCAAAGGGACTCAGCTATACATACACATGTATCTGTTCTCCCCCAAACTCCCCACCACCCTGTACATACCCGATCTCATCTGATCCCTGAAGCTATTAGCTTCAGGGTCAGACCTGGTTAATACTTGGATGGGAGGATGCTTCTTGCTGTGGGGAGGAAAAAAAAAAAAAGTCAAACATCCTTCATCCATCAAGCTAACACTGTAGATGGTAGAGAATCCACCCTCCATGCAGGAGACCCAGGTTTGATCCTGGGTCGGAAAGATACTCTGGAGAAGGGAATGGCGCTGGACTCCAGTATTTTTACGTGAGGATTCCCATGGACAGAGGAGCCTAGTGAGCTACAGTCCACGGGGGTCACGGAGAGTCAGACACAAATGAACCATTAACACTTTGACTTTCTTTTCACTGTAGACCCCAGATCATGTGTCCCTGGAGACCTCAAGCAATGGAACTCAACTTCCCCTAGAAGAAGCAGAGACCTAGAGATGAGCCATAACCTCAAGTCTGCCTTGGGCCATTCAGGCTAGACCCAGTGTGTGCAAGGGAGTGATGTACCTTATTCAAAATCCTCCTGTTCTCAAAACGCTATAGAACTTCTGACTGATGACTCCACAGCTGAGGACTTGGTTTTTTGCTGTTGTTATTGTTCGTTGCTGTGCTGTGTCTGACTCTTTGCGACCCCATGAACTGCAGCATGCCAGGACTTGGTTACACCCAGTCTTTTCACTCACCCCCGCTATGATGAGGCTTGAATCTCCATCCTTCTTGTGTGTTTCTTGCTAGAGCATCCCTCGTTGTGGCTTGGGAGGGCCTGCCAGAGCCCTGCCTCTGTGGCAAGCGTCTCACTAAACAATTGTCAACCGAGAGCCTTTAGGGCGTGAAGGATTGAGGCTTCACATGCCTGTTTAGAAGCTGAAGACGGACAGGAACAGTGAGGGAGCTGAGCCAGTTAGTTCAGCTTTGCTTTGGCTGCTGCCTTTTCGTGCTTCAAGAATCACCCGCAGGAGCTAAGTTCATGTCCCAACGTTGACGTGTTCAGAGCATAACTCATTGGTATCCTTGTATCAGGAGTTATTAGTAACCTTTAATAGACCTAGGAAGGGCTGGGACCTCCCAACATGTTCAATGACAGATGCTACGAGAGATGCTCTTGGCGGTGCAGTGGTTAAGACTCTGCTCTTCCACTCCAGGGGGTCACGGGTTCGATCCTTGGTCAGGGAACTAAGATCCTGCATGTTGTGCAGGGTGGCCAAGAAAGGGAAAAAAAAAAAAAGATGCTCAGAGAATGTTCTAGGAACTTCCAACTTTGGAATAAATGTCAGCCTCATACCCTTCATCTAAGTGTTCTTAAATTAACCCTTTGAAGTTTTTTAAACTGTCTAAGAATTTCCTGATAGTGATAAAATTATGTGTGCATATGTGTGCATCGCAAAGAGCATTTGTTTTTGTTCAGTTGCTGAGTTGCGTCCGAGTCTTTGCAACCCCATGGACCGCAGCACTCCAGGCTTCCCTGTCCTTCACCAGCTCCCGGAGTTTGCTCAGACCCATGTCCATTGAGTCGGTGATGCCATCCAACCATCTCATCCTCTGTCGTCCCCTTCTCCTCCTGCCCTCAATCTTTCCCAGCCTAAGGGTCTTTTCCATGAGTCAGCTCGTCACATCAGATGGCCAAAGTATTGGAGCTTCAGCTTCAGCATTAATGCTTCCGATGAATATTCAGGATTGATTTCCTTTAGGATGGACTGGTTCCATCTCCTTGCAGTCCAAGGGACTCTGCAGAGTCTTCTCCAGCACCACAATTCAAAAGCATCAATTCTTTGGCATTGAGCCTTCTTTTTGGTTCAACTCGCACTTGTTGAAATTCTCAAAAGCATACGTGTACGTAGAAGAAAGTACCCACGGTGGTTCCGAAGAGATCCTGACTCTTCTCTGGGCTGATTCTAGAGGTAGAGGCCGTGCCTCCCTTGGGTCAGAACAAAGGGACCACCTCGAAAAGGGTTGCTCTCCAGGGTTGTTTAGAATCCAGCTTCTCTCTTCCACGGTTCCACTAAGGTTTACCGTGTATTACTACGCTGCAGGTTGGGAGGGTTCCTTGGGGGTCTATCTATCGTAATGTCAAGAGAGGGGGAAACTGATGAGTATGTAGGCTGATGACACTCATGCTGGGGCAAAAATGTAGAAAAAACCAAGTCTTTTACGCATTGATTGCCGCTAGGTAAAATCTCCGTGTGATCCCAGTTGTTAGGTGACCGTGCTCGTCAAAACACAAAAGGGCGATCAAAGAACCTACTAGAGGTTTTCAGTTTCTCCTTTTCTGAACCTCTTCTGCCTTCCCCCTGGGATTCATCCTTAGAACTCGGTTCTTTTTTTGTAAGGACTCAGTTCCAAGTGTTCTCCTGGAACCGCTAATCTCCCTGAAGTCAGCCAGTGACGGATTAACACGCAGGCTGCTTCCTCATTCTGGTCTTCCCTGAGCTGAACCTCATTCAGTTTCTCCAGTCACGTGATCTTTCTTGGTAGCCCGGCTCCCTGGTCAGTCACTGGGCGATCAGTCTGGAGATGCTGCAGTTCCTAAGAGTGTGACTCTTGTTCATTCCGGAGACGGGAAGATGACAACGCAGTAGAACAACCGAGTTCGTTTTTCAAGACGCTCTCGTGGCCTGAAGGGACCGTAGCAGATTTTTGCAAATGCAGACCCTTCGTATGTGGTCGGAGATCTGGCATTCATCAAGAGGTCTTTCCAGACATCAGACATGGGCCTTTTAAAAAAAAAAAAAATCTGTCCAATGCAAGAGCAATTAGGGGCTAATACTTTGCAAGGGAAAAGAAAACGCACACCTCATACAGGCAAAAATACTAGTGGGAACTGGGCCGTCCCAAGACATTAGCTTGGGGATTCTTATTGTCCTTCACGGACCCCTAGAAGTCTTTGTGGTGCTAGTGGTCAAGAACCCGCCTGCCAGTGCAGGAGATGTAAGAGACCTGGGTTCGATTCCTGGGTTGCGAAGATCCCCTGAAGAAGGGCATGGCCACCGGCGGCTCCAGTATTCTTGTCTGGAGAATCCCATGGACAGAGGAGCCTGGCGGGCTACAGTCCATGGCGTCGCAAAGAGCTGGACAGGACTGAAGTGACTTAAAACTCATTGTCCTTCACACACCCCTAGTAGAAGTAGTAGCTAGTTGTTCAGTCGTGTCTGACTCTTTGCGACCCCACGAACAGACAGTTTTCCCCGCCCAGGTCTCCTGCATTGCAGGCAGATTCTTCACCATCTGAGCACACCTAGGAGTCTTCAAAACTTCCTAGTGGTTAAGTCAGAACTCTTTTGCTAAGAGCACTAAGATAATATTTGCCTATTTTCACTGGGTTGATTTTTTTTTTTAATTACAGTGCCAAAAGTTGTGGGTACCCTAGCATAAATTAGTTGAGTGATATTAAGACTGTGTTAGTAATTGTTTTATTCTTTCTGCTTCTGTAGGTAGCTTTCAACACTGTTTCCCTTAAGAATGTCCTGGGTGGAGTAAAAAAGGAAATGTAATCCTCTGTCCTGGGGTACATGTTTTCTCCACCTCCTCTATGACAGAAGGGGAAAAAGTGAAGTCCTGACTGCAGGAAGTCATGTTTAGTTATTTATTTTTTGTGTAAGGAGGCGCTTATGCTGTTATTTGAGTTGTTATGTGCTAAACTAGACGCAAGTTGGGACACCCTTTTTTTTTTGTTTTTTTCCATGAAATACCATTTTCTCTTAACTGCTAGAGAGACTTCAGGATTTAGAAGACATATTTTTTGTTTGTTGGTTGGTTTTTGGCTCCAATGGGTCTTTGTTGCTATGCATGGCCTTTCTCAAGTTTTGGGGAGCAGGGGCTACTCTCTAGTTATGGCGTGCAGACTTCTTATCGCGGTGGCCTCTCTTGTTGAGGAACAGGGCCTCTAGGGCCTGTGGGCTTCAGTAGATGTGGCTCATGGGCTTAGTCTCATGTGGGATCTTCCCAGACCAGGGATCAAACCCGTGCCCCTTTGTTTTGCAAGGGCGATTCTTAACCAGTGGACCACCACGCAAGCTTGGAAGACATTTTTGGGTGACCAACGTGAGCTGATCACCCCAGGGATAGCAGCAGATGTCACTTATTCTTAGCGATAAGGTTTGACAGCTTTTCAATCCTTACAGACTCTTCAGAGAAGATTCGTGGTGATTTTAACAAATGAAATCTTTAACGCTCCATGATACAATGTGTGAATATATTTAGATTTGCTGCGTGGCATTCTGAAGCACTGTTTTGTAAATGAATCATGCATTCTGTTAAAAAAAAAAAAAATCCATTTCTGCTGAAAGATCCATTCAAAATGCAAGACAGAGCCACGGTTTAGAATGAAACAGGATATGAAAAGATCATTAATCCTACAGATTCCAGATTTCAAGCCGTCTTTAAGAAACGATCCATTTTTGGAATTTGGGTGTATGAGAATTTAGACGTTTAATGGCATCCAAGAGGAATGTCCATAGTACTCTGAGGAGAAAAAGCTTTTCCAACTAGATATCCGTGCAAGATTGCATTTTATTCTGAACCCCCAAGCAAAGCAGCGTACGACAACAGATTGAGTGCAGGGACGCACATTTGAATCCAAGTGTCTTTTAGGAGGCCAGGTGTTAAAAACGTCAGCAAGAGCCAGGAGATGCTTGTCGAGTCTTCATTTAGTTTGGTAAAATCTGTTTATTTTCCACAACTATGTTATTTGTGTTTTGACAGAGCATTGCTCAGTAAACACTACAGGAATGTCTCAGTTTTGTTTGCACCATACTAAACCACATGGGGGGCTTACCCGGTGTCTCAGAGGTAAAGAATACCAGCTGCCAGGGCAGGGGACACAGGAGACATGGGTTCGATTCCTAGTTTGGAAAGATTCCCCTGAAGGAGGGCATGCACTCCAGTCTTCTTGCCTGGGAGATCCCATGGACAGAGGAGCCTGGGCGGGGGCGGGGCTCCAGTCCAGAAAGTGACAAAGTTAGTTGGACGTGACAGGAGCGACTTAGCACGCATGCACGCAGACCACACGAGCTGTTAATTTCTGAAGCCGCTGCTAACAACGTCAAGGGGTCCTGAAACGATCAAGTTTGAGAACTGCTGCAGAAATCGTGTTGCTGAAACCGAGATGACCTTGAACCTCACCGGGGGAGCTTGGCACAGACGGCGTCTTTGGGTTCATCTGAAAATTGTAATTCTGGGACACGGTTTGGGCCAGATACCCGCACCCCCCCGCCCCCCCCCCCCTCGGCTATAGTTTGGTGAAGTCACTGTGGGGATGAGAGGAGTGACTTTGCAAATAAAAATTCAGACTACAGACAGCACCGTGAATTTTTTTTTTTTTAAATCCCAAAATAAATGCCACTTTTTGCTTTCTACACCTCCTGGTTTTTAGATGTACTCATGTAAGTGGCTGTGGTGGTTATTTTGGAAAGTTGAGAGTGACCTGTTCATTGTTGTTTCTTGGGCCTTGGTTGCTAAGGTAACTTTCCAAGTGGGGAAATTGATCTCTTGTAGCATGGCCATGTGTTCTGTGGGCTTGGAAACATGTGGCTTGGATCTAATGCTCTGAATGTAAAATACTTTTTTTTTTTGGAAAATCTCCACTCATTTTATTCAGCCGGGCTTAAGACACAAATCTTCTTATTTACCAAAGTAGTGATGAGTAAACAAGAACAGCTTGTTAAAAGCCATCATTTCAATGAAGGAAAACAACGAGTGCCATTTAAAGGGCATAATTTCTTTACAGTTCCTATGTTGTTCATCTTTAACATGAAAGTATCGAAACTGAGAAATGGACGTGTCCAACTTCTGTGACCATCCAGAAAAAGACTAAAATAGCTGTGAACAATGGTAGGGACCGGGCTGGCTAGCATGACTCCAGGAGAATTTTAAGAGGAAAAGATTTATAATGGGGATCTCAGAGAAACAAATACATCCTGGGGGGAAAAAAAAAAAAAAAAGAATCACCAGTATACCATTTGATTCAAGACTCGCTGACACAATGTGTTATACCCGATGACCGTGACGGAGAGATGCTCAGAAGAGCGCTGCTTTCTTGGGTTTTGAAACTTTTCAAGACGAGTGCAAGGTTTGGAAATCTGGAGAGAGACACACGCAGTTCGAAATATGCTAGATGAAAAAGTTTTTGTAAAACATGACTGTGAAGTGGCATATTGTTGTTTAGTTGCTAAACCGTGTTCGACTCTTTGTAACTCCGTGGACTGTAGCCCGTCAGGCTCCTCTGTCCATGGGATTCTCCAGGCAGGAATACTGGAGTGGGTTGCCATGCCCTCCTCCGGGGGAATCTTCCCCACCCAGGGATCGAACCCACATCTCCTGCATTGCAGGCGGACTCTTTACTACTGAGCCACCAGGGAAGACCCCCGAGTAGCATGGTAACATGGACATAAGGATAAACAGTGGTAAAGAGGAAAGAGTTAATAACAGCGACACATGAAGACTTAAAAGTCTGGGAGTTAACAAACGCCGTAGGGGCAGGACTTCCCCTGTGGTCCAGTGGTTAAGAATGTGCCTTGTAATGCAGGGAACGCTGGTTCGATCTCTGGTCAGGGGACTTTGATCCCGCGTGCCGAGGGGCTGCTGAGCCCGTGCACCACAACTACTGAAGTCCACGCACCCTATGGCACTCACGATCTGCAACAAAACAAGTGACCCCAGTGAGAAGCCCATGGCTGCAGCTAGAGAGTACCGCCCCGCCCACGATGGTGTCTAAAGCCATCCCTGGGATTAACCTCTGTCATCCGTGAGAGCGCTGGAAATCTGTGTCCTGCTTTTTAGGCAAACAGTGGAGGACCCAGGGTTTTCTCTTCTCCGCTTCTTCCTGGTTGTCTTCTGCCCGACAGGCGTGTCTGGGGGAGGAGGCGTCCTGCGGTTCCCTCAAGTAGTCAAGATGCCTGTTGTCTGATTTCATCTTATTCATGGTTGTGGCATTCATTGACAGACTGGATGGTGTAGTTTAAAACAGCAACATAGAATCACGTCCTTTATGAACACAGGTGAAAAATTCTAAACACAGTATTGGCAGACCTCGCATACGTCCAGACCCAAAGGATAATATATGATAATAAAGTACAGTGTATTTCATGAATGAAATAAATGTTAAACTTCAGAAATTATATCAAGGGACTTCCCTGGTGGTTTCAGTGGCCAAGACTCTGCACTCCCGTTGTAGGGGCCCAGGTTCACTCTCTAGTCAGGGAACTACATCCCACAAGCTGCAGCTAAGATCTGGTATAGAAATTACATCAATATAATTAATGATAATAAGAAGTGTAAGAGAAAGCCCATGTAACTACACAGGCATTTGATTAAAAACATAGTCCTTACAAATTAAAAAAAAAAAAACAAAACTAGTAAAACAGATACGGAAAACAAACTGCTTTAATATGATAAATGGTCTTAAAATAACAATCATCAATCCAATACTGAGATTTTGGAAGATTGCTATTCGAGTTAGGTGCAGAACTATGACATCAATTTTCATTGCTGTCATTAAACTCTCTTGGTTAATTTACAATAATAAGACACCGAAGAAGATAATCAAATGTATTTTAATATTAGATTAAGAGACAATTATTTGTTTTTACAGACTGGAGACTAATAAAAGCAAACTAGAATTAAGCCAATCTTATCAGGGTAATTAATATCAATGCAAGTTACATACACAAATCAATAGTTGTTGGTTTTTTTTTTTTTTTTTTTTGTCTGCAGTTGGTAATAATGTCTTAGGAAAGCAATGAAAAATTGCCAACTGGTAATGATGTTGAAAATGACTAGTTCATAGACATAAATTTAATAAGAAGGACTTAGAATTTACATGTATTTTGTTAAGTACAAAAGAAAGCCTGAATATATGAGAGCTAGTCCATTGTCCTGGATTTGAATACTTAATTGTATAAAAACACAAATATGTAAATTGAATGCACCCTGGTAAAATCCTAGCGCATGGGGAGGGAAGGAGGAAAAGGATTAAATATTCTTCACCTTTTGTGAACAGTCAGGGATATTGTGAAAAAAAATAATGTTTGTGCAACGATGCCTGTGTGTTTGTATGGGGGGGGGGGGGGCTGGTCTAATTTACCAGAAATTCCAACTTACCTTAGTTTTGTTAATTGAAACACCCAATACTAGTGAGGAAATGGATAAACACATAAGTGTTCTTGCCTGGAGAATCCCAGGGACGGGGGAGCCTGGTGGGCTGCCGTCTGTGGGGTTGCGCAGAGTCCGACACGGCCGAAGTGACTTAGCAGCAGCAGCATTAACAGCAATTAAACAAAAGAGATTACTGATAGGTGTGTATATACACACACTTACACTTATGATGCGTAACAATTAAATATATTTGTAATTAAGGCTGCAGTTTAATTTAGTAGAAGCAAACTGCTTTCTTTGGTAAGTAGTTCTGGCATCATTGACTGTCTGTATAGAATAAAAAAGAGAAAAACTACATTCCTATCTACAATCATATTTATAAGGAGGTTTAAATGAGTTTAAGAATGAAAACTATATGCTATTAGAAGAAAATTGACCCGACTAATCTGTTAATGCTGGAATCACTTTATTACAAGTTTGCTTGTTATGTAGCTAAGACGTTTTTCCAGTGTTGGGTTTTGTTTTTCCTTGCCACACGATGCAGCTTGTGGGATCTTAGTTCCCCTACCCGGGATTGAACCAAGGCCCTCGGCGGTGAAAGCACAGAGCCCTAACCACTGGGTGATCAGGGAATTTCTCATTTTCCCCAATTTTTATGTCACTTTGTTTTGGGTCTTCCAGTGTTAAGAGAAAGCATCTTTGTTGCTCGACTGGAGAAGAAGAAACACTTTCTGAGCCCAAGTTTTGTACTCAACAAGTTGTAAAATTATATTTTAAGAAACTTGTATTAATCTTGGGGGCTTCCCAAGTGGCACTATCGGTAAAGAACCCTCCTGCCAATGCAGGAGACTCAGAAGACATGGGTTCAATCCCTGGGTCGGAAAGATCCCCTGGAGGAGGGCATGGCAACCCACTCCGGTATTTTTGCCTGGAGAATCCCACAGACAGAGGAGCCTTACGGGCTATTGTCCATAGCGTCGCAAAGAGTCAGACATGACTGAAACGACTGATCTCACATCTACAGATGTATAAATCATATTTTATAAACTTCTAAATTATATTTTAAGAAACTTGTTTACATACAGGTTATTCACAGACAGTTGAATTCATATTCATTTAAGGACAAAACCCGAGACAATACTTCCAAGTGATTTGATACCCAAAAACCTCAGCAGAAAGACTATTTAATTTTCTCACCCTCTGAAGAGGTCTTATCCATGTGATTTGTGCCTTAGGCATGAGAATAATACAAAATAGAAGTGACAGGGGAGGGATGCTAATAAAAGGATTTGTGAGTCCGTGCAAAGAGGAGAAGAAAAACAGCAGGAAACAATTTACAACTTTCCATAATGCAGAAAATGCAGTAGGCAATAGATTTTGTTGGCAGGGGTAGGGAACAATGGGGTAAAGGGGCTTTTCTTTGGGATTTTGTTTTGTTTTGTGAAAACCATGCTGGATTCCTGACAAGTAAATTAATGGCCTTGAGATTGCTCTCAGTAGTTCAACACTCTTTGGTGAATATCCCCAGAGTGGCAGGCTGTGTGTTGAGCTCTGCAGTGATACAGAAGAAAACTGATTAGCTATAACATAAATGTGCTGGGCAAGATGAATTACTCCATTTTTTGAAGAACATTGCATCCGAATGGTTGTATTAATTTGATGCTCATAGGTTTTAGCACCGATGGTTCCTATTTGTAACAGACCCCCTATCCTATGACAGGGATCAGTTCAGTTCAGTTCTGTCGCTCAGTCACGTCCGACTCTTTGAGACTCCATGGACTGCAGCACGCCAGGCCTCCCTGTCCATCACCAACTCCTGGAGTTTACCCAAACTCATGTCCACTGAGTCAGTGATGCCATCCAACCGTCTCATCCTCGGTCGTCCCCTTCTCCTCCTGCCTTCAATCTTTTCCAGCATCAGGGTCTTTTCCAATGAGTCAGCTGTTTGCATCAGGTGGCCAAAGGATTGGAGTTTCAGCTTCAGCATCAGTCCTTCCAATGAACACCCAGGACTGATCTCCTTTGGGATGGACTGGTTGGACCTCCTTGCAGTGCAAGGGACTCTCGGGAGTCTTCTCCAACACCACAGTTCGAGAGCATCCATTCTTCGGATCAATCTATGTAAAAATCTCTGGTGGGAGGAAAGGAGCCTTGGTCGAAGGTCCACTGTGGATTCCATCCTTTGTGAGGTTCTGGAACAGGCAAGGCAAATGTCTGTTGGAGAAAGTGTGAGTTCAGCGTGGCCTTGGTTATGATGAGTGTAGAGCTGAAGTGGAACTTGGCGGGGGGCGGGGGGACCATCTCGAAGGCTTGTGGTCTAGACCCTGATGGGCTTTGGTCCACACACCTATGTGCTCTTTTGTCCTTATCAATGGCATCCTCAATACTTATCTCAAGCATAGCTGGATTTCCCGGACCAAGTCATTCACTGCCGGCCGTGTGGTCAACTGTTTTCCCTGCAGTCACTTGACCATTGACTGTTTTTTCCTGGGATGACGGATCACCCTGTCATGTGGTCATGATAAGGACCCCTGGGCCAACTCCGTATCGAATGCCCCTTTCCCCAACTGACTCCTGCCATCAATTATTTATTCTTGGACTGACTTGGTTATTGACTCCTTTAACCTGGACTGACTCGGTCTTGGACTGTGTTCCTTGCAGTCATTCCGTTGCCGCTGGTCTTCCCTGGACTGAGAGAAACATCATCATTTTTCTCAACTGTGGTTTTTGTCTTGTTTTCGTTTGATGTTTTGGACTGATGCTATTGTTGTTATCCTGTATTGGGGGGGATAATTTTTAATTGGGTCATCCAGGCTGTCTGTGAATTTATTTCATAATTTATTGCATTTCATAGACTGATTTGGCGATAGACTCTTGGCCCCTGAGCCGACTCAGTTATCAGCTATTTACCCCTGGACTTCCTTGGTCATGGACTCTTTACCCATTGACTGACTCTGTTATCTACCCTTTTCACTACCCTGACTCAGTTCAGTTCAGTTCCGTCGCTCAGTCGTGTCCGACTCTTTGCGACCCCATGAACCGCAGCACGCCAGGCCTCCCTGTCCACCACCAACTCCCAGAGCTCACTCAAACTCATGTCCATTGAGTCGGTGATGCCATCCAACCATCTCATCCTCTGTCGTCCCCTTCTCCTCCCACCCTCAGTCTTTCCCAGCATCAAAGTCTTTTCCAATGAGTCAGCTCTTCGCATCAGGTGGTCAAAGTATTGGCGTTTCAGCTTCAACATCAGTCCTTCCAATGAACACCCAGGACTGATCTCCTTGAGGATGGACTGGTTGGGTCTCCTTGCAGTCCAAGGGACTCTCAAGAATCTTCTCCAACACCACAGTTCAAAAGCATCATTTCTTTCCTGCTCAGCTTTCTTTATAGTCCAACCCTCACATTCATACATGACTACTGGAAAAACCATAGCCTGGACAAGAGGGACCTTTAGTCATCACTTATTTTTCCCCTGAGCTGGCTTGGCTATCTCCTTCCCCTCGACTGATGGGTTATCAACTCTTTTCCCTGTACTGAGGTCATCATTAACTGTTTTCCTTCTAATAAGTGGGTCATCACCTGTTTTCCACAGACCTGGGGGAACCCTCCTTAACTTTGGATTCCCCATCAGCTCTTTCCCTTGCACTGATTTGTTCATGGGCTCTTTCCTTCCCTCTGTTGAGATTTCAGACAGTCATCTCCATCATCAGCTGGACTGACCTGATCACTGACTGTTTTCCCTGGACTGACTCAGTCATTGACTATTTATGCCTGGACTAATCGGTCATCATCTACGTACCCCAATCTGTTATTGGCTATTTTCCCCTGCCTTCCTTAGTCGTAGGCTATTTATGCCTGGACTGACTCGGTCATTGACTATTTATCCCCTGACTAAGTAATCAGTGAAAAGTTATGACCAACCTAGATAGCGTATTAAAAAGCAGAGATGTTACTTTGCCAACAAAGGTCCGTCTCATCAAGGCTATGGTTTTTCCAGCAGTCATGTATGGATGTGACAGTTGGACTCTAAAGAAAGCTGAGCGCCAAAAAATGAATGCTTTTGAACTGTGGTGTTGGAGAAGACTCTTGAGAGTCCCTTGGACTGCAAGGAGATCCAACCAGTCCATCTTAAAGGAGAACAGTCCTGAATATTCCTTGGATGCTGAAGCTGAAGCTAAAGTTCCAATCTTTTGGCCACCTGATGCAAAGAATGGACTCATTGGAAAAGACCCTGATGCTGGGAAAGATTGAGGGCAGGAGGAGAAGGGGACGACAGAGGATGAGACGGTTGGATGGCATCACCGACTCAATGGACATGAGTTTGAGTGAGCTCTGGGAGTTGGTGGTGGACAGGGAGGCCTGGCGTGCTGCGATTCATGGGGTCACAGAGTCAGATACGCCTGAGCCGAACTGAACTGAATATGGCGTAGGTCCTCATGCAAAAAGAACTGACCACAGGGGAGATGGTGAAGTGGGAAAGTTTATACATCCAAATAAAACAACAGACGGGCTTGGCAAGGAGACAGTGTGACCAATGAGTTCCCCCTGGGAAGCTTAACAGATGACTTCTCTAGGACCAATAACAAGGTAGGCATGAATGTCTGTTTATATCTATGCTCAGAATATCTGTCTCTGCAAGGAATCATAGGCTTCATTCCAAAGGGCTCTACTTGCTCAGACATAAACTCTACCCTGGAGATAACCTTCCAGTTCAGGTCAGAATATTCATCCTGTGTAGCCATCCAAAGCACAGGGCGATGCTTTATTAAAACACACCGAAGCAATGGGATATTCCTCATGGTACTTTGGCCACTTGATGGGAAGAGCCAACTCACTGGAAAAGAGCCTGATGCTGGGAAAGATTGAGGGCAGGAGGAGAAGGGGATGACAGAGGATGAGATGGTTGGGTGGCATCACCGGCTCAATGGACATGAGTTTGAGCAAGTTCCAGGAGTTGGTGATGGACAGGGAAGCCTGGCGTGCTGCAGTCCATGGGGTCGCAGAGTCAGACACGACTGAGTGCCTGAACAACAAGAATTCCACGTGAAGTGTTTACTGAACTAGAGCTACAAGAAAAGAGATTGATGAACATCAAATGTACAACTTTCACTTACTCTAAATTTTCCAGTGATGAAGTCTCAGTAGTTCAACATTTGAATATTACACATGATTCATGTGATTTGTTTTTTGTTTTTTTTTTTCCCTTCTCATCTACAATATGTGCCTCTGTTTTTCTCATCCAGAGAGTCATGCCCAGAAAGGCAGTCTGTTGTTTTATATTCCTTTCAACTGCCAAGAAGCAAAAAAAAAAAAAAAAGAAAACACTTTCACCTTCTGTTAAAAATCTGTGAAATTCTCACACAGAGTGAATTTTTAAAAAATTCAGTTCAGTCCAATTCCTAGGAGAATGATTTGTGCATGATGTCGGCTGAGAGAAACAGAAATATTGTAATTCACGGTTTTTAATTTTGCATTCTGGATTTCTCCGTTTTTAAAACAAATAGCAGTGTTTAAAGATCATATACCAATGTTACAGGAAACAGTTTTAACGCTTAATTTTAAAACCGGTGTAAGTTGGGCTATATAACGCACTTAAACCTTTTAATTCACAAAGTGCTTGAAAATTGAAATGTCAGAGCCCACACATATGAAATGGTAATTATGCCCTAAAGAGGATAAACGCTGTAAGATTTCGGGAAGGAGTTAATATGAACTGTGGGCTTGACCGTGTAATTAGAGGAGCTGGTTTTTAGTAACAGCAGGAGAGATGCTGATTATACGTTGTTACTGGTGTTTAGTTGCTCAGTGGTGTCTGACTCTTTGTGACCCCATGGACCATAGCCCCCCAGGCTCCTGTGTCCGTGGGATCCTCCAGGCAAGAATACTGGAGTGGGTTGCCATTTCCTTCTCCAGGAGATCTTCCCGACCCGGGGATCGAACCCACGTCTCTTGCATCTCCTGCACTGGTAGGTGGATTCTTTACCACTGAGCCACCAGGGAAGCCCATTTATACATAGATAGAAGCAAAGAAAGCATGAAATTAAGAACCCATTAGAAACAGTTGAGCAATGTTTATCTTGGTGAGCTTGAGGTTGACAGTTTGCAAAATTTTCACATTTTCAGTGTTAACAAAAACCGGTGCAACCTGAGATTTTTGTTAAACTTTGGTTGTCCTGAATTTGAAAGGTGTCAAGCATTACCACTGGTAACCAAAAGACTGATTTCTGCTTCTTCACAGCGTTATTTTCAGATGACAATTTCATCCATGTGGGTGAATCTCAGCAGACCTTGGGCAGAAAACCCTCTCCTGAATTTTACTTTAGTTGGTTACACAAGGCAGCTCCTTATAAAAATATTATTCAGATTTTAATGTACTTAATTTTGATTTAAACGCCAATATTCTTTGGGAGGAAAATATATATTGAGGTACACTGTGATGTATGTTTCACATTTCCAGTATTTTCTTTTTTTAAAAAAAAAATGAGTGTTTTCTTGGAGTGGTGGATTTCTTTGTTATTGTACTAGAAAGTTTTGAAGGCACTGCTAAGCTTGTGAGGATATTTGGGGGGTGGGGGGGGTGGGGGAGGGTTGGGACATCAGTCCTAAAGGAAATCTGTCCTGAAATCAGTCATTGGAAGGACTGATGCTAAAGCTGAAACTCCAGTCCTTTGGCCACCTGATGCGAAGAACTGACTCACTGGAAAAGACCCTGATGCTGGGAAAGATTGAAGGCAGGAGGAGAAGGGGACGACAGAGGATGAGATGGTTGGATGGCATCACCAACTCGATGGACATGACTTTGGGTCCACTCCGGGAGTTGGTGATGGACAGGGAGGCCTGACATGCTGCAGTCCATGGGGTCGCAAAGAGTCGGACACGACTGAGCGACTGAACTGAACTGATGTCCCTTGAGTTGGTCCTGCCATCCAACCATCTCATCCTCTGTCGTCCTCATCTCGTTTTGCCTTCCATATCTCCCAGCGTCAGAAGGGCAGTGTCCGTAGGTACAAATTGGGTGCGTGAGTCTTGTGCATAAGGTGTTAATGTTTCTGCTGCTGCTTTCACTGCTCACTGACATTATTATGTCCAGCAAGTGTTTTCACCTCTTGGTGCCTCAGTTTCTTAGCTTCCAAAGAGTTTCCTTCTTTGGAAGAGTTCAGGTTCCTTTCTCACATGGACGTTGTGAGCTCTTAGCCTGAGTTACCCACATAAGTTGCCAATATGATGCCTGATACACAGTAAGCACTGCTGAGCGTTGGATGAGCGAGGCTCCACACACCATATCCCGGGTGGGGGAGGTGATGTATGGAACGTGGATCACAGGGAAAGCCCCTGGGGTGGGGGGCGTTTCCACGCGCCCATCCTTGTAGAAGTTCGGAAAGCATGATGGCGAGGTCGACGAGACCTGTGAAACGGATGTCAATGAAAACCTACCAGATGGGGCTAACGGAGCTGCGATGCGCCGGCCATCGTCGACTGTCCCATCCTTGTCACTCCGGGATAACGATGATTCTACCCGTACCTTCCCCAAGATAGAAAGCCCAAGGGAAAACACTCAGCTTCACTCTTGGAAGATGCTAGATGTGTGTTTTTTTTGTGTTTCTTACATCTTGGCTGTAGAATAAATAGATACCAGAAATACAAACAATAAAACCGCAAGTCCTATTATAATAGTTCGGGACCAGATGCAGGAGTTCTGGGTGATTCACGTTCCTCTTCAGTGTATCATGTGAGCCCCAGATTTTGATGTGAACAGCAGAGGCAGTCATCCTGAGGAGAAAATATCTCAAGGGTGGCTTAGATATTTGGGAAGGTCTTCTGGTCCAGACTTGAGAAAAATGTAGTTTCGACGTAGTCATCCTTGATTCAGCGTGTAGTCCGTAATTCGTGCCATGAAAGGCTATTGCAAGCGCTTCATTTTTAAATATTCATGTGGTTGCACCACGTCTTTAGCTGTGGCACAGAAACTCTTAGTTGCTGCTTGTGGGATTTAGTTCCCCGACCAGGGATTGAACCCCTGCCCCTCGAATTGGGAGCCTGGAGTCTTTAGCCACTGGACCACCAGGGAAGCTCCTACACGTTTTTCTTTCAGAGGTCTTCTGGCCCTTCTGTGTCATATGGATCGTCGTGGGGGCTGCTTGATTATCCTACCAAGGAAATGGAAGGAAATCCTACCAACTTTGGAAAAGCTCTGAAATTTAGTAAGAATTTCATAACACAGTTCTGTCTGGCTTTGATGATCACCTTCACCATGGATGGGCTTCCCCTGTGGCTCAGCTGGTGAAGAATCTGCCTGCAATGCTGAAGACCTGGGTTCGATCCCTGGGTTGGGACGATCCCCTGGAGAAGAGAACGGCTACCCACTCTGGTATTCCGGCCTGGAGAATTCCATGGACTATGTATATAGTCCATGGGGTTGCAAAGAGTCAGACACGACTGAGCAACTTTCGCTTCACTCACTTCGCCATGGTGTGTTATAGCCTATTTCTTGAGCAAAGGCAGACTGTGGAGAATATGGCAAAGTTGTACTCAATTTTGACCAGGCAGAGAAGCAAACCGTTCCTGTGTGTATACAGACACGTTCCTGGTCAAAGACATGAGGAGGCTCAGAGCCAAGAATCACCAGTTGCCCTCCAAGTGTGGGCTTTGAACAGACCCCAGCAAGGCTTAGAAAGGATCAAGGACACGATAGCCCTCTCGCCAATGGGCTGTGTTCATTTCTCATTAACGGTGCATGAAATTGATCGGCACCGGCGCCCACTAGCAGGACCTCAGATGAGATAGATGTCTCCCATGGTGGGCATCGCCGTGACTGACAACTGCAAGCCAGTCTTTCGGAAATGATTTCAGAGGACAGGCATTTGGCTTCCAAAACAGCTTGCAAATGGTCTCCTAACACAGGGAAAGAAATTAATTCCTTGCCCATGGATTGCCCCGGGGTGTCCTACATTGTGTGGAGTAATTCTTTCAGTAGAGCTGTGAATGACGTCTTCAAAAAAACAAAATAGAAGATTCCCTGATAAATTCGGCTCGGTCCCAGTTTCCCTCCAGATGCCACGCAGACACAAAACACTGTATTCTTTTCAATGGCAGTTTTGCTCATGTCCACCTCAATCTGTTCCTGTCTTCCTACGATCTTTTAATTCCAGCCAGGACCTGGAAAGCAAAACATGCCTGTTCAACAACAGAGGCACCTCGCATTGGCTCCACTGTTGATTTTATTTAAAATGTGAACACGTTGGTGATGTTATGTGTCGTAACACCTGATACGGTGTGATGCTCTTATAGACTATGTGCTTCCTAAAGATATATATAATTTGGTTCCATGACAAAAAATGTGACTGTCTTTGGGGAAAAGAAGAAAACTGTATGTATTTGCACTGTGGCTGTGGCTTCTGATTTTTTTTTAAAGAGTTAAATCTTTCTTTACAAAATCATAAAAATGAAAGTAGGTATGTGTTGAGTGTAGGAGCGGATGTTGACAGAGGGCAGTTGTGTCACTTAGAGGCAGGCACATGGTCAGATGCTGCGGCTACTCGCCTGCCTTGTGGTTGGGGAAGAAGTTGTGACCCAGGGAACAGGGCAGAGAAACTGATCTCCTCAGCCTCCTTCAGGCAGAGAAGCCAATTGATTCATCAGTTGCTCAGTCGTGTCCAGCACTTTGCGACCCCATGGACTGCAGCACGCCAGGCCTCCCTGTCCATCACCAAACTCCCGGAGCTTGCTCAAACTCATGTCCACCGAGTCAGTGATGCCATCCAACCATCTCATCCTCTGTCATCCCCTTCTTCTCCTGCCTTCACTTTCCCAGCATCAGGGTCTTTTCCAATGGGTCCGTTCTTCGCATCAGGTGGTCAAAGGACTGGAGTTTCAGCTTCAGCATCAGTCCTTCCAATGAATATTCAGGACTGATGTCCTTTAGGATGGACTGGTAGGATCTCCTTGCTGTCCAAGGGACTCTCAAGAATCTTCTCCAATGCCACAGTTCAAAAGCATCAGTTCTTTAACACTCTTTGACTTGACACCTAGAGAAAACATTCTTAAATGCAGGAAGGAAAGTTTGCCCCCTGAGGACATCTGGCAATAGCTGGAGATTTTTTGGGGGGGAAAGAGAGAGCAAAAGAAGCCTTGCAGTGGAACATTTAAGGATCGTGAACTCCACTGCCTCCAGGTTTCTGGTGTGTGATATTCAAGGACGCAGAGGGCTACAGAGTGCCAGAGACTAGTCAGTATTGCCGAGGCTGAGAAACCTGGATCAGAGCAAAACTTTCATCCGCTATGAAGTCATGGTCTTCCCTGATGACTTAGCTGGTAAAGAATCCGCCTACAATGCAAGAGATTGCCCACGATGCAGGAGACCTCGGTTCAACCCCTGGGTCAGGAAGATCCCCTGGAGAAGGGAATGGCAACCCAGTCCAGGATCCTTTTCTGGATCCCATGGACAGAGGAGCCTGGTGGGCTACAGTCCATGGGGTCGCAGAGAGTCACAGATGACTACTGCTAAAGCACCAGTCGTCCACCACCATATACTCTGTACCATATGACAGTAAGGACAATTTCAAGGTCTCCCAAGATTTACCCACAGAGGAGACTTGTTTGACTTATACTAAACACATCATTAGTATGTATTTGAAAGTTTAAAAAAAAAAAAATCACTTCCATGGTTTTGAGAAAACATAAAGTATCTTACATAACCATTTTAAACATTCACCTCTGTTTTCCCTGAAAGCAAAAACTGCTTCTTTCTCTTTCTCTACTTTTTTTTTTTTTTTTCTCATTTCTTACCTGCCTTTGTAATACAAAAGCTTTGATCACCCCCATTAAGTTTATTTATGCTCACCATGCAGACTTCTTAAATCCCACTCCATCTTGGAAAGTCCTTTGAGTTTCAGAGGATAGGTTAATTGCCTGAACAGCAATTAAGATTTTAGCCATCAATCTAGCAGCCTTTCTCTCAAGGGCGTATACCAAAAGCCAAGTCTACAGAGTTCCCCGGGATAATGTAATTTGTTTAAGAAAGATGCAAATAAGAATCACCTGTCATGACCATCCCAGGCAACCATTTCTCTTCGAAAGCTCCCAGGAGAAAAACACACCTATTGTTCATCTTTAAATCTACAACCTTAAAGTTAATGGCCATACGCGGTGAATTGTTAGCGATATTAAGATCTATGTGCCGGACAATCTTTGAAGCATCATCTTTTCATTTCAGACATCCTCTCGTAAATCCTGACTTTGCACCATCAGTTGTCACAAGCAAGCAAGACAGAGAACACCCATGTCTAGCGTCTTCTGTGGTTAAGATGCAAACATAGGCTTCTGTTGACGACACTGGAGGCATGATTCATGAGGGTGGCTTTTGGTAGTCGCTTACTGATGGAGCCATGTAACTGCTCCTCCTTCAGGCCAGTTCGTCACTGTGGTCCTCGGAGATTCTCTTGGAAATGTATCTTTGGGTCTACTTTTGCATCCCCATTCTGAAGACCGTGAGCTGTCTATTTGCCCCAGAGATCCTTTCCTGCTTAAGTTCTCTACAATAGTGTTGTCTGCAACCGATGTGGAGAACAACTAAAGCTACCATGACCTAGATGTCCATCGGCAGACGAATGGATAAGAAGGTTGTGATATGTATACACAATGGAATATTACTCAGCCATTATAAAGAATGCATTTGCGTCAGTTCTAATGAGGTGGATGAAACTGGAACCTATTATACAGAGCGAAGTAAGTCAGAAAGCAAGACACCAATGCAGTAAACTAACGAACGCATATGGAATTTACTAAGATGGTATTGATGACCCTATATGCGAGACAGCAAAAGAGACACAGATGTAAAGAGCAGAGTGTTGGACTCTGTGGGAGAAGGCGAGGGTGGGATGACTTGAGAGAATAGCATTGAAACATGTATGTTGCCACAGGTGAAACAGATCTCCAGTCCAGGTTCGATGCATGAGGCAGGGCGCTCAGGGCTGGTGCGCTGGGATGACTCTAAGGGATGGGATGGGGAGGGAGGTGGGAGGGGGGATCAGGATGGGGAACACATGTACACTCATGGCTGGTTCATGTGAATGTATGGGAAAAACCACCACAATATTGTAAAGCAATTAGCTTCCAATTAAAAAAAATAAGTAAATAAAGCTACTGTGATATAAACAGTAGCAATGACACCAAAACGAAGGTTGTTGAATGCTTTGGGCAAAAGTGAATACCCAAGCCGTCCCTCTTGTATGCTAAACTTGCTATCTGGGCATATATAAAGTAGGTGGCGCTAGCGATAAAGAATGTGCCTGCCGATGCAGGAGACAGGAGACGTGGGTTCGATCCCTGGGTCAGGACGATCCCCTGGAGGAGGGCATGGCCACCCACTCCCGGAGTGGTGGAGAATCCCACGGACAGAGGAGCCTGGCGGGCTAGAGTCCACGGGAGCACAAAGAGTCGGACACGACCGAAGTGACTGAGCGTGCAAATGGGAGCACTGCTCACAGAAGCCTCAGAGTGGATTCTGTGAATCAGAGAGGCCTCGTTAGGAGACGGCTTGCGGGTTTGACGATGACATGAATTTTCCAGTGCAGCCCAACCTCCCTCACCTCCTATTCTATCCTGGCATGCTCTCTCATACCACCTCCCTGAACACGGTAGGCAGCCTTAAGAATCTGCAACTCTTAACTGTTCCAGGGAAAGAACTCTTTTTATTTTCTGATGAGGAAGAAAATCCCAAAGAGGGCCAACAGGGCTTTTAAGACCCCACAGTGTGCCAGTGACACCAATGAATACACTTTCTACGCCATCCTTCTGTCTGCATTATCTACCGGCAGAACATTGCATCGTCTAAAGGCAGTTACGTGGTGTGTGTGTGTGTGTGTGTAGGAAAGATGATTGGTTTTTTTTTTTTTTGCCCCAGATGTGTTCATAATGGATCAGTGCACTGAAGCAGTTGAATATTTTATGTTTTCTTTTTAAACGTTGAGAAATTGACGGGTGGGGGAGGGAAGGGTGGGGAGCTTGGGATTAGCAGATGTAAACTATAATATTATATATAGGATGGGTTAAAAACCCAGGACCTACTGTATAGCACGGGAAATTATTTTTCATATCCTGTGATAAATCACTATGGAAAAGAATATGAAAAATTAAATGTATGTGTATAAAACTGTATTGCTTCATTGTAAAGCAAAAATGAGCACAATGTTTTAAATCAACTATAGTTTGATTAAAAGGAAGAGTGATTTTAAGGCAAATGTTAATACAGACAAAGACAGTGCATAACGCACAAAAAAGAACCGTTTATTCACCAGGAAAAATATTAAGAATTTTGAACTTCCCACTATGCAACCCATGGTATTGCTCAAAATGAGAAAATTTAAAAAAACAGCAAGGAGACAGCGAGAGAAACGAAGGAAATACCAAACAAAAACACGGATGGTGGAAATGGAAAAGACTATGAAAAGGAATACAGTCAGAAGGGTAATATAAATGGTTAACTGAGTCGCTTTGCTGGACACTGAAATGAACACAGCCTTGTTTAGAAATCAACTCCATTTCGATAAAAATTTAAAAACTTGACAACGTAACATTCAGATTTCTAAGGCGATGGTTTCCAAAACCTGCATGTCTGGAAGATCATTTATCTCTGATGGTCTGTATGTGGTGTTATCCCCTCTCTTCAGTCTTTGCCTCTCTGACCCACGCAGGAAGGGTTTAGTCAATATATCTTTCGTGTTCCACATTCCATGTGACGGCGTTATATAAAACCACCAACCGAGCGGCCCGGATTCGGTTTCCTGAGATGCAGAGGAAATACTTCCTTTCGTGGAAATAAGAATCCCACAGAGTAAGCCAGGAGGACAATGAAGAGGATTAAGGGACTTGAGGGTTTGCAAGTCAGATTTTAATCAATCCCCTGTTATGTCTGAAGCCTATTCCTCCTGGTACTACACCCGTCTGCTTCTCTCAGCTCGGAAAGACTCTTGTTTTGTCTGAATTGGGATGTGAAGTTGGCTTCTGTGAGCAGTGCTCCCATTTGGTAAAATCCTTCGAGCTTGGACACTTTCCCCCCCCCCCCCCCCCACACACACATCCTAAGCTCACAGAACAAGGCCAGGTAGCCTCTCTACAGGCCCAGATATCCTCTTTTTATCCTGCAATGGGACCTCTTTCCCCCAGTGTAGAGGAAGTCTATTGCCCTGGAATCCACAGCAAAGGAGGGAGTCGCATTCATCTTCAGAAATGCTTTCGGTGCGTTACAGATTCACACCCGAGCTAAAATAGACCATCTGCCTAAATCGTCACCTGCACCTGCTTATTCCATCAATGAGAGTCACACTTTTTTTCTTTATGTTTTCTGCTTGAATGGTTTTGTGCTGAGTCTATTCAGTCGTGTCCGACTCTTTCTGACCCCATGGACCGTACCCCACCAGGCTCCTCTGTCCACGGGATTTTCCAGGCAAGAATACTGGAGTGGGTTGCCATTTCCTTCTCCAGGGGATCTTCCCGACCCAGGGATTGAACCTGCGTCTCTTATGTCTCCTGCATTGGCTGGCAGGTTCTTTACCACTGTTTCCACCTGGATGATTTAGTAGTAGGTTATTCAAGAACATGTAAGCTAGTAAACAGTATGAGATAAGGAATGAACTAGCAACCAAAAAACTTCAGTATGTGGTTCCTTACTAATGAAACTTAGTAATGGGGCTTCCCTGGTGGCTCAGTCGGTAGAGAATCCGCCTGCAATGCAGGAGACCTGGGTTCGATCCCTGGGTGGGTAAGATCCCCTGGAGAAGGAAATGGCAACCCACTCCAGTATCCTTGCCTGGGGAATCCCATGGAGGGAGGAACCTGGTGGGCTATGGTCCATGGGGTCACAAGAGTCTAACAGGACTACACCACCACCACACTAATGAAACAACTCTTATGCTTTCTTTTTTTTTTTTTTAAAAAAAAGTTTTATTTGTTTATTTATTGTCTGCACTGTCCAACAAGTGGAATCTAGTACCCTGACTAGGGACGGAACCTGTGTCCCCTGCAGTGGAAGGCAGAGTCATCACCACTGGGCCACTAGCAAAGTCTCGAGACAGCTCCTATGCCTTCTTCCTTCATTTGCTTCCTTAACACCTTTGCAACAAAGTGGCTTGGAGTTTTGGAACCCAGTGTCAGATTGCACGTGTCTTTCACCAGCGGTTTTCAACTGTGGCCCGATCCAGTGGAAGAAGGATGGAATAGTCAACCTGAGGAGTTGTCTTGTCTTCTGAAGCATTCAATTTTCCCAACCAAACACCGAGGTTGAAGTGTACAGCCTTCCGGTATACTGGATTCATAGAGGACAGAAAGGAATCATTCTTTTAAGAATTTTTTTAAAAAAATTCAAGTAGTGTTGATTGACTGTGTTGTGTTAGTTTCCGATGGACAGCACAGTGATTTGGTGTTGTTTTTGTTTTTTCAGGTTTTTCCCCTTATAGATTATTATACAATATTGAGTATCATTCCCTGTGCTATACAGAAGGTCCTTGTTGGCCATCTGTTTTATATATAGTCGTGTGTATCTGTTAATCCTAAATGCCTCATTTATCCCCTCCCCACCTTTCCGCTTTGCTAAGCATAAGTTTGTTTTCTATGTCCGCGAGTCTATTTCTGTTTTGTAGATAAGTTCATCTGTACCCTTGTTTTTAGATTCCAGGTATAAGTGATGTCCGAAATATTTTTCTTTCTCTGTCTGACCTACTTCACTCAGTATGACAGTCCCTAGGTCCATCCACATTGCTACAAGTGGCATGATTTCTTTCTCTTTCATGACTGAGTAATATTCCACTGTACATATGTACCATGGCTTCTTTAGCTGTTCATCTGTCGATGGACCTCTAGGTTGCTTGTACCTTTCGGAATTTTAAA